>NW_009647242.1:1641816-1678306 GCF_000708025.1 Charadrius vociferus | reverse complement strand
TTTTTTTGAGGCCAAAAAAAAAAAAAAAAAAAAAAAAAAAAAAAAAAAGCAGTGGCAGACCAACCAGCTAATCATATTCTTCAACTTACAACCTCAGGCAAATGACCTCAAACACTGCAAAACATAATCCTCACCAAGTCCAAATAAGAGTAATAATTAATTCAATAATGTTAACATACAGAAGCTTAAGAACCATCCTCAGGACACAGCAGAAAGTTAAACACACTACAAACAGCTCTGAAAGAAAATACAGCAATGAAGAGCCAGAATATCTTTCTCAGAAGCCCTCTCCACTGCATGCCACTTAAAAGCTAATTTTAACTTGCATATCTGAGTTTTATCAAAGTTAATGGATGAAAATCAGCACTTTGGCTTCTTCCACCATGGAACAAATATGAGTTCTAGGAAACAGCCAAGGATTTCCCACCACAAATTACCACGGCTCATCACAACTTCCACACAGTGATAGCTTCATGTTTCCCTTAATACCCCTGATGCTCCCTCCTGCCTCCCATCAGCTGCAGCAGAGGACCCTGAGGTGACAGCTCCAGATGTGCCAGTAGCTGGCCAGGCTACAGCTCAGCCTCTGCGGCAGCCGTTTCCCCAGGCACGCGCTAACCTGAATCTCCCTCCTTTGCTCAGCCGCGGATTTTCACACAACTAAAAGGAACTAATTACGTCTGAGGCTTTTTTCAGCTGCTAAATGTGGAGCAGCAGTGTTCCAGTGTTGCAACGAGGGACTGACAGAGCAACAAGCAGAGCAGTCACGTCAACCTCACCAGTAAGGACAGTAAGAGGCAGATACAATGTTGCTGGCACAGCTAAAGCTTGCATTTCCAACTCAGGGTTTACATAAAAAGAGCGCACAGCCAAGATAATCCAGCCTTAAATATGCCTGAGATTTCCTAACCTCTGTGTTCAAATAGCACGCTTGGTGACAGTAAGGGTGCAAGATCACAAGCCGGTTTGCGTTACAGTTCTATCAGTACTAATCACACAGGTATAAGCAATCCCATGCACCTTCATTTGCTTCCAATGCATTTCCCTGGTCAAATTCCAGAGGAAGTTGGTTAAAATTACCCAGCTGTATTATGAAGCACCAAGCACAGCGCGATGAATCTGATGAAGTTACAGGCTGCTGTTGATCATTTACTAGGGCTGAGGAACAAAAAAACCAGAAGTTACACAGTTCATTAAATGAAGATGTAACTAAGGTTCAGTTTTGCAGATTTGCTATAGCATCTATATATGAGGAGCGCTTAGAAAAGCAACCAAGGCCACAGATATGTTACCTGTGTCATAAGATAGAGGAGAGATTCTTGTCAAACAGTGCAAAAATATTATTTTTTTTTTTTAGTCAAGGAGGATGTTAATCAATGACTAACATCCCACAGACAGCTCTACTAAGATCATGCAGTTTAGACTTTCCAAGAGAGGTGACCTCAGCAATTTCTGAATCATGCATTGTTATTTCAGGAAATAACTATGCAAGAACTGAAGTCCTCCTGAAAGGCCAGCAAATTTCAGAAAATAAAGACGGAATCAGAAGATAAAGCTGCAATGACACTTAAAAAAAAGACAAGAACAGGAAACCTACCATTCTCCCCCTGGATCTTGGAACAATCCCCTGTGAGAGAACAGCTGCTACAAAGTTCAATTATATGAAAACATCACAAATTAGCAGCAGTTTATGGAGAATAACTTGAAAAACTGAAGCGTATGCTTAAAAGCAAATTTATCAAAATATAACAGTTTTGATGCATTTTTTCATGACTTTACAACACTGTCAAGAAAATCAGAATACTAAGAGAATTTTCATGACATTTATTAAACTAACTAAAATCTAGCCAAAGAAACACCTCAGATGGTAACTACTTTGAAAAAACAATAATCTACTTCTTAGGTGTGCAGTGGGAGCTGCACCAACACAAAAGTGTCGAATAGGACAGTGTTAATAACCTTTAAGCAAGCTGCACCATCCCCAAATTGAGTTTGAAGATGACAGAAAGACTGAGAAAGCAACATTGAGTAATAGAGTGTTACACAGCAACCTCAGTAATATTCAGTAAGCCAGAAACTAGTAAATAAGCATTTTGACAAGCGCATACAGAATCTTGTATTTAGAAGCAAAAGATGAGTGTGAACGAGGGCCTCCATGCCAAGAAGGAAGGAGACCAGAAGAAAAATTTAAAAATGAAAGTGTTTAAAAACAAACCAACCAACCCACCCAAACAAACAATCAACCGCAGAATGGTGGGGCCAAACAAACAGGCATGAGTTCATTACCTGGGCATTAAATGCCCGCGTTCAAGGATAACTTAACTGTGGAAACTGCTGCAGCCTGGAGTAGAGAGGCAGAGAGACCAACCCCACACACACCCACCCCCAGTCCCTTCTGGTAATAGAATCTACAAATCATGTGAAAATTTCCATAATCCAAAAGCCAAATTAGCTTCCTTTGAAAGGAAAGAGAAACAAAAGCAGGAAATTGGCCTTTAACCGGCAGCTAATAATCTTTTAGCCTTTCTTTTTTTGTTGTTCAAAAATTTACTGTTAAGCCCAAAACAGAGGGAAAGTCCTTACCTAGTAAAATCAACTTGTCACAACAGCAAGTTATGTTGGTTTGTTGAATAAAAAAAGATTTCCACAAGAGCTCTATAGCAAAAAGATATGGACTACTAAAGCAGAATTTCTGTACAAAATTTCAGTAAATCTCTGATACAGGATGCAGAGGTCAAATATGTGGATACTATTAAAGCAACAAAATACAGAAAAGCAAAAAGCTGTAAGAAAGGGCAACCCTGGAGGTTATACATATTCAACTGGCAGAAATATAATTGGTGTGCCCTGGATTTTTTTTTCATGAGGTCTAGCAGCTTCCAATGCTGCATATGCACCATGTTGTACAGAAACTAAACCTTAAGTATGTGTTATCATACATACACAAATTTATGCTTCACCAAAACATAGTTATAAACATATTTATCTAATCACCAGACATTTCAGAGGTGAAGAGGTATGGAAATTCACTATTTCTGTAGTGAAGGAGTAATGGCTGTTAGAGTATGGATATGAGAAAGTAACACCCACTTCTGAGTATCTGAGCATTGTTAATATCCATAACATGACTTCAGCAGTACCAACATGGACCTTTTAAAAATATTGGTGTGGGGGGGAATCATAGTTATTACTTGAGTAAGCTCATAGTTTAATTAAAATGCTGGGCAACAAATGAGCCAGTAACACTGATGTTTAGAAACCACCGATAAAAGACCTTTCTGAAACATTCTTCTCTTATACTCTTCCAACAAAATAACCGATAAATGTATGAAAAATATTAACAGAAACACAGCATCAAAAGGAAGGCTGGGTTCTCTCAAGGGTGAACATTTATTCCTCAAATCCAGTGTTAAGATGACTATAAATTGACAACAGCAGCAGAGAGCGAGCTACGAGCTGGTTTAGTTGGGTTGACTCTTAGCATGGGTGACCCTGAGCTCAAAATTTCCTCTTACATACTCATAATGCAGGAGGCCCGGAAGACTTTTTCGTCAGAGAGCCATTAAGAGTAGGTTTATTGTAAAAAAAAAAAGCTCCACGACACTGACTCAGTCTGCCCTAGATGATCTCAAGACTGGTAAACAAAGATTTCACCCTAATTGGCGATTACCGGCAGACACAGGAACTCTATTATCGTATTTCAGAAAAACAGAGAGTCATCGAGCCCAGTATTTGCAAGAGCGTGCATACTAACCTGCATCTACTAGCAATTTACATTTCCAGAGTAAAGAGCAATTCATTTGTTTTAATTAATTTAATATTCGTTCTTTTGTAAATTAGTTAACACTGTAGAGTATCCATCTATTTGTTTTCTCTAAATAGCTATTATTTTGAATTAACCGAGTTCCTTTCAGCACCGTTATTGCAATGATTTGTTTGTGGAAGACTTCCACCCCCACTGCAATGACAGACATCTGTACGTACAGCTGGAATTTCACTACAGGATTTCGGATTTCTCCCCTATCCCTCCTTTTACAAGTACACTGTGGGAGAGGTAGATACTAAACAACGGAGGTTTGTAATGATCAGATCACTAAACTGCCCAATCTAATATGAGGACACAGAGTGTTCTGGTAAGATTAAGATTTCAGAAGTCTGCATTTCTTTAAGAAAAAAAATTCTCTAACATGCATGTGCTTTCACAGCAGCTAAAACATTATCTTTCTGCCAACGTCTTCTTAACATTTACCCAGTTATCTCATCCGTGCCAATAATCTGATCGTTTACCCCCCTGCAAGTCCATGCCACTGAATTGCTGATATTTTATCTTGCCTACGAGCTCACAGGTGAAGATCGGCCATCTGAGAAACTACTGTACTTGTCGGTTGACTCCAAGATTCACCAAACCTCTAATCCACAAGGAATTCATCCCAAACACTTTGCAGCGATACTAGCAAATAGTTACAAAACACCTCGCTGCATCGGTTCCCAAAAGATTCAAGCAGAACAAGCCTGCCCCATTTGATATTCCTGATTTCAGAAGTCTTGTGCCTCACTTCACAGCTGAGGAAAAGAGTGCTTGACCTGGAAAACAGCCCTGCCTTTCTTTTAAATGGGAAGAGAAGGTCGTAAAAGTTGGTTATGCCTGAAAACACGAGCAGAATTGTAAGCATGCTATTTCTCGGATAACAGGAGGTGACCAGTCTTTAAGTTCTCAGGAACATTTCAGTTTAGCTGAGGAAGTCCCTGAAGAGATTCTAATTTTTAAAAGGCAAGTAAACATAACAATATCTCAGGACCAGGTTTGCTGACCTGAACAAAAGTGCCCTTACTTCCACAGTGAGTGGCTACTAAATGGATTGTTAATCGAAGGAAGCTCTGACCAAAAACAAAAAGGAAAAAAGAAGCAGGAAAATGACTAAAAGGTACTAACGGGTCATAAGTTTTTCCAAAGACCGTGGGATATGAACGTCATTTTCCCATTCTTCCACGGAAACTGTGAATTCCTCTACCGTTTTGACAGAACCCTCATAGCACAGCACGTGTCCAGCTGGACATCCGAGACATTACCTGAAAGCCTTTTGAGGAAGACTTTTGGCTTTTCTTTGGGGTGCCCTTTGTTGACAGAGCTCTTTCTTAGGAATAAGCAAAATGTTTTCAACTGCTACAGATCTGCTTTGGCTTCAGCTTCCTTGAAGGCAAGTTCTGATCAAGATAAAGTACCCTCTTATCCTGGCACTAGACTTCAAGATACTTTCCATTTGTCGTTAAATTCCACAGACAAATTTCTGCAGAAGTCAGCAAGACGAGACCACATCAGAGTGGATGTTCCTTTTACCTGCAAGGGAACCTAATCAGAGTGATTCTGGCTTCACTGCAGACTAAAAGCAATGTATTCGGTGAGGGAGTATGTATCAAATATCTGAAGGGACCGATGCAGATACAGGGTACTGGCTTTCATGATGTCACCACTAGTAGTATTAACAGTTGAGCATTTTTGTCAAACAAGAACTTTAGCTTCTGAAATCTCAGGGTGCTAACCTTTGGGGGGGATCTGCTTTGGCTTCAGCTTCCTTGAAGGCAAGTTCTGATCAAGATAAAGTACCCTCTTATCCTGGCACTAGACTTCAAGATACTTTCCATTTGTCGTTAAATTCCACAGACAAATTTCTGCAGAAGTCAGCAAGACGAGACCACATCAGAGTGGATGTTCCTTTTACCTGCAAGGGAACCTAATCAGAGTGATTCTGGCTTCACTGCAGACTAAAAGCAATGTATTCGGTGAGGGAGTATGTATCAAATATCTGAAGGGACCGATGCAGATACAGGGTACTGGCTTTCATGATGTCACCACTAGTAGTATTAACAGTTGAGCATTTTTGTCAAACAAGAACTTTAGCTTCTGAAATCTCAGGGTGCTAACCTTTGGGGGGTGGGGGGGCGGGACGGGGTGTGGAATTTAACACCAGGGAAATGACAACCTAAAGGATTAAAAACATGAAGCCAAGGTCAAAAACCTTCTACTGCTGATATAACAAATAAAATTTTCACCAATAAAATACAGCATCACTTCTTTTGGCTAGACAAATTAGCAGACTTCGATGTACAACAGACACTTTTGTCAGAAGAAAACAGAATCGTGAAAAGAACTGAAAGCATGAATGAAGGTCTGGAAAATCTGCCATTTGATAAGAGATCTCTGAAGTCTAAATAATTATTTATTTCAGAAAAAGTTTAAGAGGCGATTTGCTCATACTTTAAAGAATTTAAAGAAGAGAAACTTCTGATAACAGGCAACTTCTTCATCTAGCGAAAAAATGCATAATGGGATACAACAGAGCAGAACCTCGAAGCTTAGACAAATTCAAATTAGAAATAGGCATTCATTTAAATTCTCTGACAGTAATTTACCACTGAAACCACTTACCCCAAGATTTGGCTTATTATCCATCAGATAGACTCCCTGTATCAATACCTTTCCAGTTACAGGTCTAAAAAAGTGCAAAACGTAATGGGAAAGCCTATGTAGGCAACAGAGATGATAAAAATCTACAAATGTATAAATTAAGCTATTCACCCCTGGACCTTCTTACAAATGAGTCACAGCAGAGACTTGATAGCCTTCAGAAGAAAAATTAGAGAAGCTGAAATTTAAGAGTTCAGTACCAATGCAGCAATTAATATGGGCAAAAATTAGATGAACTGAGTAGGCAAGAACCTTTTCAAAGCACTGAAAACTATCCCATTTGCAGGTATTCAACAAGAATAGTTTCTGACATTATATTTTGATCCCTTCAACAAAGCTTCTAAATACTAGATATCTCACTAGCAGGTTTTATAAGAAATTTAAGGGGGGGGGAAGGACTATTGGGGGGAAAGGTTTTATAGTTTTTAAAATTGGAATCATAAATAACATCATCCTACTTGGCAGAAAACAAAGGAAATCCTAGCATATGTAAACCTAACATTCTTCCCGTGCTAGTAGCCTTTCTGCTGCTTCCTCCTTTCAAAGGAAGGATCCACTACATATACTAAGTAAATCTTAAACAAAACAAAAAACAAACAAAAAACCAAACAAAAAACCCAAGGTCAAAACAAAACTGAAAATCTGATTTATAGGCAGGATTGGGGATGAATCACTCAATCATAGATTCTCTATGCACATTTCCTAAATGTTTTAGTAAAGATCTTATTAAATACTATTTGTTTATCAAAAATCACCACACAGTAAAGGAATTTAATGTCTCAAATGCTAAGAAATGTCAACTTTTTCATATTAAAACCTATGAAATAATTCAGTAATTGTAAGCCATCCCCACAACGACAACATATTCTTTTATGAAGAACATTTTTGAATCTTAAATACTTCTGTACAAGTCTCAGTCAATCCCAACAGACTTTTTTTTTTTTAATTTCTTTTTTTTTTTTTTGAATCATCAGTAAATGTTCCCTGGGGCAAAGCTCACAAAAACTACAGAGTGTCTCCTGGTACCGAACCTTCTGTGAATCAAGCTTTTACATACTTGAAACGCTCTAGCATCACGATGTTCATACATGTCTGAATTATTTATTCACCAATCTTTGTGCAACTTCCCAAACACCAATGGAGACCAAGATGATTTCAGCTATTTGATGTTACATCTTCTCAAGTGGCTAAAGAGGCTATAAAGCACCCCATTGCTTAAGCCTGCCATCTCAGTTCCATTAGCAGTAAAGACCTCTCTATTCAGACTGCTAAGTAAATCCTCCGAGAGCTCGGGGACTGTTTCATGCTTGAAAGCAACTGTTAAGAATTTGACAACAACCAAACTGTTCCTATTTAATCCTTCTCCCAAGGTAAAAAGAATTATAGGTAAACATATGCCTTCATTATTTGCTTTGCTGCATTTCAATACTCAATCCCACACAAAATTGCCAGCCAAGGATTTAATGCAATCTCTTCTGTATTTCAGAGCTATTGCCTTTACAGAATGGAAAAAGCTTAATAAGGGCTATAGAGTTGGTTAGCAAACAACTCTATTTTCTATAACCCACACTAGAGATCTTGCAAAGGTAACTTTAATAATGCAAGGAGTTACGGAATATTTTTTTTACAAGTTAGGATTGTCAGGTAAATCAGAATAGTTGGTAATCCATTCAATCTGCCAATAAATATTTTTCTTTTTAATTAAAAGAAACAAAATTGATTTATTACAGAGTACAACAACTCTAGTTTTATTACATACACGGATTTACATAAGCTTTCATTTGGGTTAGTAATATGTATGTTAATCAAACACTAGAATATCGGGGAAGGCTTCTTAGATAAACTCTGGAATGCTTTAAAATGAAAATTTTGAGCCTTCAGGTCAGGTTAATTCCGAAATGAAAGAACTTCAAAGTTTTTCAAAGAGCCCAACACTGTTACTCTCAGTGATGTGCCATGCTCTCGCCCACACAGTCAGAGCATCCACTGTCTAATCCCTCTTCTTTATGAAAAGCATGTACCAATACAAATACAGAATAATGACTGAACAAAAATAGACACACAGTTGTGTTCTGTTGCAACAATCACTCACTGACAAAGGGAGCACCGACCTCACAAAGCAGCAATTCCTACAAACAGCTGCCACGGTCCTGGTTGCAGGACCGTGGCAGCCCAGAAGGCTTCAAAACCCAATGGAGCTGTGTGATGGGAAACAGCTGAGTCTCAAGGGCTGGACTGGACTCCTGTTAGCATCAGAGGATGACGCAGCTCCTGCCGTTGCATCTCCTACTTCAGCTTCATCCAAAAAGAACCCGACTTTGCAAGCTCCAGGACAGACTGACAATGCACACCGAGGCACACAAACCCAGCCAATTCCGAAGTTCATTGCAGAGGTACATTCCTGATTCAAACTAAAACGTGAACCTAGATGCTCCCTAAGAAAGTAAGCGAGGCAAGGATATAAAGGAGAGAGAATAAGTGTATCAACCCAACTAATTAGTTTTTTAATTTAAAAGAAAAAAGGAACCCCATCCAAAAAACCAGACCACTTTCAAGCACACAAGCCTTTATTCAGACTGTAGTTTTATGCAGTCCTGTAGACTAAACCAGGGCTAATACCACATTTAGGAGTTCATTTAAGCAGACAGAAGAAATTCCCAATTTAAAAATGAAGGCTGTGGGGAACTCATTAGGCATTAGAAACCAAAGGCTAAATCCAGATGTCTCATTAAATTTCACGGATTTGCACCAAATATACAGTACAGCAAAAGTACCATTTACATACAGCACAACAAACACATCCAAAACGATCTGTGCAGTTAGTAACATTCATACCATCTCAGAGGACTTGTTTGACAATTTTCCCTGTTTTACCAAGAATCAAAAAGAGGAAGGAACATACTGCAGTTTATCTAATTGATATGGGACAATTAATCACTGGGAAAGTTAAACCCCAAAATCAGAACCTTGAACCCTAACACTTATGATGGAATTTAAAAAACAAAAATCCCAAACCATTTATCATACTGTGCATCATTTATTATACCCCACCTTTTAGTGGGTTTCCCCCCCACATCTTAGTGAGCAAAGCCTGTCGTTCATTTTAACAATACTTCCCACAAGTAAACAAGCAGGTCATGAAAACAAACATAAGACCTGAAGACACTCAGACAGTTATTGATGGCTAATTATGCTATTTAATGGAAAAGAAAGCCTTCTTCCTAGCTTAATTTAAGAAGCAAGAAAAAGCCATTGCTGGCTTTGAAAGCCGCAGCTTTCCCCACCGTTCAATTAGGCTTTCTTCTTTTTTCTGCACATTCACACATTAAACCTTCTTGTTCTTTTCATAAACATTTAAATAATAAATTCCCTTCTCTTCTGTACTGCTTAAGGAAATGGGCACAGTACAGCCTTTATATTACTTCTAAGCTTTTTCGCCACGTCAAGTCTCTACAGATCTCTTGGTTGTGCTTAACAGTACTAAAGCACTGCTGAACACGTTATGACTGCAGCAGCAGATTAAAAGATAGTACCTTAATAGTCATTACTTTTCTTTTAGACCAACTCTTTCGAAACTTCTAAAATCAATTTGGCATTAAAAACATCATTCTTTTTCCTTTCTATCTCATGACATCTGTTTTAACCTATGCTTCCTCTACAATGACTTTTAAGTACAGCAGTGCACTAAATTGCTACCTTTTGAAGGGAACAAAATATAACTAATAATATGTCATCCCACCCATGTGCATAAAGCAGCTCAAATGAGGACTTCTGTGAACGGATGCTTAAGTAAATATTTTGAGACTTCTTCAATATATTTAGTGTATTTCAAGTTTCTTATTCTTCCTGAGAAATGCTGCTCTGCTGAGGAGCTTGCTTGTCAGCAAAGCTCTATTCTTATGGAAAAGAGCAATAAACCAAGTGCAACAATAAATAGAATAAATGTGTACAGCAAAATCCTTCATTCAAATGGAGATGGAAAAGGAAGGTGATGATGTAGAGTGAATGATCTTCCTTTGATGTGTTTGCAAGGTTTTGTACATACTCAAAATTCCATACTTCTTCATCTGTACTAAGCAATCACCATTAAAAACACTGCACAGTATAATAAAACTATGACACACACACAGTAGTCAAGTACAGAGTAAGAAAAACAAAAATATCTTTGTAAACAAATGTAAACAACCAGTCACTTAGTAGTGTCACTCTTGACACACTTGAATTTTTATGAAGGTTACTGCTAAACAGAGATTTCTGCTACATTATCAATAAGAGACAAAGCTAACCAGAATCTTGTATGGATGGGTTTTTTTCAGAAGTTATTCTAATAAAGCTGCTGTGATCAATGTTTTGTTCTCTGCATTTTTGACCTTGTCCCTTATCTTCAGCTTGTAGACTTCTCCTGGGCCAAAAGCATCTATTGCTCTGTTTACACAGTGCCAGCCACGATACCTGTTTGGTGCTGAAGCACTGTCCTGCTACTCACAACGAGCGATACCGCCATTCTTGCTTTATATCTGCTTCCGTGCTCCTTTCTTCTAAGTTGTAGCATAGTATTCCTAAATGATAAATAACTGTTCCCTTACACTACAGACAACATTGGGGGACATGAAACTTGAGAGCTAGACGCGCACACGTCACGTTTATCCCTCCTAAAAAATTCAAGACTGTATGAGGCACAACTCATTTATATTCAAGCCCCTACATCTGTACATTTCTTTCTATAATTATGATATTGTATAGTCCACAAACAGCCTAAGCACTAAATGATACGCTGTAGCTGTTGCTAAGGCAGCAGCAGATTTACATGGGTGAAATCTAGCCAGTGTACCACCCTTGTAAATTATCAATAATTAAGCTGCTTCTCCATCAAGGCTGCCAAAACTTTAAAAAAAAATTAAAAATATTAAAAAAATTTAGAAAATCTTCACTTGTTCTGAAAATTCCACATAAAATAACGTAACGGTCTATATGGTAAAGACAGCAAATATTTTTCAGGTTTTTAGAACATTTATGACAATCGTTTTTTGGAAGCACAGCAGTGACTTGCATGCTATGTGCCCAGTCACCCAAACTACTTCAGGAAAGAAAAACACAAACCCAAAACCTGTTATGCCAAAACTGTTTCATAACCAGTTTCATTACGAACCATCATGCTTTATTTAGGTTAACTGCATTGCAGGTATTCCCATCTTTGGGTAGTTTCAATAAACTCCTATCTCTGCCCCTTTTTAAGTCAATACAAGTACTCACAACAGGAAGAATTTTAAAGACTTTTCTGCAGAAAAAGAAATGCGCAGAGGAGGTAGCGGTTTGTTCACTGTCTTTTCCTAGCTTGAACACTTACAGACGAAGTGTAAAAATAACAGAGAGATTTTATTCTGAAGCAGATCAGGGATAAAACCTTTCCAAAACAAATTACTATTCTCGCGTAGAGATCTCTACATATAATCCAATTATAATTAAGACCAACCGTGAGTAGTTAAACTGTAGTTTTCCAGAATGTACTTCCAAAGAAGTGACTGGTTTTGCCTGTACACAGTTTTTGGAAAACGAAAAACTTGCTGTCTGCACACTGTGTACCAGAAAGTGAGCACAACAAACTTTATACACTCTAACACTCAATCTGGAGAAGAGAAGGCTCTGGGGAGACCTTATAGCAGCCTTCCAGTACCTAAAGGGGACCCACAGGAAAGATGGGGAGGGACTCTTTATCAGGGAGTATAGCGATAGGATGAGGGGTAATAGCTTTAAACTGAAAGAGGGTAGATTTAGATTAGATATTAGAAAGAAATTCTTTACTCGGAGGTGGTGGGACACTGTAACAAATTGCCCAGGGAAGCTGTGGCTACCCCATCCCTGGAGGTGTTCAAGGCCAGGCTGGATGGGGCTTTGAGCAACCTGGTCCAGTGGAAGATGTCCCTGCCCACAGCAGGGGGGTTGGAACTAGATGACCTTAAAGGTCCCTTCCAACCCAAACGATTCTGTGATAACACAGAGTACCAAAGGCATAGCAAATTCTTCGTATCAGCCCAACTGATTTTATTAGAACTTGCTGTCATGTTAATAAAGAATTAGTGGCAAATTAGTAAGTCACAGTAGTTGCATTACAAGGCAGTGATACTTAGCATGATAGTTTAAATGAGACTGGTAAAAATATACTTAAGCATAAGATTATTTGCACAAGGAGCTTCATAACCGATATAAATCTTGTTTAATTAAAACAAAAATTAAGCTAATGTTTTCTGCTATCTCCCTAGATCACTCCAATCAACACATAGTGGATAAGCATTCTAATCTATACTGCATAGTATTTGCTGAGAAGATTTTTAAAAATTCTATAAATTTCAGATAAAAGTTGCTTTGAGGTTCACATCACATAACTGTCCCCTAAACTAAATATCCTCGATGAATGGCGAAAAATGTGTAAGAGGAAAAGCTATTACAAATGCTTGCCTTTAATTTTGGAGATAAACATATGTGTGTGCATATATATGCATGTGCATACACACAGAGTCACTCTTAATTGATTTTTTTCCTACCTATTTTTAAGAGGAGTTATCCAGAACTGTCTGGATATGTATATTCTATAAAGTTCGATAAAACATAACAGGGATATAAACTAGAAGAGAGTATACTACACATACTGGAAAAGCATCTTAAGTTATTCCCTAGTACCTACAAAATTAAATAAACAATTGCTACAGTAAATCATACAACAGAATTAGATGGTAGCCATAGAGTTTCCTTTCAAATTCTACAGGCCTTTACGACATAAAAGACTAGAAATCCAGCCCTCTTTTTCTACAACGTGGTAGCCGCCTGCCAACTGCAACCTCTTTTGCTGTGAAATACATGAAGTTGAAATATTAGAAAACAGAAAGTGACAAAGAAGCTTGAAGTAGTATATACTACTGCTGAACTGGAGATCGAGGCTTCTTGAGAAAGGAACACTTAAAATTGCCCTGCTATTAACTCCTTGGTTGTCTTATTGCATCCTCAAACTGCCCTTCAAGTCCCACCTGTGCCTACAGGGTATATCATCATCTGCTTCCATCCTCACCAACCACTTCCCAACTCCAGTTAAAGCAAAGCTTGATATGTGTACAAATGGTAATGGTCTATGCTATGTGCCAGCAACCAGTCCTTTACTCGCTACCAATTATGATCTAAACTAAGATGGTTTTGGATCACCACAGCCTGTCACTCACACTGTAAATGCCATACTACAAGTGTTACTTTGAGGCCATTAGCCATAACTACATCAGATCACGTGGCCTTCTAAGAAGACTCTCAAGAGCATGCAGTAACCTAAAGCTAAGACTGCAAGCACAGCCAAAGGCAGAGATGGAGCCTCCCCTCCAAAAGCCCACCACTAGGTACACCCAAGAGGGTCTCCTCATGCAGTTTGAGAGACAACTACATCACGAGAAGATGGAAGGGTCTTGCTACATTGATGACTGCTCCTAATCTTAAAGATGAAGCATTGCAGATCCCTGTTACTGAGCTAATGTGATCCTCCATCTTCCAAGGAACAGCTAGGTCTCAAGAACATCCTAAATGATCCTGTGATCAATGCCTTACAAATTGTCAACATAAGAAGTCTAACAGTCATCTGATAAAATAGTATGGTAACCTACCTCTCTTTAGCAAATAAAACACCTAAGGAAACATGAAAAAAAAAAAAAAAGAAAAACAGCAAAGTGTAATCAAAACTGTTTGAAAGAGAGTTTTGAGGCATTGGGTATACCCACCAAATAACCAAAACATGTCAGATCTAGAATTTGAATTCTTTCTATAGTTCCTCCATTACAGTACTGTCAAGCTATGCCAGTTACCAAAAAGAAAGTTGAAATAAGCCTTTTATGTTGCCTCAAATGCAGATATGTAAAATGCTACATTAGCAACCAAGCATTACACCCATAGAGATCTATTCAGCTTAAATACCTGAACTTTTGGAAATGCAATAGTCACAAAAACCAAAATCTTTCCTTTTGTCCATGTAACCTCTGCATTGGGGAAGGAGAAGGGAAAGTCCTATAGAAGGGCCATATCTCATCACATAAACAGGCATTGTACCAGAATGCTTGCAGAAGACAAGAAAATCTCATTTAACCATTACCGATACCCTTCAAGAGCTTTTGAGGCATTCATAGTTGTTATGACATATTCAGAAGAAGGGAAAAAAAAAAAAAAAAAAAAGGTGCTGCATTAGTCAATAAGGCAGAAGATCAACATATCTTCCTTTGTAACGTGGTCTGAGATCTGCTGATGAAAGATAGCAACAGATGATGAGTGTGGAGGGAATAAGCAAGTGAAACTATTTGACTGTTGTCTTCTGAGATCGTTTCAGCTTGGCACACCTACTTAATATTGTTTTAACCTTGAAGTGATGTAACAGATTTATATTTCTTACCTAAGATGTATTTTTATATATGTACCATTTCAACAATATTTAAAGAAATAACAATACCTCTGTCTTTAAATGAGAACATTGTCTTTTAATATATTTATTAAAAAGTTAAAATATTTAAAAATTAACCCTGATAATCTTATTGTTTGAGTGAATTAAGAGGTCACAATGAATACACTGACAACCAATAGCAGCATACAATGTTTTGCTTATTCCAAGGTTGTACTACTATTAAGTTACAAACATTTTGCACATGCATATAGAATTCTATCTTAACTAGAACAATATGACCACAACATCTGAAAACTAGAAAAGCATCAAGACATCACCACTCTCTTCTTAGGTTACTGTCAACATTTAAGGAGTATTCAGAAAGCAGCAGTTCAGTTGCAAATATTAGCTAAGCCAAGATAATGAAAAGCTGTTTCTCTAGACGTTAGAAACTGGTATTTGCAGCTACCGTTAAGGGGATTCTGCTTCATCCACATCACCCTGCTAGAGAACGTGGT
Organism: Charadrius vociferus; assembly: GCF_000708025.1. Lineage (NCBI taxonomy): Eukaryota > Metazoa > Chordata > Aves > Charadriiformes > Charadriidae > Charadrius > Charadrius vociferus. The sequence goes on along the minus strand of NW_009647242.1, from coordinate 1,662,918 downwards.
TTTCCCACTGCATCCAGCATAACATTAAAAGGAAAAGAGTAAAGAAATATTTCAACTATACCAAAAAGTATGCCTCTTTTACCAGCAATGAAGCTTACAACAAGCACTAGGCCCCTGAAGCAGCAACTACATGAGAGGAAATGATGGGAGATCTAACTAACATGAATTTTGAAAGTGTCTGAGAACACAAAAAAAAACCCCAAACCAAAACATATGGATTGGTATCAGGCTAGTATTAGGGGACAAAAAGTCTGGGATCTATTTAAAATTTAGGTACAGACTTCAAAAGGAGATAGATGATGTGGTGTAGTTAATATTCTTGCTTTGAGATCTTCTGAAAAAGTAAACAAAGGACATTGCCTAGCTTCTGTTTTACTCATTAATTCACTCTTCAGAAATGTATTGGTGCAAAGTAAGAATAAATCAGTCTAAGAGTGCCTATTACAGCCCTAAACAGCAGCACTTGAATTCAAGAGAGGAGAACTGGACTGTATAATACCACAAAGAGGGGAAAAGAATCACTGAAGGTTAAACATGAAAAAGATAGAAAAAAAAAATTAAACAGTCACAATAACTGTCGTATTTATGCATGCTCATCTAACTTTGAACAGCTGTGGCAATGTAATTCACATCAACAGCAACAAATTCTTGTCTGCGTGTATGTCTTTTACACAGTCTCTTGGGTTTTTATAGTTGTTTCTTCAAGTTAGTAAGATGCCAGCATCGGGAACAGCTACTGCAAGCCAGCCAGTAACAGATGCAGGAGAAGGGGAGAAATCTATTATGATAATACTACTAATAATCATCATCATCATCTTTTGACCAACTCAAAAGATGCCCTTGAATCCTCTGCACAAGCCAGTAAGAGTGAAATGGGGTATAATAAACACACAGTACAATGAAATCAAAACTTTAAATCCATTTAAAATATGACACAAGATACATCAAAAAAATCCCAAGAAAAGGAATTTACAGTATAAAGCACCATAAAGATTACATAGATACTTTTCTTAGTGCAGTCTGAATACGTTTAAGCTGGGCTGTTTGCTCTGCTTTGCAAGCACTGGTGGTTTATGCCCCTGTTTCGCACACAGAGCCTTTCAAGATCCTCCACTTGGCAGCTAGTACAGAATTGCCAGTACAATAAAAATTCACACCTTAACCTGGTGTGCAGTAAGTTTATTCATAGACAAATCCTAAAAGCAAGATAGTTTACTGTGTTTTTCAAATATTTATCCACATTGTCAGTGTGTATTCAAAAGTGCCATCTGAATTCACAGACTGTAACTCCAGAGCACTCCTCTCCTGATGTGCATAGGTGCGGCGTTACTTGTTCTTCATTCAGCAGCATTTCTTGATCTGTGCCCCAAAGATCAGAAGAGATCATGATCTCCTAGCCTTAAACTACATTATGTTACGCATTTGCAGCAAAACCAATGAGCCGCTGGAATTCCACTATGTACTTAATAAATATTTAAAGTCAAAAGGTAATTTAGTCATAATATATAGGGCATTTTCTACAAAAGGCAGAATTCCATTTTAAATAATTCATTCCATATAAATGTACGCATACAAAGCTATATGCAACACCAGCTCACATGAAAAGCAGCAGTTCAGTCACACAACCTCCTAGAGAGCTGCAAAGAAATGAAAGACCAGTAAGTTATATTGTACAATCACCCAGATAAGATCCAAAATTGTTTTTCAATCACTAAATTTACATACACCGTAGAAATATTTTTCACTAGTGAAGTGACAATATATAGAATATACAAGATTAAAGCATTTTCCAACATTTGCCTGAAGAACTCAAGACACCTAAAGTAAATATATAGATCTTTCATAGCTGTAGCAATTCAGTTCATTTTAATAATGTAAACACATATTTCATTAAAATAGGTATGACTGTAGGAATATGTAAGCTCAAATTCAATAGTATTTCTCACATATATACAGCTATCATCTCTTCTATGACAGTGACAACCCACATGATCATCTATACAGATCTACCAGCCTATTTTGAAATATCAATTATTTGCTTTGTACGTTCAGCCTGCTTGAGAAATGGATTAAGCATCAATGATTATGTTTTTGAAGCTCACTGCATGTGTTTTTTTGTTTGTTCATTTGTTTTTTGTTTGCCTTTTTTTTTTCTAAGTTATAATCACCATTTCTTCCGGAGGACGTCAGAAAGAAAAGAAGAGCAACACGTTAGCCTCAAACTTTGGCCCAATGCAGTTTTACCAGTATCGACAAGCTAGATAACACCAACTAAGTGAGTAAACAAATCTATTTTAATTTCATGCTCAATTAAAAACACAGTGGGTTGCCCAGACTGAGAAGGGTGTGAAAAATTAAAAATAAATGTTTCCTAATTTTAAAAAAATTTTAAGGGTATCTATCTGTGTAAACTACTGCATAATCCCATTGCAAAGAAAGAAACACTGCCTACTTATGGATGATATGTATACAAGAACTTGAAAAATTAACTTGACATCTGTTACAGAAGTAAATTTACCTGCTAGAGGGAAAAAAGCATGCGTCATCAGGTGCCCAAAAACATAAAAACAGCTCTTCAGATATCATGTAATTTGTTTAGCTGCAAGATACTATAACTAGTTTTTATTAAATAAATTGAAAACATTGAGTTTGTTGCTGGTTGTTTCACTTCATTTTTCCCTTTCCCACACATAACAAATGAGATATATTTCCATGTATTCCACATCCCTCACACATTTGTTTTTCCTTTCTCTTCTCTCTGGCTCTGTTGTCAACAATTTCCTGCTCTTCTACTTTGCTGGGTTTTCTACCCTGCTTTCCATTCCCTTTCTTCTCCCAGTTCTCTTCACATCCTCTCTGTCTCCACAATTCCCTAGATCTCCTCTCTCTATTATCCCTGCAATCTCTCCTTTACACAATGAGGAAGGGAGAGGCTCTCCTACAAAACTTCTCCTTCTACAACTAGGACAGTTCTACTACATTCTTAAGAGCTAATGCTAATATGAAAAACTAAGAATATAGGCCCCAGATAATGAAAGCAAACATGTAGGTTCTAACTACAAAGGGCAAGGAAAGGGAAAAAAAAAATCACTGGAATTCTAAGAAAAAGAACAGAGAAACATGAAAAAGACCTTATTTTCACTGTTCTGTTCCTACAACCCTCTTGTGAGAGATGCATGCTGCAAGTGTGGAGACTTGCATCCTTGCAGCCTGCCTGCCACAGCCTACCAGTATTTTTTTATTCTTCTCCATACTGAATGACTGCAGTGCCTGCTTCTGCATTTGTGGTTAGACAGCAAAACTGACTTGATAATGCACAGCTGTGCTGCTGCCCACAACATTACACTAAAATCAGCATCCATATAAGAAAGAGTATCTGTAAGCTGAGCATCACTGCAGCAGTTAGCATGCTGTTCATGGTTTCAAGCTTTCTTTTCCAACTATGCCATCTAGAAACACTCCTTGGCTCCTGCTAGCCTAAACTGTGAAGATGCTGACCTAGCACAAGGCTAGGATTGCCTTCTGCTCATCAGAATCAGGTGGGTTTCCAACCATGCAACGAAAACATCAAAGCTGAATTTCTCAATTGTGTAACTTCTGCTTGCTGCTTTCATCAGTGTCCCTCCTAATATTACCTTCTCACAACCCCGCTGCTACGATTCCTCTCTGAAAATGAGGCACATCTTCCTCGTGAAATCTTGATTAGACATCCTGACAATCCCGTTTCTCCCTTACAGCGTTTAACTTTCAGTAGTTTCCCCATGTTCCAAATACAGTGCCTCTGATGTAGCACTACATTATGTCAGACAAATTCATGTGAAATATTCTAATATAAGGTAATTCTAGCCAAAAATACGTGGAACGGTTGTTGGCAATGCTTGGAAATCCACGCATCTCTGCCAATAATAGCCTTCAACAGCCGAGCTTTCCCCAGCCCAGAGCTCCCTTCCCTCCCGAGCAGCAAAAACCTGAGGCTGTTGCGACACACAACCCACACACAGAACTCACTGCATCGACACTTCTGTGAAGATGTTGGGGTCGTCAGCTAAACCACGACAACATGAAACCAAAGAAACAGTAAAATGGAAACGCAGACCACCATGCCTCGCCTCCTCTAGTGCTCTGACACAGGGATAAATTTCACTCTTACAACAAGTGACAGTCTGTGGCATAAAAAAGCCACTGTGACATCAGCCAGAATTTGAAGCTTCAAGTTGCAGCAGCATTCGCTGCTGTCCAACATGCCCTCCCCTCAACACAAAGCAATGCTGCACCAAAGAGCCACCACTGCTACTAGAGCGAGGAGGATGGTAAAGAGTACGTTAATGCTGAAAAAAGGAAGGCTAAATGCAGTGTGTTGAGTTCTGGTAGTGTCAAATAATGAGATTGCGAATAAAATAAATAAATAAAAGTCTACATTTAGGAGGTTTCTCTTTATTTCCCTGCTGGCCTAAGTCATATATGGTAGCTCTGGGGAAGTGTTCACAGATACCTTTTATGTTCACCAACTCCAATATTCACAATTCTATTGATCTGCAAGTGTAAAGTGCAGGTTTTGAAACTACTTATTTTTGTCTTGCTTTGAACTGACAGTTCTTAAAATTGGCACTTATGTGCCCATGCGCACGTACACACGGACTCAAACGATAACAGCAGCTACATGACTAAATGCAGAAGTGTGCTACTTAGTCTTCTGCATTTTATTCCCTGGTAAGACAAAAATCAGCACACGTATCTAAGCCAGCAGTAACTAAATAAAAAGAACAAAGAACCCTTTTGCAATGTTCTAAAGAACTTTAAAAAATTAAAACAAAACACTATGCATTTTAAACTGCATAAGAATCTAGATTCCAAGCGCAATTCTTAAGTGTCACTTCTACGAAGTCTGTCAAGATTTCCAAAACACAGAAAGAAAGAAGATCCAGATTTATTTTAGTCATTCGTGAAATCTCAGCTATAACACACCAACTCCTAATTAGAAGTCTGACATGGTAATTAATTTAAACACAGAATAACCCATAACCTTTTCACTGTTCAGTGATTACTAGCAAGATGTTTTTACTGTGACTATAAACTCTAGAATTCTCTGAAAACATGAACTTTAATCCCCTGGAAATGACCAGCATGTGTCATCTCATTACTTAGCACATTTCTGGCAAGAACAAAATGTATTGCTAAAAGGATAAATAAGGAAAGAGGACAGCAATGGAGACTTACATTACCCCTGTGAATACCAGCGTGCCTGGGATCCAAAGCATGTCAAGTCAGGCCCATTTCTCTGCGCCTTTCTTAATTTGGTCTCCAGACACAAAAAAAAAGGTTTAGGTTTCTATAGCACTTGGAATGAATAGAACCCAATTGAAATGAAAGTCAACAACAGTTAAATGAATTAGGAAAAAAGTATAGGGAAAAAAATATATCTTTGGACATAGCATAATAACCTCTAATTCCCCTTCAACCAGAAAACACGTTTGTGCTTGTTGTTTGCTTCCACAAACTTCTCTAGAGGCATCACTTCTTTCCACTGTTTTAAAACTCCCCACGGAGTCTCAAAGTTAAGAGTAACAACACTTCTTTCCCTGCCAGTGTTATCTGGGACAAAACTCATTTAAAAATCTGTAGTTCTTATCCTTCAACTCCTAATTTCGCTCCGCGGGGATTTTTTTAATAAATTTTTTCTCATTTTAGTGGTTCTGCAATTTGTTTTCTGTTTGGTATCAGTGTGCATTTTCTCTCTGGTGAAGTTTTAATTGAAAAAAAAGCATCTTCATTAGGTACAGCTCCAGTATTCTCTGTTGTTAGATGAGAATGCCGGGACCATACAACGAAAATTTCTGCTATGAGAGTAGTTAAGTGTATGCCTTTAAGCTATGTGAATTTGAAAACCAAATTAAAATGTTTTCTGGAACAACTATCTCTTACTTGATACAGGTCATCATTTTATTATCTGAAAAATAACACAATCAGAAGTAGTCACTGGCACAACCATATTAATTCTGAAAAAAACTTGACAGAAAGCAACAGGAGTTTACATTATTGGTACCCTTAAAAGTATCTGTCAACACTATGAAAAGGTATTTAGAAAGACCTTCCTGACAGGCGCATTTCAAACACAGTGCATTCACAAGCCTAAAAAGTCCTTTAGCTTTTACCTTTTATGTTTTACTGTGCTCTGGAATATATTCTCTCAAACTTTTTTCTCTTGTATGAATGTATTGTGTTAATATAGTGAAAAAAATTTAAAGTTCATACTTTACAAGTTCATATAATGCAGCCAGGTTGTGGAACCTCCCTCTGTCCTTAAAGGAGCTCAAAAGCAACACGATCTAGCTCTGAAGTTAGCTTACTCTGCATAGAGCAGCAGGTTGGGCTGGCCAGTCTACAGGAGCTTCTTCAAACTTTTCTTGTTCTGTGACTCTAATCCCTTCCAAAAGCAAGTGAAAAGAAACTGCAGCACATAGATGCAAAGCATTATAAGCGACCTCTTAAAATTTGCTGCTTTTACCTACATGGGGTATTGAGCAGGAAGGCATTTCCTGAACTCCACACATCTAACAGCTTTTAAGAGACTATGAAATGTAGAAAAGCGATATTCACTCTTGGAGGCAGACATGATGGATAAGTGTTGCCCAAAGCTGCGTTACTGCTCCTTCTCTTGGTTTTTAGTCCAGCTTCTTTTACTGCTCCTTCTCTTGGTTTTTAGTCCAGCTTCTTGAAGGCAAAGCTTGTCAAGAAACATCCAGGGAAAAGCTGACAGCAAGAACCTCGTAGTCAAGACTGATTTAGCAGGTAGTGGTATTCCCTGGCTGCCTCCTCTACTTCCATCTGTCCAGGCTGCCTTTCAAGAATACAGGAGGACATCCAAATCAAGCACCAACACAACAAAGATTGAAAGCCATAGTCACCGAAAGTCAAACATGAGTAAATCTCTCTCTTTTTAGGTCTAACTGCTAATTCCTCTGGCACCAGATTCTACCAGTCACCGTTCAAAAGCAGGTCACGTGCGAAGTACCCATCTACTCAATGCAGTGCTCATCATCTTGAGAACATTTCTCATTTACACTTTTTGCCTGTTAACTTCTGGTAACATATTATTTATATATAACCAATTTGGCATAAACATCAAAGTTGTATACGTATACATTTTTGTTTGCTCTAGTACACTTTTTTTTTTAAAAGTTTCTTCAGCACCTTTGATAAGTGGTTTATAGAACAGGCTGCTATACAGCTATGGCTACGAGCTGCTGTACACCACTTCTTCCAAACAGCATCCAGCCCTTTATGCAGAATGCAGAAAAAAAACAAACCCTCCATTCACACTTACACACTTAACTATGTAGTAGACAGACACTAGAAACAGAAGTTTAAGTTCAGAACTAAACTTTTAAAAAAAAATACAAATAAAAAAATGCAATCATACATTCTTTACCAGTGATGCTTTTACTTTGTGCATTTAGCCAGCAAAACAAAACCAATGCTTCTTATTACTTTTTGCCTTCATAAGCAAATGTTTGTTTCCCATTGCCACGGGATTTTCCATGCAAACACTATAGGAAAATATTTTAATATGTGAACTGTGTTCATGAAGATACTTTTCAGTTTGCTCTTTTAATTATGAAACGGCTTAATGTTATCACCGTTTTTTTTTTAAAAACCACCAGAGTCTACTACTTAGATCTAAGTTCTTAACTGTGTCCTTGTAGATGTTTGTATCACCTAAGTATGTAAAAATGTAACGGAGTTACACAGGCTTTAGCACACAAGGTCAAACCACCACCTTGTCAAATGCTGCACGCTGCCTCTGGCAGAAACCATTAACTAGAATTTCAGAAAATAAAATACCCATAATGCATCTAACTAGTTTTGTAGATTTTTTTCTGTGCGCTTTGGAAAAAACAATCCTACCATCAACAAGTCTAAACTACTGCAGGTAATACAGTTAGGCATTATTAAAAGTTCTTAGTCTTTATCAAGAGCACTCTTAATCAATAAAAATGTCAAAGCCAAATCAGGTTTGCTTCTTTCTTCTACTTGATCACACCAACTTGGAAATTCCCTATGCTACAAATTACCACTTCTAATCCTTCTCCTATGCAGTAGAGCCCCTCTTCCTTTGCAGGGAGGTTCAAGGTGAAATGCTTGTGAAGTATAGCTGAAGCCTTGCGGTTCCCTATTTACCAAGCCCTCCAGACAAGAAAACCGGTGCATATGAATCAAATACAAGCAACACTAATGCATTAATGACTGACATGTGGCAGAGACAGACACAGAGATGCAGCTTGACATTAATGGAGAGATTTGCCTGTGGTCATGCACGCGGCGGGGGGGGCGGAAATAGACCCACCTGCCTCATGTTTTAACCTGGGTATGAAATCAAATGTCAGACAAGATTAATTAGATGCCTAGAGTTTTATTCTTTTCTGTTGATAGAAAAAGCACATTTCCATAATGTGAGGAAGCATTTATGTGGATAGCAAATCAGGTTGACATTGAGGGAAGGTTTACTTTATTGTGAATGCTAGCTGTGTGGTGCTTGTCAGTGCAATTACTTTCTACTCAAGTGGTTTGCTTTTTAACATTTTATTATCTTAACAATAAAAACCCTGGAAGCAATAATTATTTATTATGCTAATTCTTTAGCTTTTTTATTATGAATTTCTGCCAGACCATTAAAACTTGCTGTTTTCCAGACATAAACCAGATTTATTAATATTCAGCCAATTAAGAAAAAAAAGAGAAGGCAAAAAACAATCTCTGTACTGGTAATTAGTTACTAACCAGTCAATTTGTACACTTATCAGCTTCCCCATAAGTTCTATTTTCATTTATTCAATACCCAACATCGCTAACATCATTCTGATTGAAAACAACTTCAAAACATGAGGTCCACTGCAGCATTTTTTTATAAATAATGATTTAAGCAGTCTGAGAGGCAGCAGGGCTTTAGACCACTCTGAAAATGCACTATACTCAAGGACTGCATTTTAATTATGGAAACCTTTTAGAACATCCCTGTTTTATTAACAGTAACTGAAAGACTATAAACAAGGCTTCAGTATGCACCACTTCTTCTCAATCCTGCCTAAAGCCCTCAAGGGGAAACAGCTTCAATGTGCTTTCATTTCTCCCCCCAAGCATTCTCATCTCTGAATGCCTCTTTTCACCAGCTTTAAAATTCATTTAACATAACAACCACATAGTTATGCTTTTTTCTCCCCCCTCCCCCCCCTCTTTTTTTTTTTAATATACAAGTGTTCCCTCCTTTAGGAATAAATACCAAGGCCACAGCTCTCAAACTCCCACAGCATAAATGCAATATAGGAGACCATAAGCAAGTCTAAGCAGAAAAGCACTGCAACTAAATGTACCTTGAAAAGCTCTTCGTTTGCAATGCTTTTATGAAGGTTCATGTCCATGCACAAACTGTCCCTACATTTCACGCAGTGACAGTGGTAGTAATCCCTGGAAAACTTCTAGAACAAATTCCCTAGCTCAAAGCCGAGTTCCCCCTCAGCCAGTACAGCAATAGGTTCTTCTATGGCAAAGATGCAATGCTTCAAGGTTTGTCAGAGCAGCCCTCCAGCTTCAACAACCAAAAATCCCAACTCCCATGCTGCCAGGCACAAGAGCGGAGCCAGGTTTCTCCATCGCTCTCTGCTTCCGAAACAGCTTTCTCCTGTACATCCCACTGGGAGATTCTGCCCGTGGCAACAGAAAGTTCCCTATTAATATGTAATACATACCATAATTAGTACTGTAAAGCAGGTAGTTATCTCACAACTGTCCTCCCATCCCCTCCCTCATAATCACAAAACTTTATTTACAGGAGGGATAAAAAAAAAAAAGAAAAGAAAAAAAAACCCACACAACTTACTCAAAGCCCAAACTATTAATTCCTGACTTGAATCACCGGTGTAAGTCATAGCACACTGGATGGGCACAACCTAACAGGGGACAGATAATTTTCTCTTTAAGCACCCGAAAGTCCCCCTCTTCCCAGATACCTACAATTCAAACCAGACAACTGTACTGCTCCCACCACGGAAGAAACAGATGGAGAAGGGAGGCAGGTGTCAAAAGAGGGAAGGAAGGAGCATGAAGTAAACTCTTGCTATAGAGCAGCAGTAGGAAAAAGTAAGCTTTGCTGGAGTGGATCCTCTGTAAAAAGGCAGAATAGATTGTGGACAGAGCAACCTTTGCCCAAAACTTAAGTCCAGGCTCTACAGTACCAAGGTGGGACCATTGTGATCAAGATTAATAACACAGACCAGTTGTAGACTTGAGTGTAATCCAGATGGGCACACGGTTACTGAGTTAGGGGCAAGTTTTGTTAAAACTATGACTCCTTGTTGTGGAAGCACCCTACCTCTCATGCACTCTCCCAACATCATCAGCCGCTTACGTTGCGGGTTCAAAGGGCATATTTACTAAAACTTATATTCTGAAATTTTATTTCTAGGCCAGTTCAGTAAGTAGATAAAGTCATCACATGGAACACAGATGCAGAAATATAGAGAACCTCAGGACCACCAAACTCCCAGGCTACTCCATACCTGTACCTCTCATGGCGCCCTACTATTTACTGGAATCTACTTCCCTTGCAGCCTCAACAAGTTGAGAAACAACAGCAGAAACTGCAACATCAGTCTCTACAGTGGAGATAGGTTTTTTACACCTAGTTATCAGATTATTATCAGACACCCCTTGCAGAAAAGGCACCATGTCTGAAATGCTTTGAAGAACACCAAAGAGAAAATAAAAAGTCAAAACGCTGCCATTCGAAGACAGGAGATCCATATTCCATTCTCCATATCCAGGAATGGTATAACAGTATAGTCAAGCATACATGTTCTCAAAAATCAATTAACAGGCAACTTACTTACTTGTTTAAACCAGCAGTTACAGTTGAAAAGGAAGCTGTTATACACAGTGCTACCACCCCTGAAAGATACAAAGCATGACTCAATGCTCTGTTTTCTGTTGTACTACTTTTAAAAGACACTTGTATTTAATAGTGATGTGAAATAACGCTGACCCTTCTAATTAGCTCTACCCATTCTTCTATGGGAACCTGGCCTTTTGTACAAAAAGAACACAAAGAAAACAACCATAGGAGTGCTACCAACGTTCAGTTACCACTTCTCATCCTAAGGGAAAAAACAAAACCAAACAAATCCCACAAGTAAATAAAACCAATCAAGGCCAGACTAAGAAAATTACCACGACTATTTAACAAAAATCAGAGTACAAAGACACACTTCATAAAGTACTCTTTAAGCACAGAGCCTAGTGATGGAGGGAGACAACAAGTGCACAGTGATGTGGATACGGAGGGTCTTAGCAAGCTAGTCTGTAATAAACACCAAGGTCAGTCAGAAACAGTATCTGCCTGGTCAACCTACAAACTGGTGTCAACACAAAGAAAGAGCAAGATGTTTCCTAGATAATATCCACCAGTGCTTCACCTGACAGAAAGCCAGTCAGGGGGTGTGGAGGTGTGTGTGAAATCCTTCCTTACAAGGGACCAGAGCTCTCAGGACGGGCACACAGTAGTTCACTCGCCTTTTTAAATACATACACAGCATATATTGCTTTAGTCCCTCACAGGACATCACGTTAGGCCTGTAAGGTTCATAACATTACTATGGCTTTTCTAACAAAGACTGTGCCTCAATGACCTGTGCCATTCTCTCCTACAGGAGGAGTAACCTGATGTGGTACGATCATTACCTTCCCAGCCAGGCCTCTGACAAAGCATGCAAAATGGCTCTAAAGTTCTATCATTCCCAGATCCCAAAATTATTTCATAATCTAAGCCGGTGTGAGCTGGATTCGTTACCAAAAGGTAGATAAGGTAAATTGTGAGTTACAGCATCATTGCCCCCCCCCCAGCAGAAGTTTAGAATGTAGTCCTCCCTAGGCTTTGGTCTCAAGATTCTAGCGTTCAGTTATTGAAATGCAGTGTATTTTTTTTGTAAAACGTACAAAAACTCTCAAAAACTATTCACCTACCAAAGTGCTTTAATAAGCATGATAATTAATTTGAGAGCTACACAGAAAACCTGACAAATACAGGCTTCTACAGACACACCTGAAGACAATTAGCTCTTGGCAATGACTTTTGGCTGCTCTACTCGCAGCAACATAATAAATACACCGTGTGTAGGTTGAGAGAACCAATGCACATGGAACAGAACAATGCAGAAGCCTCCGAATTTTGTCTCTCAGGACCGACACGAAGTTTTTCATTAATATACTCTACAAAGTACATTATTAAATGTGATGCAGAAATAGAAAAAGCTCTTAAAAAATATAAGATGATGTGACACAAGCTATATATCCTATTATTTTCTTTTATTGTCCATGCGTCTTAAATGGCATTAACTTAACAACAGTAAAGAGCAAAGCCATTCAGTACATACGGGGCCCTGATAGCTTCAGGTGTAAAATAAGAATAGTTTCTCACAACAGCTTAGAGTGCTGTTGCGTATAAAGCATATAGAGTAAGACCTGATACCATTGCAATCCCATCTCGTGTCTACACAGGAAAAATGTATGAAGTAGCTGTGAGTATTTTCTCTTACAGAAAATGAATTACTACGGGTGCAACACTCCTGTGTCAAAGGCGCAATAGTTCACAGCCATCTTCCACATCAACATAAAAATTTATTGCAAGTGATGTCAAAATCCATTAGGTTCCACTTTATTTGTTTATTACTGATCCGCTGCTGGAGGCAATCAGCTCCATCTCCAACCAGGCTGCATTAGCAAGCTGATTCCAGTGCGAAGTCAGAGTGGGGAGCATGAACCACCTCTGAAAATAGTCTCTGTTGACCCAGCTAGATTTGCAGGGAAACAGATGAGGAGAGCTCATAAAATCTAGTAGCACAGCCAAGCAATAAGGGAAATATCCTCCATCTCTAGGTGGGTAGTGAACATCTTTGGAAATAAAAATCTAACTCAAGTGATGTGTTGAAGTGAAGAGTTCATCTACCCAGACTCTTAGAGGAACAGACCTCTACCAAACTCATTATCCTGTTATATAACTGCAGCCATTTTAAAGCTTTTGCACGATTTCAACAATTCCCACACAGCCAAATCTTCACACAGTGTCCGTACACAACATCAGAGTAACCCTTTCATACCCCCAATCATGGCCTCACGTCAGCTAAACACAGAACCTTACGTGCTCTCAGGTAACTGAGACCCTGCTTGGAAATCTTCAGCTACTCTCAAAGTCACCCTGCTTTTCAAACTTATGATTCAGTCGATACTGCAGAAGGCAGCAAAAGAAATCAGTTGCAGTCTCAGAGCTGTGCAGCTCTGAAGAAGAGACCCCAGTAAAACTTGCTCCTGTCATTAAAGAGAGGAGCCAGAGCCCAACCACTACTCAGCTTCCCAAAGCTCTGTGATCTAATTCTACACAAAAGGCTTAATAAGGTTTAGACTTATAATACAATTAGTAATTTAGCTCGCAAATTAGACTATCTATTAACACTCCAGCAGAGACATCAGCCATACGAGGATTAAGGAGGAATCTTCAGCTTTCAATATGGAGACAGAACTTGAATGCTTTAATAGACGACTACAGCTGCTGCACAGGAGAACATATATTGCATTGTACACAGTGACGGGAGCATGGCCAGCATCCTGTTCATATATCAAATTTTCATCAATAGGAACCATGTTAATAACTTGCACAGTACACACAGAGTGGGAACTTCTGAGCTCATCTTAAAGCACAATTTTGACTGGTAAAAATATGTACTGATAGCACAGCATATGCACTTACATGCATTAGAAGTGTACATAAAAACATGGGCCAAAATTAACATGTAAGTATGGACAAAACACTGGTATGGACAATAACCCAAGGTATGAATATTATACGTTATTTAACTGCAGGATTTGGATAAAGAAGCAACCATTTCCTAAATCTTTGCATACAACATTTAGAATAGAATAATTTATTGTATATCTACTAAGAAATGAAGCAGTCGTATGTAATACAAGATTCTGCATCATCTTCTCCCCATAAACAGTGCTCAGAAGATTTAAAAAAGAGCTGATACCTCTAGCGTACTACTTAATGGCACTCGGTCCACACAGAAAATGGTCCACACAGAAAAAGTATTCCAGATGAATTTTCAAAGGCAGGCTGAGTAGGCAAAAATCACTCTACTTATTACAAAGGAACTAAAATTTCAGTTGTTGTGTCTGAAAAATACTGTTCCAATTTCCAGAAAACTATACATGTAACTACATTTCTACAAAATGCTGATATTGGTGTGTTCGTGCTGACTTGTATTAACACCTGATTTACTTGCAATTATTTTGTCAACAGGAGCTTTTTGTTATTACTTTCTTAGTACGCCCAAAACTGACTGTATTCAGCTTTAGGCTTCCAGCTTGTGTTTGTACAAATAGTGCCAGTGTTACTCATTCTTTTTAGCTTGAAAAACAAACAAACAAAAAATCTTCATCAGTTTACTTCGCACTCTAGTAAAAAACATTTGCACCCAAATAATATTATGAATAACGTCCATCTGGTCTGAAATCTAGATCTGGCCACAGCATCTCATTCTCCACTAGCACTGCCTGCTGTCGCTACTAAGCGTTCGGTGTGACGGCACTCAGTGCAAAGTAAGACTTAAACCTCACTCTCTCTTACAGTACTTGCTCATAAGCACATGCTTTGCTGGCATGTGCGTTGGCACACGCATGGGACCATTTTGATCTTATTTGTCTCAAAAAAAAAAAAAAGGCAAAACCCCTAACTTGTTAGAAATAATACTCAGGCAGTCAGGAATTGTATCCCCAAGCTTCTGTCACAGCCCCAGAGCCTCGGGGTGGGGGGGGGGGTGGGGGGGTGGAGGGGGATTTCTCAAAACCTGGACATAGATCTCCAAACTGTAAGGGCAACGGAGTGGCCCACAGCACCACAGGGCATCCTCATCAGAGCTACCATCCTCCAGTCTCAGCTCTCTTCTCCACTCAGTCACAGCTGCCCAAAGGATGGAGGTGGCAGAGGAAGGCAGAAACAATTTGTGCTTTGCGGAAGGTGGTGATGAGGCGGAGCAGACACTAACAAAGAAAAGGAGGTGGTGAGAGCACAGGAGGTGGCACGTAAGGAATATATTCTTAAAGATGGCCTGGTGGTTAACAGCTTTGTTAAATATGTATGTTATTTGCTGTGGAATAGAGGGTACTGAAGTGCAATTTTCGACGGAACTGAGAGCAGGTAAGAACCCTCCCTCTTCCTCTACACAAAATTCCAGAGTACACAGCTCTGGCAGATTACTGTAATCGGCCAATTCTTTCTTTTATTGCTAGACCACTGTGTAGAGTCAAAGCACTGAAATCATGTGAATGGGGCTGCTGGTGAATGTCACGCATTTGCTCAATGCCAGTTTCAAGCGTACAGATATGATTATTTATATTTTTGCAGTTCTGCTCCTCACGGTCCTCCTGAAATACACATCATCTAATTCTGGCATACAAGCCAGAATTAATCTTTCACTGCTGCGAATCTAGCGTGGCACTCTGCAGTTTGTGAAGACTTTAACAGAGTGAGTTCTGGAAAAGTGCAATTTCTCACTCGCAGTGAGTGAGTGGTTCCCAAACCGTGGTCTGCAAAACTCCTGTGATCCACCCACTGCGAGCATGGATTTGGAGCAAACAAGCCTGTCAGATGCTACTTCACTGAGGCAGATTTACTGTGGACCAATTCAGAAAGCCACAAGTTTATATTCATTTCAAAACTGAGGTCTTCAAAAAATACAGACAGTTTTCATTACAAGGTCTTTGAGTTTGGGCTACACATCAGAAACTGACTCCAGTTTTGCAATGAACACAACAGTGAGAAGCAAGCCATAACTTTCAAAATACAAACTTCCATGTCACAGCCTAAACTGTACCCCAGCACATGTAACCAAAATCTCCAAAACAGTTCCTGACTGATGCCAGAATAAGTCCACAGCTGCTTGCTATTTCCATTCGTCCCCGAGTCATAACAGGTATCTTCCAAAACAAGAATTTAGACTTCCAAAGACTGTATCTGTTTCTCTGTAGAAATCGGAGAAAGAATTTCAAAAGCAGCAGACAATGCGTGCACAATTTGTGTTCTCCAATTCCCCTTGAAGCGACCTTGGCAATACAGCTAGACCAAGTTCAGACAGTTATGGTAACTTTTCAGTCTGAACACATGCAATACCTAAAGGCTTCACCCCAACTCCCAGCTCAGAATCCATATCTGCACTTCAAGACTCCAAGTCCACTATATATGACAAAGGAAGGTACAGGTGAATAAGGCTGAAGTGCATATTCAGCAACAGATCTGCCAACGAAGCAACCCCCGAGCACAGTAGTATGTTTGCCTACATTTGAAAATAGACTAGAAGTAGCTGAGGAATATTATTCTTAAGGGGTTATTTCCACGACATTTCCCTGCATGGATAATCTTATGCTAGATACTGGGCTATAACTTCAAGAACATTTTAAGGCTTTTTATGTTCACACCTTTTTGTGGCCGTGTGAAGTTTTTCATGTGGGTAACACTGAACTCCCCAATATTCAAAGTAGTAACAGATTCTAGTGGACAAACTGACTTTCTGTTAAGCAACCATACGTGTAAGGATCCAGCTCCAAGCTTCTGCGAGACTCATTTAAAAACCCCAATCCACGGCTGCTGTTGCTGCATGGCTGCTGCAGAAGCCAGTGTTTTATTTGCCAAGAGTGTATTTCAACTTGTCTTGGGCTCCTGGGTCCTACACAATTTCAATGCATATTTGCTCTAAAGGGCGTGTGCTCCTCTCAAACACACTTAAGTAAATAAAACACTCAAACCCCAGTGTTTTCCTAATCCCCAAATGAGAATGCTAGGCTAATTCACATAAATCCCTTACTAGCCTAGATTTATATAGGCAATTCTAACAACAACTCTTAAAATAAGAATAAATAAAACACACCTCATGAACTTTATGTATGGTCTTCAATCCACATGCTTTGCTGTCACTATAAACAGAAAGTAGTAATGTTGGCCAACACACAGACTTCCATTTCACATTTTCAACCTGTAATGCTTTAAATAGATATTAACTTTAATTGAGTTTTGGTTTTGTTGGTTTCCTGTGACAGTCACAGACCTAAGCCCAAAAGGTTGCTTTCACATTTAGAAAGGTGCTTACAGAGGTTTTCTCCTGAGCTAGGACTGAATTGAGATGACATCTCTCAGACACAGTAAAGAGGGCATCAACCGCACTGTGCCTTAAAATTATTACTGGGACAACAATTTATCTTATATAACTGAGAAATTACTTCAGTAATAGCTGTCTCTGCAGAAGTTAAAAAGAAAAACAGCTTAAGTAACGTGTTATGTAAAGTGCTTATATTAAAGTGTTGAATGCAGATAATCTTCATCTACTCTCCAGAATTCAGAAAAGGTAACATTAAAGGAAAAAAGGCTATAGCAATTCTTGGTCATTAACATCAGAACTACCCCATCGTGTACTGTGGTTCCTGGAAACGTCCACAGCTGTCTATCTCCTAAACTCGTGACAGTATTTAAGCACATTGTTGAGTTTTTAGGGAAAACTGAAGTTACAGGTGGTGACAAGTGACTGCTCTAGATTTTCTCTAAATACATTGAGGGGGCTGGTTATGAACTGTCACCTTTTTTTTTTTCTTTTAATAAGGAAAATTTACTAGATTTCTCAACCATGAAAAAAAAAATCCTACTGGTCAAAACCAAACAAAAACCCACAAAAAGAACAGAAAAGACTGGGTATGAAGATCGTCACCTGTGTCATGGTCAAATGCGAGAACACAGACTTAAATTTGGGTCTCCCACACCTATGCAGGAGTTCTGATCACTAAGCAACTGACTATTACAACAGGAGTTAAAATACATAGCTGTCTTTCTCATGCTGTACTCCAGTGGTATGATTCATGTTAGGCTATGTCATCCCAACGTGGAACCAGAAAAATCTCCAGGCTCAGAAAGTTCCACTGAGAGAAAATAATTTCCTGGTTAAGACTATATGACACATCTTAAAACTGTTAAGTAAAAGAGATCTTACTGTCAAAATAGTAACAACTTTCAAAAATTGTAGTCATCAGAAGATGGTTGATCCTGAATTATACTGTTTGATAGAAACATCAAAGTAATTACAACAGATTGTATATAGTCCTATACAGATATGGAAACCATGTCAAACCTTGAAACAAATACATTTCCTCTTAAGTTTCTACCAAGCCTGTGAGCACGCTCAGGCCAGGCTGCAGAGTTGTTAGGAAACCCTGGATTTCTCACAGTGATTTTATTTACTAGAAGGATGGAAGAGAAAATAGGTAATAATGAATCTTTTCTTTTCAAATGAAACAAATATACAAATCACATACGAAGAAAGAGCAACTACACCAAACAACCACAGAGAAAACAGTTATGTCTGCTCTGGGGCCTGACATTGAGATGGCTATTGACTTTCATGGTGGTTTTCAACTGCTAGCTGAACTGTTTGTTAAAACAGCAAAAAGCCACGAACATGAAAATAGCAGACATGAGAGGAATGGGAATTTCTCCACAGGTAGAGGACAACATGAATCACTTTAGGAAATCTCAGCCTCCGCTTGAGATATAACCTGGTAATATCCTTTTTTTCAAAACTGGAGATGATCCTTTTTGTCTACATACCCTCAGAAACTATGCAGACTTGGCAACCAAAACTTTAAGATGTGCACGTAGGTGACTATTTTTTGGTCACAAATTAGTTTATCAGTCATAGTACAATTACTAAGAATCAGCTCCCAAAATAAGGAATTGTGTGAGCTTAAAGTGAGAAGAAAAAGAGGGGAAAAAAAATAGGAATTGTGTGAGCTTAAAGTGAGAAGAGGGGAAAAAAAATACAACCCCCTGCAACCACCTCTGCTGTGAGTATACCATGAAAAATGCAAAAGTCTGCTAAAGGGTAATAATTCATCAACTTTTTAAGACACAGACATACAGACCAGTGCATAGATTACAAGCATATACCCCAGAATAGAAGTGCATGTCAGATGGAAATTGTTTACTCCGTCTAGTCTATACTCACCAGAAAAACAAATGTGAAAAGCCCCTCTATTCATTTACCTATAAGAACAATTCCATTATGAAAACCTCAAGACGTTACTGGTCCACTATCCATCCACTTGAAATTGCACAGAAACCCCTGTAATATCCTCCTCAATCTTATGTTAGAATCTCATCAGCACAACTAAACGGTTCTTTCATCTAATCAGCCTATCTTTTTGCACTACAGAATTAAAACAAAGGGCCACAGACAATATTCTATCCAGTATATTACTTTCAAAAATAAAGAGTCTAAAAAAATATTTGATTTTAGAGGTAAGGATAAAGAAGGCGATAGAATTCAAGGTAATAAAGCATGGTCTTTCTGAAAACTTGCCCAAAATAACTGTGCAGTAAACCTCAAAAAAAAACAACCCACACCCAAAACAAAAAAAAGCCCAACACACACAACCAACAAACAAAAAAATCCCTGCTCTAATACAGGCATGTGCTGCTCTACTTCATTCTCTGAGATGAAGAGCTAAAGTGATGAAAGATGTAAAGTGCTGTAAAAGATATTCATAATGTCTTAACATTGAAGATTTAAAAAACCCTACCGTAACCAAAACTTACTCCTCTCTAAATCAGGGCATATTACACATGGGGGAGGGGGAAGAAGAGAGAACACAAACACACTCATAATGAAAAAGTTGGTTTACACCATTCCGCAGGAAAAAAAATTAAAGCTTCATTAACACCATTACACTTAATCATATGTGTAAAGATAATCAACTTTTGCTATGTAAAGCTGTCAGAAGACATATTCGAGCCTTGAATATATTAAAGACAAACATGTTCAAAACTAAGGTGACGAAGGTAAGAAAGTCTAAATAATTATAAATCTAGACCTATAAATCTATTTCTGTTGTCTGGGTGTAATTTAGCTGCCTTTAGGACTTCAGCTTTTTTCCTAGAACATCATCTCTTCCAGTAAGGTTCATCTCAGACTCTTCCAGAAAACATTCCTTCCCACCTTTACCCCCCGCAAACACCCTAATTCTAAACCTGATTTCAGAACTCCTTCCTGCTAATACTGCCGGGGTTTTGTCTGAACAAATGCAGTCATTACTTTGTTTCCTACCATTGCTCCTTATGTGGCAAAGGGTCACTGTGGAGTCAGACACTTCTGGCTGAGACACTTCTTTCCTATTCCCTGCAGCTACTGAGCATGAGTATGTGCTAGAGGCATAAATACACCTTTATTTTCACTCAGAAATCTGGGCACAAAACGGTCTTTCCTTCCTTTTTAAAGCACATATGGGGGACCTATGCTCTGTACCTCCTCAGAACATTAATGGTAGTCACATGGCTTAAAAACCAACACAACACATTATTCCAAAATCAGTACAGAATTCCACTGACAGCAACATCATTTCTGAAAATAATTCTTTTGAGTGGAACAGAAAGCTTCTTGATAGGTTGTAAGAAGATGTATATTCACACAAGTTTTTCTTTAAGACAAGGATCAATCAAGATGGTTAAGGTATAGCCTTATCAGACATCTATAGCAATAACCCTTGCATTTAAACCACTTGAAAAGTACTGACAGTTTCTCTGTAATTTCATGCATTTTATTATGTATTTTTATTATGTTAGAGCATTCATTCATCCTTCTGTTGAATACTAACACAGATACAGAAATCAGCCTTTTTACAAGTAATTACAAGTTCATTTGTATTATAATCAAACTGGTGCAAACAAGCCACCAATGGATTAAAATTCTCTAGGTCACAAAAATCCATCATATATTTTCACACCTCCCCACCTCCAAATACACCTACATTCTCACAAAGCCCAGTTACAGCCTATGCTGGCCTCTTTCTAGGCTTAGAAAAGTGGATTTAGAGATGCAGCTACACCTAGTGATCAGCAGCAGACCACAGCAGGCAAAACTCATGAAGACACCACAAAAATCAGAAAGAAGTACGTGAACATTATGGGGTGAATAAAGTAACACAGTAAACTTTATTGCTAGACTTCCACACATCCCCCTGCCC
>NW_009647242.1:1636888-1641713 GCF_000708025.1 Charadrius vociferus | reverse complement strand
CCCCCCCCAATATATGACCATATGCTCCAAAATGGGTTTGGTTTCTTGAAATTCTTTTTAATACATTGATAACATTACATGTTAAATCAGAAATACCGATCTGGAAGCCATCAGCAAAATCAAATGAAATAAAGAGGACTCTCTCAATTTTTCCTAAAGAAATTGAGCAGATAATTGTTTGTTGATGTGTGAATGCAGCTGAATTTATTCCTGGAAAAATTTTCAGAACTACTTCTTTACACAAGAGTCGTAAATGGAGCTGAAAGCTTCATAAATGCATGTCATTTTCTGGGGAAACATCTTTAAAACTTAGTGATGTAGCTACCTCAAATAAGCGTTTGACAGTGATACTAACGAGCTTTAAACACAAGAGATATCCCTCTCAAATGGCATTTCCTCTAGCACAAAGTTGCAACGTGAAATACAGGATCAGTTCACAGGTCCCGACCCCACATCATCACTGGGCTTCGTTCTATCAAGCCTATACCTATTACCTTCCCCGAGCTGAATCTAACGATGCGAACTGAACAGATTCTCCCAGCAGTAATGTGTAAAACTGACCTGGCCACTGGCAACTAGGCTGCTTGACACATTTGCTGACCATCTCAGTGTATGAGTGAGCACACATGAAAAATAAACGATCTCCACATTTCTTCAGGTCAGACCCAAAGGACATCAGCGAGACGGAGTTCAGAAGCTTACTTGCTCTATCCTAGCATGTTTTGTGATTTGCCTGAGGATTTGGTCTCTCTAGCTGTCAATCTGGCAACTTCTGTGATCACTAAATACATTATTTTTCATAAATTACACGCTGCTATATTGTTCCTGAACACTGTAATTTGTTTTCCTCATGGATTCTGATGACTGCTAAATCATGAGACCAAATAAACATCACAGAATTTTTTTCCCCCGGTGTTATTACATCCTTGTAATATTTTGTAGGATTTATTTTTGATTTCTGATAAGGGTTCATTACTAACTTTTGACACCAGAACAAGACCAGAATAGCTAATTAAACAAATTTTAAAACACAAGCCACATACCCACCACAGATTCTTTTCTGACTAACTGTGCCACTTCTAAAGTCCAGACTCCCATTTTTACCTGAAGCATTCTAAAGTACATCCCAGTTTACAGGGGAACACAAACTTCATTTCATCTGTTTCTAACTGTCAAAAGTTTAACAAAAAAAAAAGGGGACATATTTAGAAGCTGATTCTTCAACACACTTCCATTAATTTGCTATGCTATTTTAAATATGAATACTCTTAGGTGTAAAACACAAATCCAGTCATTCACCTATTCACCTGACAGCGAGAAGTTTGGTTTGAGAACCTTCCCCCACAGCTCTCACTGCTGAGCAAGGCCAAGTCCACACTGTGAACTTTAACAAGAATAGTTTTGTTGATGAGCTGACAACTGTGTCAGCCACTAATAAAGCTGCACTTTCACTAGCATATCTTACTTCCCTTAGGAAGTGCAGAAATACAGACTTGATGGATGGGTGGAGAAAACAGGTGGAATAAGCAAGGCAAGCAAAAGCAGAATTTGTTAAAATGAGATACTTGGAGCTCTTTGCTGGTAAAGTGATCAGAATAGCTATTAAAGACTTCCAAACAGAGATCCTGACTACTCTGAGAAATCTCTTTAAACAGAGCTAATTATACCAGAAACTTTTTTCTTTTCTATACATTGCTCCTATTGCCAGGAGCTTCATTTCAGCTGGGATAGGACCTATGAATACTTAACCTATATTCTTTCTTTTCATCTTCCCTCTCTGCAGTCACCAAACATCAACATCATCACAGTAAATTTCAACTTCAGCATGTCAAACTTCTTCCTTACATCTGTTTTTGGAAACCATGATTCTTGCTTTCAGACTGCCTACACCCAAAAATGAAATAGATTAATATAAGGCAAAACATCTATTCAGAATGCAAGTTTACGTATTTTTAATCCATGCAATAGCTTAAGGACTACTATTCTCTTTGAAAAAACTGTACTAGTGACTAGGAAAAGTAATTTTCAATTTTTGTACAGCACTTTTCCCCTTTCTTCTCCCTCATAATTGCCACTAGTCCTGATGCAAAGTTCACTGTGAATGACCACCTACAAGCACTTGTAGTCAGTCCATCTGTCCATATTTCTCTCTCACTGCAATAGGACTCATCCCTTCTCAGAGAAAAATTAAAACTTTTAAAACCAGTACCATAACAAGAGCATGTTAATATACAACCTTGTCGCTTTCCATAGCAGAAGAGAATGTAACAGCCTAATAATAGCCCTCCCTCGGTCAGATTCAGGTTATAAGCAAGAAGCATCAATTTCAGAATTCAGGCTGTGTGCAAATTTACATCCATCGGAACACGATGCCTTCATAAAAACAGTTTCTGACTTCTATTACACATTTCCTTGCCTTCAATTTCAGCTCCCCATTTTGGTATTTGACAGAACTCATCTCATCCAGACCCTTCATTTTATATAAGACCTAGTATTTAGGCTTACAACATCCCCTCTAACTTTCCACATCTTTATGTTTAACCTAAATCCCTTAGAGGAGTGGATTGCTTTCCCTAACCTAAATAATCTACCAAGGACATGGAAGAGGGAACACAGTGGAGTCAGGTAGCTTTTCATGTGACAGGAACACCACATTTCAGGAACTTTTGTTAATATTAGCATTCAGTCTTCACATGGGACCACTTAATAACATTTATGTTAAAATTATAAACAAAACCCCTAAATTAGGTGTGCTACAGTTTCTCAGAAAGAAACAAAGCAAACAAAAAAAACACCTACAAACTCAAAACTACTCTTGCAGAAAGACCCCAGCTACTTTAAGAAAAAAAAAAAAAAAAAGCAGTGTTGTCCATTTAAGACAATGTTTTCAGTAACATCTCTTGAATTCTAAGTCTTGAGATCATTTGCTTCTTGAACTCATAAATCCAGAATTTTAAATTCTTTAGTTAAGGACTCAGAGAAAATCTCATTGTTATTAACTGTTAAGCTGCTTTCAAAAGATTACTTGAAAGCTTCCAGGCCTTAAAAAGCCAAGATCTGATCTTTCAGTAAGATTATTTTCTAAATAAGAAACTCAAATAAAACAATAGCTGGTAGTAACGATAGAACCAATCTCTGTAAAACAAATCAGTCATTTTAGAAAAGGGCAAAAATAAAAATGGAACTATAAATGCCAAAGATTACTTAACTCACCCACTGCTATTCTTTGCTTAGAACATGTGTGGAGTTGGGTTTGTTTCTTTTTTCTAGGTTTGTTTTTAAACTTTTTATAGGTTAGTCATATAACTCCCGTCTGCAACGAGGGACAACTATTGCAAAAGATAACTACCCAACTCAAGAACGGATTTTTCTGTAATTTAATTTCTATGACACTGATGCATCAAGCTTTTAGCAAAAGCAACAGCAATTTTTTCCCCCAAGCAAAAATGACTCTCAGGCACACATTTCAAATAGTGAAGTACAAAAATGGAAATTTCATCAATTTTGTTCTAAGTGAGTGCTGAGAATCAATATTAAAAAAAATTCTATACATGCATCTTCACAAATAATCTTTACATTTGATATTTAACATACATGTACATATGCACACACGGAGAGAAAGCACGCCAGATTCTGCATCCCATGACATCCTTTGCAATCTCACTCAAGTGTGTAAATCACAACCTGTCACTCAGTACTTGGGAATCACACCTTTTGAATAACTGTATGCACAGGTCATCTCTGAATTGTTTACATTTCATAACAGTTCTTTCCACAGCATGCGGCAATGGAAGTGAATACAACAGATACAAATCTAACACTAATGTGGGATTGTTCTTCAGCAACATGAACGCACTTAAATGCTGACCCGAGTATACTATCAGCATATCGCATGCACAAGTCATTTAAATATCCAGGAGGCGAAGAGTTGCCCCAGCTTAACTTTAAACAAGAGGTAAGACAGTTCACACAGGTCAGCAATGAGTTATGGATTGATCTTAATAAAGCGAGAGCTCTCACTGAAGTCTGGACACAGACTCCCAATATTAATGAGTTATAGGGCTAATATACATGAGTTCAGTTCCATAATTCACTACAGAGCATAGCTTCATCCTAACACGAGTGTTTGGAAAAGATTTCATCATTGTTATATATCACCTCAGTACAAAACATTTTTCTGCTCAGCGATCTTCTGTCTCATCTGCAGTAAAAATGCTGGAGAGAAATTCGGGGAAATGCAGCTATGTATACAAAAGGTCCCTGGAACCTAACATAAAACCAGATTTTTTTTTTAATTTTTAAAAAAGTTTTAAAACAGACCACCAATTCCTAGCCATAAAACTTGGTTTAGCTACAGTGCTGCATAGAAGCGACACATAATGTACAAAATATAAACTATTCTGCAGCCCGAGCAAGACGGAAAGTCAGAAGTATTGCTTCCCACTAGATCAAAGCACACTTTGCCTGAACCGAAGACCAGATGTCTTCAATTTAACGTGCTTTTCAGTTGCGCTCACTTCATGTTGGGAACAAAACAAACAAAACAAAACAAAAAAACCAAACCAAACCCTGAAGTTATTCTTTGCAGTGAAGCACACAACTATTTCACAATCCAGCTTTCTGCCTAAAATTACGGGTTCCTTCAACATATAAACAGGACAGGGGTGCAGGCAGAGGACGGGAGACCGAGATAACCATCTGCCAGGTCCTGGACTTGAAGGCACCAGACAAACGCTGTTGGCGGAGCACTTCGGCAGCGCTCTTGGCTGGACGTGAACCCCGACACCCCGCAGAGGCGGCCACCTTCTCCCCTGCCCTCCGAGGA
>NW_009647242.1:1633000-1634991 GCF_000708025.1 Charadrius vociferus | reverse complement strand
GGGGGGGCTGGGCGGGGGGATGGCTGGTCCGGCCTCCCCCCCTCCGGCTCAAAGGAGGGTCGCAGCTTTTCCTCCCGCCAGTGAAGAATGACGTCATTAATTGGCAGGGTTAGGTAGGGAGTGACGGAAGCAAAATCACGTTAAAATGGCAGTTACCTTTCGTTACTCGCAGTCTCCGAATTCTGGCGGTTTTGTCTCTCCGTCGCGTATGCAGTACAGCTGCTCGACAGTCTCTTGTTTGGGGGCTTTGGCTCCGAGTGTCCAAGACCCTGCAAGGATGTGCTTGTTGGTTTTAAACCAGTTCTTTCTAAATTGGGCTTCTAGAGGTGGCAATATGTTTGTTGGCTGTCACTTTCAAGGAAAGCTTTTATTTTTACAGGGCAAGCGGGGCCAAATTTAATGCCTATGTATTCCCTGGGGGTTAAAAGTAAAACAGTAAACACAAGAATATAGATAATTCTGTGATTAAGGCTTTGAGCTGGCTCTGGGTTCCCAGTTTTCTCCAGCACGGGTCCTTTGGTTTTTAATGCTGCTCTCATATATAGTTACCCAGCTTCAATCTCTTATCAACCCATCCCCCACGTGGTAGCGCGAGTTACAACACATCTTAATGATTTGTTCATATTTTGTATTATTTTTACATATAATACATCCTCTTCAAATCTAGGCAAACAGCTGTATCATTTCCAGTGATCGCCCAACCATTGTGTTGTCAGGACACTGCTCTCTGATGTTTTCGCTAATGCGTTTGTTATGTGATGAAGTCTTCACGAAGGGACATGAACTTTTGGATGTGTGGGGGTAAGACAGCTACCTCAAAAGTTAACGCAAGGGGGCAGAATAGCACTAATTGTTGTGTTTCCTGACGTCAGACTTTTTGTTTTGAATTGTGAGCATTCGCTTCGTTTATTATTTGCATGGAACTTCACAGTCTTCTCCCCGAAAAAAGTTACCTTAATTCCACAAAGCTTTGATAACCTTGGGGTATGTTGCCATAAAAATTCTAATTTTTTTATTTCACAATTTTTTCCTGGGTGCATAATTTATGCAAATTTTATGTTCTCTAAAAGCTGCAGTTATAGCTTCTGAAAATTAGAAACTATAGCTACTCTTGAAAGTGTTGCCTTTGTAACTTCAAAACTGTTAAAAAAAAACCTGAAGTCTCATAAGTAAT
The DNA here is from genome assembly GCF_000708025.1 of Charadrius vociferus. Lineage (NCBI taxonomy): Eukaryota > Metazoa > Chordata > Aves > Charadriiformes > Charadriidae > Charadrius > Charadrius vociferus. The sequence goes on along the minus strand of NW_009647242.1, from coordinate 1,633,817 downwards.
TTAATTTACAGTAAATTTAACTTTTAAATGTGTCTTCCACTAGATCTGTCACTAAAAACAGTTAAACCAGTGCTTATGCTAATGCTAACTTCTCTTTAGGTTCACAATGTCCAGACACGCATAAAATTCTGTCTATGGTCAGCTAATGTCAGCCCTAACACAGTGTGGGAAAGTGTCATGTTCAGACGTACGACCGTGACTCTCAACCTCATCTTTGTTACAGGGAAACAAAAATTCCTTGTCTATATCCACAGCTATCTAGTGTTAGCTCAGCGAAGATGAGATAGAAAGTCACCAAGTTCTGTGGATTAAAGAACACGTAAGAGTGTTTGGTCACAGTTATAGTTGGAGTAGGGCTAAAGTGCTTGACCTCCTAAGAGGTAACCATTCTGCTTTAGTTACAGTAAATCTAAGAAATGGTTAAGCTCTGGGGAATAGCTAAACCAACAAGAACAATAGAAAACACAGGCCATGCATGGCTGATCGGGAATTGTTAGCTGTGTTTCGCTGAGTTTTAGTACTGGAGCATGTATGAAAACAGTCCAGAAACACTACAAAAAAAAAGAACTAGACCATCAAGAAAACACTAGGCAAAAGCCACAGGTTCACTAGTGGTTTGATTCCAAGAATGCCTTCAAGAGAGTTCATTAAAGGCTAAGCTGGGGCTGGAAAGAGGAGTGGAAGCATCTGGAAAAAAAAATTACTTTGCTGATTGTTTCTTACTGACAAACAGATACTTTGCATCTCTTGAACTGGATCGCCTCAAAGAAATACCCAATTATAGTTCCCTACATACACACACTTCAGCTTAGGAACG
>NW_009647242.1:1621024-1632968 GCF_000708025.1 Charadrius vociferus | reverse complement strand
TTCCTGCGGAAAGGAGTTGAATAATGAGACAATTGCTGTCATTTATCTCAGTGGCCAGTCTGGCCTAAACCACAACACAGTTGAGGAGTAAGACGTGGAATAAGAAGAAAAGATAATCCAGAAGTTGTCATAGTTATTTTCTAGGTTTTAATGTACACCAATAGGGAATGCACACAACCAGCCTTCATTGCAAAGTTTTTGTTTTATTTTTAAATGTAGAATTTCTATATATCCCACTGGGAAAAAATTAAACCACCTGCCAATAAATTATGAATAATTACACTATTTACTACACAAACTTTACTGGCTCAGCTGCCCTCTCCCTGCAAATCATTCTCATGCAGATTCATTTCCAGTATTCCAAATCGCTGAGTTACTTTTGACAAATGATTTTGGAAAATTCCAAACTGATAGGCAACTGTGAATATTACTGGTTCGAGAGGTCTGAGGTCCAAATAGTTACCGCAATGTGGAAACAGAGGTATTTAACCAACGTCAAGGAAAAGTTCTTCGGATAAGTGTATATATATGCTTAAAACTTACATATATATTGTGTTTATCTATTTAGCTGTTCCCTTTCCTTTAAGGCATTAATGATATTCACAATGCTATTCATTCTATATTACTGGCATAAGAGCAAGTAAACATAACTCAAATTCCATAAGACATCAAGGTTATCCTGTATAATCCATAGCATGAAGTCACCCTTCCTATAATGATACAAAACAGGAACACTCTCTTGCTCATGTTACAGCACAAATAGAAAAGCAAAGGTATTCAGATATCGGAGGAAGGGCCCAAACATCCTGCCTTGTTTTGACCCCTGACAATGCTGATTAAGTGACCAAGAATGTGGGCTACAGGGCTATCACCTGATCTTTTGGGTCAGTAGCAGATAACATCACTCTCACAGCTTAAAGCTATTTTTGCGCTATAAAGTAGTCAGACAAGAATGATTTTTCACTAGCCCACTCCATCTTGTTCTAGAGCTCAGACAGGCAAAACTTCATGAGTTCACTTCAATGACACCACTGTTTAAATATGATGAAAAAGTAATTTTCTTCACAGGACGGGCACATTTTCTTAGTTAAGTACAGCTAATTAGCGAAAGTAATATGTGCTTTGTTAGAAGAAAGACAGACAATGATTCCAATTCTCTGTTTTCATCAAAGCCGCTTCTCTGCTACAGTGAATTTTAGAGCCAATGATAGTCAGGAGGACCTCTTGAAAAATCACATTGTCTCTGTAGGTTGAGGGAGAATATGCCAAACTTGAAAGGGTTTTTTCCATTTGTTACTATATCTTCCTAAATACAGAGCAACATCTCCTTTGCCAGTGTTCGCTTATCTTTAGGTAGCTTTATCTTCTAACCCAGATTTTGACTGATACTCTTAACCTTTTCAATGCTGATTTTTTGTCAAAAGCTTCAAAAAGAAAAAAAGTGTGCTTATCTGTGTGACAGGATTTATTGATTGCATTATACTCAATTGTATTCTGTTTCATAATGTTTAATGTATCTCAACCCATGGATGCTGTAAAGGTTTCATTTGTTACTGAAGAGCGAGTTCAGTGACAAATATAGTGTTCTGAATAAATCTTCTAGTGTTTATTCAAACAGTCAGGTGTGCCTTTTTTTTTTTTTTGAGAGGTAGGGTGAGGACGTAGTAGTGTCCTTAAAAGACCATGTCCACCCCATACCCCATCTTTCCCTGACTCCGAGGAACAACAGAGAACTCCTTGAAATCTAAGGTCAATCTAAACCAGCTGCAAAAGTTGATGCATACAAAATGTTCCATCTTCAGTAGAGGCTCATCATCTTTCCTGCTTATTGCAGCCGGCGCTTGCTGGCACTGGAATTGATCCCTGATCATTCATTTGGCACTCAGATGCACTAATCACAACTGTGACTGCTCCCTATTAGATATCGTCATGTGTAATATGACTGCCTGCTTTTTTTTTTTGTTTGGTACTGCTAATGATCTGTGCAAGCTATGATAACCGATCCGTTTTTTTACCAAGGACACCTTGCCTTATTCACTTGATCACTCTGAAGTTCGGTAGTAATAAAAAAACAGTCCTCTTTGTTTCCAACCATTAAAAGCCAACATTTTTTAATGATAGTTGAGGAAACTCTACATGGCCGCTCCTGGCCTTGATAATTAAACCATAGTTGGGACTTGTGAGAGAAAACACATCCAGATCTTTGCAAAAAAAAGTACATGAGAGACTAGAGAGAAGCAATCTTTAACCAGAAATTGTTGAAATAGAAGTGAGAAAAAGGTCTGAAGTATCCAGAAAGAAAACAGTGGGGGACCTTTAGGATCTGAATGTCAGGAGGGGAACAACAGGTGGCACTGTACAGAGATGGTTACTGCTAGTTGAAGCCCAAGAACAAATAGCTGCATTGTGGAAGAGTATCTATTTCATGAAGTCACACTTTGCTATAATAAGATGGCTAGGACAGAGTGCAGCCTAGGCAGGTAGAAGCTTGTAAACTCAAAAAATGTAACTATATGCAATGATGTCTTTTCTGCTGGAAGCAAAGTTTTTGATTTTGTGATCAACATAGTCTCCTTCTACCCACGCGTGTGATTTGTATGGACAAGGAAGAACATGTACCTCATACCAGGTTGCGTTTGATGCAATTTGATGTCTGCAAGTCAAATCCTGTCTCGCCTTCCAATTGCCAGCATTTTATTAGAAATCTGTTGTGTGTAACAATCTACGAAGACTTAAAACCAATGTGGCTCTTAATTCTACTCTTAAAAATATTTTATCACTATATGGTATGTGTGAGAAATGGGCCTCTTCAAACTTGAACTTTCTGTCAGGGAACAGAAGGGGTCAGCTGCTCCCAAAGGGATGGGGAGCCAGGAGCTGACTGCAGTAACACCTCCCAGCAGGAGATGGGCCAGGGCTCTGGTCCACCAGCCCCAGCAAGGTAAGTAGGGCAGGCTGGGAGAGCACGGCCAGATTCAATTAAGGCTCTGGATCATCAGGCAAGTTCACGGTGATGAGGCACATCTGAGATGAAGCCAGGAAGATAATCTACAAGTATCAGGATTAGGATCATGTTCGGTGATCACCAAGCAGGTCCACAGTGATAAGACGAGTCCAAGATCAAGCCCAGAAGTCAACCCACAGGTTGGGGCCTGGGACAACAGACACGAAGATCAATGTTCCTACAGCATAACTCCAGCAGAGACTGAAGCCCCCAGGGCAAGCTGAAATGGGGCTTCTGGGACGACTGGGCAGAGGGTATGGGTGGAGGCCCCAGGTGAGGCTGATTAGGGTCATTAAGGCTCATTACTACACTCAGAGCCATCTCACTTTCCACCTTTGCATCCTCAAATATCTTACATGGCTTTTAATATTTTTTTCTAGTTTCCCATACTTGTAAAGGAAAGTATCTTCACTTTTTTTGCCTTTTACTACTTGTTCTTAGCTTCTCCCAAAATGTGTATGTCCTTAGCTGTGTCTCTGTCAACATTATCAGGAGGTGCATACAGGAGAGGAGAGCAAAATAGTTCAAATACCTAATACTGTTAAACAAACACCGACTTATGCCAACTGAGCGTGTATAACCTTCAGATTTGTGTATGGCTGAATAGGATTGGTCAGGAGCAGAAAGAAACAGAAACTCAGGATTGATCAAATGCAAATATGTGCAAATATTCATATATTCTGTCTTCAAAGTCTGTACAAATGCAGACTGTAATATCATCTTTGTCACTCGTTGCTTTGATCTTGTCATTCATCTGGGTTAACATCCTTTTCTATTACAAATTTAGGCTTAATTTCATTGTCTTCAAAGATCTGTACTGTTCTACCTCTCCCTACTCATTTGAACTTCAAGTTGCTGTTCTTTCTATTCAGTGCTTCTGTAATCAACCATGTCAAGGAATGAGACCAGAAGAATCAAAATTTTGGAGATAAGCACTGTGAAGTAAGCTAACTTCTTGGTCTTCCAAGACAGAGTAATTGTTCCAAAATAAATTAACATTTGTTACATAATAGAAGGAACACACACTGAGTTATACCAGCAGAGTTATAGCATTATATTTTTTCTGCTAAAAATATTCTAGTCCCTCCCTCTCCATAGATAAACCCTTCTCCAGAGTGGGTTTCTCTGCAGGCTCCTATCAGACGGAACATTCCCTTTAGCAGTAATCTCTAGAAATAGTTGACAAAAGTTTGTTTTTCCATTGTCTTCATAGAAGGCAGAGGACTGAAGCAGACAACTGGAATAGTAATGTCTGACGTCATCAGTGCTAACACTGACTGATCACATCTGCGAGAGCTCTTCAGAAGGTGTCTCCAGTTAGGAGAACATATTTCTGACATCTTGGGTTCGTTCCGACAAAAATGCGCAGAAGCAAAGGCCAACTGAAAAGCCATATTCAATATAAGGTTAGTTTTCTTTCTGCCTGTAGACTTCTCTTGAGTTTGATCACTCATATATATTTTTCTTCAATAGCTGTGAATTAGCATCAGATAATAGTAGCTGTGCCTTGGCATAAGATTAAGTTTTTCCAAAAGTTTATTTACAGCTAATTAGGAGTTGTAAAACAGAAGGAGTGAAGTATGCAGTCTCTTTGTTTCTCCCCGTGGGTCTTAAAAACAGACATTGATGGATGGAATTAAGAGTTCCTTCTACCTCTTCATTACTAACTCTTACTTAGCAATGTAGCATTCATGTTGTCAGCAGCACCTCTGGACAACTTTGATGCAATTGTCGTATGAGATGCACAAGATGTTACTAAATTGGATCCTATGGGACCAAGAAGTTAAGATTTTTTTTTCCTACAGTTGTAGCTGAATGGAAGGAAGTGCACTTTATATCTTGTACTTGTCTTTCAACAAAAAAATTGATTTTTTTCCCCCGTGAAGTCTGCTTTAACAACAATTTATACTGTTGCAAAACACTGTGATACCATCTCATCAGAGGCAATTCTGAGCAGGCAGACATAGTAGTCAGTGATGCAGAATCCATCAAAGAGGCAGTGTATGAGCATAGATGTAAGTACGACCTCACACCGCCACCTGTGCTGACTGCGGGTTTTTACCTTAATATATTAAAAAGTTGTTGATAGGTAAATTATATGTTATAATGATGACAACTCTAAATTATGCAGTTTGTGTTAGTAATTTGTAAAATGTATTTCATATTTGTTTATTTGGAAGTATTTGAGTCTTTTTTTGAAAAATGGTAGTAGTGGGTCAGGGAAGGTACTACAAAGTTGAAACGTTCACGTGTAAAATCTACTTCTCTTACGTAGTATTTTTTCTGATTCTTTATTTTCTTTTTTTTTAATATTTCTGCTATTTTAGAGAGGAGGTGAATATACTTTGATATCCTTATGATTGAATTTTTGTTGGTGTTCGCTTGTGCAGAATGATGAAGAGGCGTGAAAGTTAAATGTGCTTCATACCATCATTTTTTCCTCTTGATTGCTTTCATACCAACAGCAGATGTCCAGTGAAGGGACACAAATATTTCCCTTTAGCAAGTCATTCCACTGAAAATAATGGGAGCTTATTTAAATAGTGTGGCCCTGAGGAGACAAAAGGGGGAGCAAGCACAGGAGAGAATAAGAGCAGAAATGTACTCAATCAAAGAATGACTTTATTTGCATGCGGTGAAATTTTTTAGCAAGTTACATGTAACAAATTAGTAGGAATTCAACTACCCATTGATTTGTCAAAGGCATCAGGAATGATAACTTGAAATTTGTTGTGGCCATGAATGCTATTGATTCTCCTGCTCCGTGCATTATTCTGCTAAAAAATCAATTATTTAATAATTGATTTTATACTAACTGCTAAATTATTTTATTAAGTCTAAATTAAGAATTGTGATGGATACAAATGGATGTGCTAAAACATAATGCTGGAATGGATTCCTTTCACAAGTTTAAATAACCATTCTGATGAGACAAGAATGATTACCAAAATAAAAGCATGATAAATAAAAGTCAGGAAAGCTTTGCAGATGTGGTGAATCATTACATATTACTTTGCTTTTCAAAGTGAGTGCTGATCCTGCTGTTGCTTATTGTGCAGAACTTCAATTAAAGTTAATGGGAAATCTATGCACAGGAAAGCTGCAGTGTGGTAGATTTGGGGTTTTTACCCTCACACCAGTATTAATGGGAATTACAGGTGTGTTTTGGGGCAAAACCACTACCTATATAAAAATTAAAAAAAAAAAAAGTCTAGCCACATTTGAAGGGCTATGTAGTAGTATTAGTTACAGATCTCAAAACAGATGAATCTCTCTGGCAAATGAGGCAATGTTGTTTTCTCCCTTCTCCTATGCAGTGATCAGATGCAAGCATTGCTAAGGGAAATTTTCTTGTGTTGAGGAACTGACCAGTCATTGTCTGAAGCTCTAAACTAAGGGTATGTTGTTTCCAGAGAGATGGATGCTAAATCAGAGGCAATAAGTTTTCATCACAAATCCTTATTTTTATTACAGTAAAAACAAAGAAAATATATTAAAAGGATACTACTAAAAATCAAGCACCAGCAAGTTATAAAACACCTAGATTAAAATACTTCTATAACTTCAGGGCTATACCTCTGGCAGATTTAAAGGTTCATGTGCAAACAATGAATTGACAACTCTTCTGAATATAGTTGAATGAATTATGTACAACCTTTGAGGTCACAAGCATTGCAGATACGAGTTAAAAGTTTCCTAGATTAGAATTTCTCCCTTCTGAGCACCAAACACTTTAGAATAATCCATATCATAACTGGAAGTAACTGCTTCTGTCTGCCTCTTGTCTACAAAGTCTCTGAAATGCCTCAAAACCAGGGGTATGCAGCTTCTGGAACAGCATAACTGGGAAAAACTCAAAGGGAGAAATCAAAATATTTTTGCTTTTTCGGGTTCACAGTGGTAGAAGAACAAGCCTTCTGCGCCCAATTTGTCTGCCTTCACACTTTCACCAGTAGTACTGTTTCTATTGGATCAAGTCCTGTCCCCAGTGAAATCAGTAGTGACGGCACAGCCCCCTCAGCACTTGCGCTGCATTTTGGGATACTAAGCACCATCCTAACCTTGTGACAGCTCCCCAGTGTCCATACTAATTTTGCTATGCAGCTTTGCAGAGATGAGGCAAAGATGGAGGTGAAAGGCCAGGCTGAGGCCTATTTGGTCTCTTCATACAGAGGAGAACACACAGGGCTCCTGAACCCCATGAGTTCACCATCATGACTTATGAGAGCTACCACATTTTGGTGACTAAGAAGCTACTTGAAGCAGATGACCACCATGCTCTGGCTGAAAATGTCAAGACTAGAATAAGGAGTAATAGGCTGCCCAGATATGCACACAAAAAGGCATGGTTCTGTCCCCAACCCATTCCCCAAACCGTGGATATCCACCAATGGATGATGGTGGCAGTATTCATTCAAAGCATCTTTGTGTCATAGTTCACTGTCAGAAGGCCATGGGTTTTGTTGATGCGTTCCTTAGAACACCTTTATTTCAGTCTCTCTGTCTCTGTCATATCTTTCTGCATTCCCTCCTTACATTGTCTCTCCTACCCTGTGAAAGCAGTAGTCTAAGCTGTCTGTTGCCGCAATTCCAGGAAATATGCTAGTTAATGCTGTAGGTCCAACTGCTCTACTGAAAAATTGTTCTATCTCCCATTTTGATAAACATCCATTAGTCCTAGATTTTTATTCCCGTCAAGTTTGAAAAGAGGAAGAAGCCCTCCCTACTGACTCGTATCTGTTGTCTCCCATCTAGAGAAAAAGCGTTTTCTAACATGTCACTTGGAGAAAGTCACAGTGTGTGGCTTTTCATGAGTGCCTTTTACCTACAGTAGGGCTTCTTTTATGAGAGGTATTTCTCCTTTGATCCCTCTCAAGTGTCTCCCAGGATAAATGTCCCTAGGACAGTATCTCCTAGAATGAATGACACCAGTCCTCACCCTTTGGGCACTTCACAACTCCATCTCATCCAATTGGTTCCCAGCGTGCTTACTCTGAACTTGCTGCAGATGTGAAGGAAATCCCTGCAAAAATACAAAGCAAACACTGGGCACAAATCTGGAAATGCCTGTGCTATGGCAGATGCTGCAGCACGCCTGGAAGACCTGTATGAGGTGACCCTGTATGGCAAGAGAGTGCTTGAGAAAAAGAAGCCATAAATGTTCCATATGGTCTGACAGAAAAACATCATTTCCAAAAAGAGAAACCACTAGGCTTTCTTATATTAGCATAGCTTTGCATTTTTGCACAGTAGCTTGAAAATACAAGGAAATAACACTGGGGCTTTGCACTGGCCTGCCCTTGGTAGAAAGAGGATTGAGGAGAAAGGGTAGACAAGAGGACAGCAGTGGAGACTGCCTTGGACCACTGGTCCACAGATAAGGCTGGCTGGAAGCATCGTGGGCTTCAGTACAAGAGATCACATGGCAGACTCACAAGGCAAATGTCTGGTGACCCCAAACTCTGTTATTCTCTTGCCACTTTGAGCAGAAAACATATCTGTAAAAGGTGATTTCCAGCAATGGCCAGGGTCAAAGTGAAGGAATGTGGATGGTAGCTAGTGTGATGGTTCAGGTCAGGACTGTCAGCAGCTCCTGTACCTTCTTATCTATGCTTTTTCTTGTCTTGCTTCAGTCTCAGAGTTGTGCAGCTGAATCTCTGAAGATACCATGCTGTGGTCTATTCTGGCTCTTTTAGAATTAGGAGTCCTCAAAAGAAATTCACTGGGTCTTGTTTTCCGTCCTTCAGCAACATCAATGAGGGTTTGTAGAAGAGGTTCACCAGAATAATTCTTCTCTTAGTCATTTGTATCTGATGGAAAGCAAGGTATGGCTGAAGGCACGCCCCTGACTAGTCTGACAAAGAGTAGGTCCTCTGCCTGGCAGGACTGAGGCTGCTGGTGGCTCTGTGTAATGATACAAGGACAGGCTGCGTAAACCTTGACCTAAGGAGGATGTCTGGGGAGACTCGGATCAATACAGAGTGGGAAGTGTTCCTGCAGCTGCAGCAGAGTGGATTTGTGGTATCATGGATTATGCTCTCTGTTAGCTGGGATGATCTGGAAGCCTTTTGCATTATTCTCTCACCAGTTTGGGGAATAATAGTCTGAAAATGGTTTGTGAAGTGGTCTGTACAGTGCATTTGGCCTTAAGGCTGTCTCTGAAGATGCTCTTACAAGATAGCACAGTGGTAGCTGTTAAAGATACAAAAATGAAATAGCTGGTTTTATTCTTGTCTTTTTCTAGGTCTAGTTTTGAACTTTGTGTGTTTGGTTCTGCTAACAGTCACTAAGTGCACCGGTAAAATAATAATAATTTTTATTTAAAATGACGTCTGACAGGAATTGGGAGGGATTGAAATCGTAAAGATGAATGACTTCTTAAAATAATCTAACTTCCATAGGCATGCCAATATTTTTGCTAATATTAAAAATAGTGATTGCACAAGAAGATAATGTAAACAATGTTACAGTTCTGTAATGCTCGTAATACCTGGCACGTGATTAGGTTAGAAAGCTGTAACTCTGCACATGGCAAAAAAGAAAGAACCAAGAATTACATATAATTCTTCCTGTCATAACTTAATAGTATTTTTGCCCACTTAAGGTTACTTTCTCCAAAACCAATGCTTAAATCTTTAGTCACCCTAAATTATATTTTGACCTTTATAAATATCATTTTGACTTAAATGTGCTACAGCTTCTTTAATCTGTTGGAGCTCCGTGGCCACAAGACTTTCTTCACTAACAGCAGAACACCAGCTATATTAGCTATATCTGTCTTAGATAAATGTAAGTGAAAATGTCCCTCACATTCACGGAACATTTTAGGTTTTACTGAGAACCAAACATTTCTGGGCTGCTCCTGATGCCCTTGAGAACAATTTGTCTCATTTTTCTTAATTCTCCTCTGTGATTCAGTTTCTGTGAAGAGACTAGGAAAAATACAAAAGGCAGGGGAAGGAAAGGAGCAGAAGGCAAGCAAAGAAACACAGAAAGGAAAGGTGCAGTTAAGAAACAAACCAGAATGTAACAGGAGCACTAATGAAGTGGGAAGGCATGAAGGGGGAGAGGAATCAGAGGCCTGGAATAAAATGACCCAGAAAATGATGAAACAATTGTGACTCACACAGAAAAGTGGAACTTACCAGTAGCTAATATGAAAAGGATATTTGGAATAAGAATGGTCCACTTGTATTTCATGGTCCTTTCTGTCCAGCCCATTTGAAAAAAATTTACTGGAGGAGAGCACTCTACCAGACACAAATGAAAGAGTCCTGATTATATATATATATGTTATGTGATTGCTGATCTCAGTTGGTGACATTTGTCTTTATGAATTCACTGAGTTCTTTAGGTGGGAGAAATCAGAAAACATATCAGTGGCATTCTCTTGGCTCTGCTTAGAGTGAAACGAAATGTCAGTGTCATCATAAAGATGAGCTTTCATGTGTAATATATGTGTAGTATTGGTTTTATGATGAATTACAGTCTATAAAATGCAAACTATTTTAAAGACTTTAAGAAATTAGTGTTATCGATATTACTCATACACCAATAAAAGAGTTTGCAGAAGACTGATCCAATATTAAAAGTGAAATTTGCATGCATAGAATCTTAGAATGTTTTGTAATGCTGCAGGTTGTGGGAAATGGTGTTTTTTTCAGATGTTGCAATGAGGTTAATTGTAACTTTATCAAATTAAGAGATCTGTTTTGTACTGTACGCTGAAGGGATTCTCTGAGCCAGTAGCTGGCTTGCTTGAAAAAGACATTTAATGCTTCTCTGGGGGAAAAAAAAAAAGTACCAAGAACTACCAATTCTGACTAATAACTTTAGTTGACACAGGACTCCGGTTCACCCTCAAGGACCAGTTTTGGACAGATTTAAGTGGGAGAATGATGGATTAGTGTGGGTGGTGATGTGTTCATCATCATTGAACAGAGAGAGGTCAGAGTGGCATTCAGCTGTGCAGAAGAGAGTAGGACATTGTTGCATAAGGAGAGCTCAGGGAGGAAAGAAGAGACTGATCAGCCTCAGTTGCTGACAAAAAATAAAAAAAGGCAGATTTAGAGATGAGATCAGTTTAGATTAGGGGAAATTGTGCCAAAGCACCTGTAGATGTCGAGAGTCTTGCAAATTAAACTCAAAGGCTTTTCTTTCCTGAACTTGAATTCCAGGTTTTTCTGGCACATGGCTTCTGAAGGGTACAAACTTGATATGCAAACCACTCTGTCACAGTGCATGACTGGAGGGCTTGGGAATGTGCAGATGCTGCATGCGGGGGGACTATCACATTTATTTTTTTTTTTAAATGATGCTAGACTGCTAGACAAGAAATCTCAAGTTCAAGAGTGTTAGTTTCAAACTAGAAACTTGAGAAACTATGAGGACTCAAAGCACAGGCACTTTGCCTGAAAGCATGTGGAAGAGAGCAAATTACTCTATTTGCACCAGTTTAATGGATAATGAGGTTAATTTGTAACTGGATAACTTATGCTGTATTCCTGTGTACCTTGCTGCTGTGTATGTGCTTACGTACAGCTACAGAAAACAAGCGTATTTATATGGGAATAATTAAAACAGAAAGGTATACATGATAGGACAAGAGGTAACGGGCAAAAACTTGAATATAGGAAGTTCCATCTTAACATGAGATTAATGGATAATGAGGTTAATTTGTAACTGGATAACTTATGCTGTATTCCTGTGTACCTTGCTGCTGTGTATGTGCTTACGTACAGCTACAGAAAACAAGCGTATTTATATGGGAATAATTAAAACAGAAAGGTATACATGATAGGACAAGAGGTAACGGGCAAAAACTTGAATATAGGAAGTTCCATCTTAACATGAGAAGGAACTTTACTTTGAAGGTGGCAGAGCACTGGAACAGGCTGCCCAGAGAGATTGTGGAGTCTCCCACTCTGGAGACATTCAAAA
>NW_009647242.1:1605126-1620858 GCF_000708025.1 Charadrius vociferus | reverse complement strand
AATGCAAATCTGATTTCATTTAGACAAACCTTTCACTGCTTTTTAATAACAAATGCGAAACAACACTATACATTAAGTACATGGCTAAGATGTCACACATGCTGAGAGAAAATTGTTGTCAAAGCAAATGAACATTTGGATGATACAATGATAAGAATAATGTAATTAAATTCATTTTCATACTACTGATTTTATCACCCCATTTTCCACACTGTTCCTTCTAGCCATATGCTTTGTTTCCATCCAAATCAGCTCATTAAGGAACAGTGACTAACATTTGTTACAGACAATGCTGAAGATCAGGTCCTGGGATTGTTGGAATAGGATTTAATTCATCTGAAGAAGTAGCAACATAGTAAGAAAGAAGAGAGGGAGAAGCTGATATGAAATGGAAAAGCCCATGAATGTAGCTGGGTAAAGAACTGGGGGCCTGAGGAGACAGATGATCAAAAGGATTTGGAAAAAATTTAAAGTAAAGGAAAATGAAAAAGACACAAACAAGGATTAAAGGGAGAGAAGGAAAAAGGATAAGAAGGGGGAGAATGAAAAGGAGCCTGTTAATGGTAGCTGGAGATAAAAGGGGAGAGGGAGGATAAGGCGTAAAATGAGACAGAATTTAATTATGCATACTTTTTTTAAATGGCCATCTAGCTTCGAGCCCCGTGGGCCAAGCATCTGTTGCAGTTCGGTTGGTGGAACGAGTCCGTTGTGTCTCACAGCTAAAATCTTTATCAATGGTGGTATACCAAAAAGAGCGTGCGGTTTTTAGAGAGGGGCTAAGCAGGATGTGGTGTTGGGGATCGAGCTGCTAGAGGAGCAGGGACTCCAGCAGCGCGACTCATCCCCGGGACCCGGCTGGCAGGGTGTCACATGCGCTCCTCTGCCAGTGTAAAGTGGCACTTGTGAAACCAAGGGCTCCTTTATTCTTTCAGACCTTGGAGACACGTGGGTGACTATTTGCTTATCAGGGCCCATGGGGCCAAGGTAGTTGGTCCATTTGAATATTTGCTAAAGTTCTGAGTACCTCACGCACTCTGCCAAACTTTCTTGACTGCTGCAGCCCTTCCATGCCTCTGCCTCCAACTGCACCCTTCGGCATCTGCTGTGCTTTTGGCAGCATGGTTCCTTCTCCTCCCTCCAAATTAGGCATTAAGAGGGGAACCAAGGAGTCCATCTCTGGTCAGAACCAGGCTGGTTTTTGCAAGACTTAGCTATTATTGTGCAGCATATTTACATAACCAAAGGAGCAGGGCAAGAGTTAGGATTAAGCCCTTTACTGTTTTGCACTTTTAGGGTTGGGGTCTTGGTGTTATATTTAACCTATCAACAAAGTGTTTTCTAATGCCTGTGTTAAAACTTACATTCCAAATTTGGGAAGTCCTAAAGATCACAGATGAAACCTTCAGTTCCATCCTTAGATGAAGAGATCTGTCTTTGTCCTCTTGATGCGGTATGCTGGCACTTGAAAGGAGCTTCACATATTCCTGTAGGAATAGCTGGTCAGGGAGGGAACCACCGCCATGCTAAGAGAGGACTGACCTCTCCAACTGAGGCCTTTTCTGGGAACAAACCTCAAAAGAGCCTCTGTGAGATGCACCTTCTTTTTGTCCCAAATATTTGCAGGTCAGAGACTAAAAATAGTTTATTTTTTCTGGTTCTGCTCTCTCAGAGACAAAGCACCATTGTCAGAAATGTTAAAAGGATTGCTCTAGAGTCATGATGACTCACAGCATTGAACCACTCTTCATGATAGGGATAATAAGATTTTACATTTTGAGGCTTGTTTTCCAGTTCAATCAACATCAACAGTCTTTGGATCTATTTTTCTTTTAATATCTCTGTTACTGTTACAGTGCATTATTTTTTTTGATAGTATGTGGCGATCTTGGTGTCTAGTGCTACCATGTAAATAACATGCGTAGGTATGTGCAATACATTTTGCCTCTCCGGGTGTGTATAATTTATAATAGGACTAAGCCTGCTAAGCAGAGAGGTCCTGGCATGCCCTGGCCTCTTGGGCCCTCAGCAGCAAACCACGGTGCGATGTAACACCATTTCTGCCTGCGCAAGCTTTCCTTATTTTGAAAAGTGGATGATTATGGCCGGGACTCACACGACAGTACAGGGTGATGCACATGCTGATGAGACCAACAGTTTAGTCATAACCAGAAAGACCAATTTCCATCTTTTTCTCCAAAAGGTCACTTTGCGTAAGACTATATTAACTTCCTTTGAGGCTACAGGGCTATAACTTTAAGGCTATATTAGCTTTGCTTTTTCATTAGCTTTCTTTCCCCCTTGCCCTGTCACCTCATTTTTCTCTCTTCTTTCTTCACTTCTTGTAGCTGTGATTCTGTCTCCTCTAAGAAAAGGGTTCTAATAACATGCCACCATTTCCTAAACAAGCTCAACCCCATTTGCCTTAGAACCCAAGTGCCAGCAGGCCACTGCTGACATTTTTAGCACTATTTCAGATTCATCTCCTCTCAACCTCTTCCGAACACCCTTGCAAGGTGGAAGTTTAAAAGATCACCTAAGGCTTATGCTAATGGGATATTCACGTTCAGTTAGTACACAGTGTGTACGTTACTACCCATTACACAGCAAGCTGGTCATGGTTTGGAACTAAGAGAAAATCACAGTAAAAAGACGGAAGCTACCTATTGTCCTGAACATCGAGAGATCTATAATACTGTTTTTTTCTACACTTTTGTGGACATGTTGTCATTTACGTATTGTCATATAATTACAGATATGTAATTATAGCATCTGACTTGGCACGCACCTTTTTTGATGTATATTTTGGAAAAATAAGTGTATCACTGCAGGTGGGGGAAAATCCAGTTTAACCACTGAAAAGCCAGGTTGAGTTCTTGCTGCTATTGCAAAAATAATTAGCAGCTGAATTTGTTCTTCTTTTCCTGCTACCGAGAGGAAAGCTAATAAAGGAGTGATTGTAGGATATATAATATGCCAGTTAGATGTCTACATTTAAGAAAGTCAGCATCTAAAGCACTTTTATGGACATTATGACTATTACACCAATCTGTTCTCTGTTTCACTTTCTTTTAAAATAAAATGAAGAAAAGACAGACAAAGAGGACACAGAATGTTGATTTGCTCTTGGAGCCATATCTAATCTTTGGATTTAAACACAACCTCTCAAGGGACTTCAAAGAAAGCTTTACACAGTCATCTAAAGAAACAATTAAATTGAGCCACAAAAAGGGAATCCTCACATGTGGAATTCCTGTATTTATCAGTATTGCATCTTTAGACATTGTGTGGAGCAAGGATTGGAACCCAAATTTGCTTAAGGGTAAAAGAATACCCTAACAACTAGCTTACCAAGTGATCCTTTTAATTTTTCTTTCTGTTTGTTTTGTGTTGTTTTTTCATTCTTTTGTGTTTGTTTGGGTTTTCTTTTGCCTAATGCATATTTCAGTATTCCAGGCAAAATGAAACAATTCTACCAGAAGGAATTAGGGAGTTTGCTTTTATTCCAGGAAATGTTGAAAGTAGACATTTCAGCAATTTATTAATTTTCCCCAAAAAACAATGTCTGTTCCATAAACCGACTATTTTAAGTAAAAACTGTTTTGGTGTTTGATTCTTTCTAACAGCTTCCTTACTTGTAAAATCAGCATGGCTACATAGTTGTATTTTTAAGATCATAAACGCACATTGTTCTTCCTCAAGGAGCAGAGTAGAAAATTATTCTTTCTTATTCAGTCATTAAAATAATGTTCAAAATGACTCACACATTTCAAATTCAGATTTCTGGGGGTTTATATTTGTTTTGTAGGAAGCGGAAAACAAGCCTTAATAGACATACAAAATGTGACAAAAGAGTTCAGACCTGTCACTGAATCATTTTATGGTGAGAGAAAACGGTAAAAATGTTATATGGTAAAGAAATAAATCCCTACTGTGGAAAGGAAATGTAGGGTGTCTTGTCCCCCAAAATCTACAGCTGGCATTTATTCCAAAGGTGTATACAGAGGCAAGCACTTTCAGTGATCTGTGTTGCCACCATTCTATGGTAAGCAAACACGAAGGAGGAAATCGTGGGCTATTCAGAGCCTGTGAGAGCTTGCCCGGAAGTTGATCTCGCTAATGTGTTTCAGAGGAGAATTAAGGCAACATCTGCATTCCCAGATATGGTAAAATAATTAAAAAGCTGTTTGAGTTTTATTCTGCTTCTTTTAAAACCATGCCACGTCTTGAATCGAATAGAACGTTGGAGAATTTTTTTTTTTTTTCTATCTAAGCTATTTTTAGTGTAGAAGATGGAGTTACATCTTTGTTCTCCTCCTAACATCTCAGGGTTACTGTAGCTGCTTCTGGCAGCTGCTAGCTTAGCTGGCTTCTGCCCCAGCCATCGTGGAAGGAGAGGAAGCAAGGCTGCTATCAGTTAGGAAGGTGTGTGCAAAGGTTAGTCTGGGCCTCTGTGTATTAAATGATAACAAGGAAATTGTTTCCCTTCGAATTATTAAGACTGATTCTGCACTCACTGTGACCCAATTTTCTCAAAAAATTATGGGATTTGTGCAAGGGAGGAGAATAAATGTAGAGCTATGTCTATTCAGAAGTTACCCTGAATATTAGAAGATGTTTTGCATTCCCAATTTCTGCAAATTCTCTTTGGAATATCAATAAAAAAAGGCAACCTTTGATATACTTTTTCAACAGAATACTATTTGTAGTTAGATAAAAAAGAAATTCTTCTGGTGAGTTATGAATGCCAGCTATCTGTTCAATACGTGTACCGTTTTGGCAGCTGGATGTGAATTAACTGGACTGCTTCATGTGTCTTTGCTGACTCAGTTGTGAAACATGCCAAATTTCAGTAACAGGTAGCCAAATAGCTCATCTGATTTTCCGTTCTTTTCATAATTAGGAAAAAATCCTCCCCTCTATGTAGTGGCAAGCTGCTTAAAAAATGGAAATGATGAAGTTAGATAGCAGGTATTTAGTCGTAACTGCAAAGTAACAATAAACAAAACAATTGCACAGAGCAATTGCTTTGCAAAATTGATGTAACTGTACACATTTAAAATTGTACACAACTTTTATATAGTAAATCATTTAGCAAGTTGTTTCATTTACTGCATCCAGCCTCCTACCCAAGTCTCTCCTTGTTCCCAGATAAGCTTTCAAGAATAATAAATACCCCCTTAAGGGGATATGCTTTAAAGCAAATAACCACTGCCAAATAATTTATCACATGTAACCACTGGTCTCCATTCTTAATTACTAGCGTTTCATTCTACTGCTTGTTTAACAGAAGTTAAGCATAATGCCTGTTCTCTGTCTATTATTTTTTTCAAGAGCTTCTTTTCATCATGCATTCAGAGTTTGAACCAGACTGTCCCTTTTTTTGTGAAGAAAAGCATTTCTGTGGGACTTTGCCTATGGGACCCTGTGGCAGAGAGAATCCTATTTAATTCTTGGCATGCGACATATAAAAGAAGTTCTTGTTTGATTCAGGTTCAATAAACAATAGTTGGTACTTATTTGCATAGGGTAAGCTCTGTGCTTAACTTCTGGATAGTTCAGGTTTTGCCTGCTATTCAATATTTATTGCACTATCTTATTTATTTCTTTAATTTATTTAATGCGGCAATATTTGGATGCTGCTTCTCTGGGAACTGAAACAGAATGAATAGTCTGACTCCTTGTGGTTTCATTGAACTTTTTTCAAGGTCATAACTATTTACTAAGGCATGAGTGGCTGCAAGAACCAAGTTACCAAGAATTTATGCACTTTTTAAAATGGTTTGGCTCTAAAAAAGAGGGAGGAAAAAACCCATGCATTTTCACTGTGCTAATGGGAATCTAGTTTATTTCACTAAGAATACTGAATAACCAAAAGATGATATTCTGCTCTCATCAAACAGGTAACAATTCCTCTGACATAACGGACTTGTGTAAGCAAATGTCTTCCAGCTTTTGGTGTTTATTAGGAAGGAAAACTGATCATTTTAAACAGTATTATAAATCAGCTTTGATGACACAGAACTATGAGATCTGCGCCTTTACTGGCAGTTTATTCTCTTAAAGTCAAATCTTCCTCTGGAGTCATGGAATAGAAAATGAACAGGCATGATCCTGACTATTTTCATTGCACTGATGGGTTTAGCTAGTGTTAGCAGCTCTTTAAAACCAACACATGGTGCTGGGAGCTGGACTTTACAGTGAGTGCTACACGTGGCTTAAGTGGGATATGGTTCCCAAGACAGATCTAGATCTGTAGCACCTAGGGAAGACTCTGACCATCAGCTCATCTCCGTGAGAAGTAACAGGAAAGAACAGCATCTCCTCTGCTTCTGCCTAGGCTACTTGTGTCTTGCCTTGATATAACTGAGACAGCACCAGTGTTCGGAGAGACAGTAACTGACCCCAGCTTTTGCTCACCCGTACGTGGCTACAGAACAAGAAAAGCAGCAGCATCGAGAGGTACCTGTATTGCTCGAGGTCTCTTGGGGCTACTCCTGTTTTGCTACTGCTGATCCCTTATTCAGTGATCTAAATGTGTGATCTAACCCACAGAATTAAATGTGTGTTCTGTTTGGGGTTGCAAAAGGGCTATTGAGTAGCAGTGAGTCATTACATGCAGACCTGGGCTCCCCGGCTGCCTGGGGACTATACCTGTGCAGGTGGGTTTTTTCACCTATTTAGCAGTCTATATGTGAGTACAAATTTTCACAAGTGCAAAGACTAAGCTGTCAAGATCCCAGTATTTTCATCTTTTACAAGGACTGGACAGAAACCTTCTCTTTAACATAGAAGTGGCAATGTAGCCCTCATTCTGAGCCGCTTGCACAGGGGGTAGTAAGACTTGAAATGTTGCCCGGTCTCTGTGGTGGAGCTGTAGAGAAGTGCACTTCTTAATCTTGCCCCCCAAGCAGCGAGATCTATAATCAAATAATTAAATGTTTTTGTGAATCAAAACCAGTGTATTTTGTTCAAAGTACATTATAAGATAAAGCTATTTGAAAACTGTTTACACCGTAATGAGCATGCTTTATGTTCAAAGCAGAGAGAGCAGGGCTGCATTTCAATGAGCACTGAAGTTAGGTTAATGGCTTGTTTCTCCGAACGCGGATATTTCAAAAAATAAAGCAGCAGTTTTGTTAGTTTTTTAAGGAAAACCATCTAGGCAATATATTTTTTTTTCATACAAATATAGAAAAAGGCAGCAGATGTGCAAAGGAATATATTAGAATTGAAGCAGTAGCATGTTTTTAGTACCTACGGACATATGAATTAATTTTCTTTTCATTTGTTTGTTTCTCTTACTATACCTTTCTGTAAGTAGCTTGAGGATATATCTGAAGTGGTTATTCCATATTTCCTCATCTATTCTCACCAACAAATTCTATAGCAAATATCAGTTTCTGCAGCTGTAATGATTAAATAAGTTCACTGGCTGTGTTCACAAAGAATTGAGACTAGTCCAGCATCTGTCTTTTCTTTATCACAATTTACATACTGCAGATACTAATTTCAGAAAAGAAATCATTAAAATATATTCCCAAATAAAAGATTAAAAATGTGTAAGAAATTGGATTAAAGTGGCTAAAATATTCCACAGAATTGCAAGGAAATATGAATTGTGTTTTGTTTTGTTTTCTTAGACTGTAGGGAAGACATTATCCACAAAATCATAAGAAATAGAGCCAATATAACCTAGATTTATTCCTAACAGAAGACTATGTTAGGAAATTACAAGATAATCAAATCTCCGCTATAAACAAATAGGAACATTCTACGCACATTTTTCTGAAGAACCAAGGGGCAATATTGACAGCATAAGGTTTTACTGGGAAAATGAAATCAAACCTCTAGAGGACTGGAAGAATTCAATGCTAACTGCTGTGAATGGTGAAAGTTTTCCTTAGAGAGAAAACACCAGTGAAAAATTATGATTAGCTGTTTCCAAATGCAAGTTTGAAAAAATAAATGCAGAAAGCAAAAGGAAGTAGAGTGGTGGTAGAAGGTTTCTTGAATTACTTAGTGTCCAATTTTAAAACACTGACAGAAATTGGTAGAGAATTCATATTCAGTATTGCCTACCTCTGTTGTTTATTGCTTATTTTTATAGCTACTTCCTTAAGTAGAGGAATTTATACCCTTCTAGCATTTATAGATTCAGGTTTTCCCATTCCCATTATTCATTCTTTAGAGACTCTGAAAACCCAGCAGGCATCGTGGGCAGTCTCAGCATTGTATCAGCCACAATCACATGAAGTGTGACTTGAAGTAGGATCTGGAGCCTGGAGCGTGGACAGAGCTTATTTGTGTCCTATCTGCAAAATAAATATATGTATACCATACAGGTGGCTAACGCAGGCATCACAACTGTTGCCCGTTGATTGCAGAGGGGAGTCAGCGCCTGGCAACCTTGACTACTTATTAGGTGGCTTGAAGTGCACGTTGCTCTGTTGAACCCCAGTGCCCACAGTAAAGCTATAGGGAAAATATGGCCTCTCCCAGCGTGCCAGGACTGCGGTTCAGATACCTGCTTCTGATGGCAGAGCCCGTACTCAGAATCGGCAGCAGAGGAGAGAGAATTTATAGTCGATGACCCTGCTATTAATTGATCCAAGCGCGAGTTTGCTGACCTTCAGGCATACACAGATCTTGTCCACTTACTCTGACTTTTACCCTAGTAGTGACTGTGGGATTCCTGGAGGCAAGATTTTGAGGAAAATTCCTTTGAGTTGTTGTTTGTTGACATTTGCTGTGAAATATCACACAAACAGGGTTTGATAGACACATTTTTATAGATTTTGAATGAAAACAAAATACCACACTTAAAAATGCAGTATTATGCTTACTATCCTATCCTAATAAGCAGAGTTATATATATTAAATATGCACATTCAGATTTTGGGTTGTGGGCCTGATGTGCTATCCAGAATCCTGCCATATTAACTGGTAGGCAACCATATGTGCAGTGTGCTAATTGAGACCTAACTAACTTAGTTGTTCTCTATTCACTTATTAAAGCAAAACTTTTAGTGAGCCATATCATTCTCTGTCTGAAGTCCGTGGGAGTTGTGTGGAACAAGTCTGAATGGAACTGTGCAGAACAGTATTTAATCTAAAAAAAGGTGTATAAAACATTAATTAATGTAATTACAATGGTACATAACTTAATCTAAATGTTTGTATTACATAAGACGTAAAATGCAACATTTACTGTCAGTACATCTTTAAATTGTTTTTCTTGTAACTAATTTTTTTTTGCACCAATGTTAGCTAAACATAAGCAAAATATTCCTATTTCTTCATGATTTTTATTTACTTTAGGGGAGTACAATGACTGCTAACCATCAACTGCATGTTTCTATAAATAAACATTTTAATAAGAGGATTATATTTTAAAGTGCTTTTCTTCCTTCCTTCCTTCTTTCCTTCCTTTCATTCATTCATTCTCTCTATGGGGAGCAAGGTCTTTTGCCATTATAAGCTATTCTGTAAAGGTATTATCTTTCAATGTCCTCTTCAAGGTATCCAGTAATAAGTTGTAAATTTAGCAGATTTTTAAAATGATTTTTTAATATTTTGGTTTTAGCCTTTGCCAGCAACATTCATATTACTACCATTTTTATGGTACAGTTATATGTAAATGCCTAAAAACTAGGGAAGAGGAAAGAAAAAAAAGATTAATAGTATACAAGGTGCTATTATATAGGGCATATATGTATGATACACCCTCATCACATATTAAAAGATGAGACTTTTCAAGAGAAGCCAAATTTCTACGAACCAACAGACAAGTTAAGTGATGACTATCCCGAAGAACAAAACTGCAAGTACTTGATTTTAACTGCTGATACTTCCTCTCCTACTCAAATCAATCAAAGAAAAATAAGTCAATGATTAAATTTGCAAGGTGACAGATTGATCAGTACATTTTTAATATATTACATTTAATAATCACATAATGTCTTTTAAAGCATGCTAAAAATTCCTGATTTCAGTACGTCAGCACTAGTAAAGTACCATAACTCATGGAAACCTTTTCTACATTAGTTTCTCCTGAATTTGTAGAAATCGTGTCCATTTCAAACTTTTGTCTGTCCAAAAATACCTAAAATTATCAAGTTCAATTGTATTTGTTGGATATGTGCTATACTTTTCATATCACTTTAGTAATCTTGATTTTCCTACTAATCAGAATCATACAATCATAGAATGGTTTAGGTTGGAAGGGACCTTTAAGGTCATCTAGTTCCAACCCCCCTGCTGTGGGCAGGGACATCTTCCACTGGACCAGGTTGCTCAAAGCCCCATCCAGCCTGGCCTTGAACACCTCCAGGGATGGGGCCTCCGCAACTTCTCTGGGCAACCTGTTCCAGTGTCTCACCACCCTCAAAGTGAAAAATTTCTTCCTAATATCTAATCTAAATCTACACTCTTCCTGTTTGAAGCCATTCCCCCTCGTCCTATCACCACATGCCCTTGTAAAAAGTCCTTCCCCAGCTCTCCTGTAGGCCACTTTTAGGTACTGGAAGGCCGCAATAAGGTCTCCCCAGAGCCTTCTCTTCTCCAGGCTGAACAATCCCAAATCTCTCAGCCTGTCTTCATAAGAGAGGTGCTCCAACCCTCTGATCATCTTCGTGGCCCTCCTCTGGACCCACTCCAGCAGGTCTAATCAGCATTGAATGGTCTAAAGAGGCATTCACACCATCTACGTCATGCAGTACAGAGCATGTTGAGTAGAGCAGTCAAGCCTCTATGTATTAGAGATGTCTCCAGACAGTCATTCAGGTCACCTGCAGCTAGAAAGATACAGTGTGAATCTCTCGCTGGAGGTCTTAAAAATATTCAGACTAAGGTTGTAAATTAGCTGTCTTCCAAAGGGCCTTTTCCATCACCAGCATTCTCTTCATGATTCAGAAAGGAATTGCCTCGACACCCTCAAGCACAGGTAACAGCGCTGAAAAGCGACAGAACATGTATGGATGAGTAAAACCAATCCTATTGGCTGTTGCAGCTGCTGCTGTATACACGTGTGCCTGGAAATACTTGTCTTTGTCTCAATCATATTAGCAAATCAAATGTCATTTGAGTGATGTGACGATTACTTCAAATGCCTCATTTCTATTCAAATGCATAATTTTACACATTAAGATGCTTTTTATCTCGTTCTGTTGTGTTTCTGGTTTGGCTGTGCTTGCAAGATCATCCTAAAACAGATAAGAGGTAATTTCATATACTTTATAAATTGATTATGAGATCAGATCGCAACCTAAAGCTCTCAGCAAAATTCTAATGAACCTCCATGAGAGGACATCAGTCTTTAAATATTATGTAAGCTAGTATGAAAAGGCACTGATCTCAGCAGAGATCCCTCTTGGACCTTGCTCTTCTGAAAATGCTAAGGCCTTTGTAATCTCAACCATTTGCTTTCCTCCCCCCGATGTTCCTTACCTATTTTCTTTTATTTTACTTTATTACCTGACCTATATTTGAAAAGATCATGACACAATAATCCATCATGTCTAAAGCTGACTACAGGTTTGTGAAAATCCAAATATGTTAAATCTGCTGGCGCTGTCTATACCAACAGTTATTTCATTAAGTACTATGATTTGTCTGAGATGAGTTACCTTTCACAAATCCACAATGACTCATGCTTATTAAATTGTTCTCTTCCAAACTGAACGAATACTTAAGATAGCCAAAAATAGCATCTCAGAAGTTCTGCTACTATTGGCTCAGGCTTTGACACACTTAAACAGACTGCAAAGTATCTTTCTTCACTAATTTCCAGTTGGGATTTCTTTTTCAGAGTAAATTATTATTAAGCCTGCATAAAGGTGGCAGAATCTTTCTCGTGGATGTTTTTCTTAAGATTTAATATGGTGCTAATCACTACAACTTCTGAAAATGATCCATTTCTGATCTAGGTTACTTTTCTTTCTTTTCAGCTGGTGAGATATTTTTAAGCACTTATTCATGATGTTTTAAAGGTCTAGCTATCTAAGATGTATTATTTTTTGTTCACAAAGACAAGGCATTAGAGATACTTTTCTACTTATCTATGAAGGGGAGAGAAGCTTTAAAGCACTGGGAAGACTAGCTGTAATAAACTATTTGAAATGCTTTGAAGATTATTTGTTTTACCATCTCCCTTGATGAGTACAAAATGTACCTGTTTTTAAAACTACATTTATTTTACCATGACTATCCTAGGCAGTCTTCTTTTTTTTAAAGCTGCTGTTTCTTTGTCTTTTTCAAAAAATTATTTTACTTGTCACACACTTTTTATATGCCTTTCATACACTGTCCAAGTTAGGGAAAGGTTAGTAATGTTTGTGAAATCAGTGCAAGACTTTTGCCATAGTTGTTTTTTAGGCCTTTTTATACAGGGCTTGCTTCTTCCTCTGCTGTAGTGAGTAAGTTAAAGACTCTTATTTAGTGCAGCCAATTTTATGTAAGCTGTACAAGAATAAGAAGGCAGAGCTGGAGCAGAAAGTGTGCCAGCATATGCTAGTCTCCAAGACAATGAAAATTAATGGCTTGTAAAGGAAAGAAGTAATGTCAGAAGAATGAATCAGAGAATCAAGAGAACAAAAGCAAAGAGCAGGAAGGTGAGGTGACCACAGTACAAATGAAATCTTAATGATACGAATTAATTTTTGTTTGTCCCAACATCCTGCACTGTTCTAATGATGAATTTGCCAAAAATCTGGAATTGTCTCCAAGTCCCCAGAAAGCATCTCTAATTTGTGCACTGAAACGTCAAAGAGTCAGTCACTGGCACATGTAGAAACTGGAGACTTCCACTTGCAGTGAGTTTCTCATACTTATGAATATATCTTCTAAAAAACAAAATTTGGTCCATTAATTTCCTTGTCAACATCTCTCAGTAGTTCATTGAATTTGAGTAGGATACCCAACAGCAACTCCTGCTTCCTCCTCCCCCAACATTCTCAGGCCATTTTTTCTTGTGCAACTCATTACTATAGAAACAATCTTTCCTAAGGTACTTCAGTTTCAGAGAGCAATGCTATATTAAAGCCATTCTGCTTATAGAACATTTTGTTTCTTATTGAAAATGTCTCAGGTGAAATACTCCATGACAATAAATGTTTTCAAGAAACAATTTTCCCAAACACAAATGAAATGAGCATTTACTGAGCTATGGTGGTATTATCACAGTTTCCACAATAACACCAATGAAGGTCATGTAAACTTTCACATTACCCATTTCATGTTTCATCTAGTTCTATATGTATGTGCCTGTAAATTTGATATATTGTAGAAATAGAGGCCTGGGAAGATTCATGTCATGTAATTACTTTCATGGAGTGATCTAGTACCACCACTCATGATGAGGTGGCATCTGGGCCACTAGCATCCCACATTGACAGCATTTTGGGGGAATACACACTGCGTTATTAAATGGTTTGGGGACTTGAGTGCGGCCCACCTGTTGGAGTGTTCTCCAGTCTGAGAACATCCTTGAAGGAGAAGCACTTGGGCCTCAACAGGATGTCTTCTCATTAGGTGTCAATGTCCCCTCTAATTAATTTTATAGCCTTTATATCACTTTATACCCTGATCCTTACTCCTTCCTTTACCCCAGGTACTTCTCCACCTCCAAAAGATGCAAATAGCCAATAGAAACACCAGGATCAGCATAATGACACCAGTGGCTTATTGGGCCACCAATGGGATGCAGGAACATAGGGTTGTTTGTTAGAGAGGCTTAAAGAAGAAGCAATGGCCTCTATAAATCCAAATCTTCCACCTTTTTCTCCTGGTCATCCCACAGTTGGTGTCTGAGATGTTTTCTTCCACCATAAATGGTGAGGATGCACCAAGTTTTGCTATGTTGTCCCATCCCACCCCCCAAAAAAGTGCATTTCCTTCAAGGTTTGGGGCCCAAATGCATCATCAGAAAGCTGCTTTGCCCAGCAACATTCTCCCCCAACCATGCAACATGCATAAACAGAGGTGGAGGCTTTACCTCAGAGTTCCCACAGAGCCTACTTGTTAGGAAACCTCCTTTTCTTAAAATTAGAAATTCAGTTTCCACTCTGATTTTATCCATGGTTAAGTTTCTTCCTCTTGGGCAAGTTCAGTTCTTTAGTTTAAGAAATTCTCTTCTCTCCTGGTGTGTATTCTTATAATGAAGTTATAGACAGCAACAAGATCCACACAGTCTTCATTTGGTGTATGCCACACCTTCTATACTTTCTTCATAAGAAGAGATCTCCTTTCACAGTGCATTTTCAATTTTTTTTCTGGGGTCCTTGTTCCTCTTAATCCTCTTCTCTCTTTTGTTTCACACTGATACCTCTATATTCTTGCCTGTGTCCCCCCCCTTCAACTCATGGCTACATCCCCCACTTCATCACTCTTCTGTCTCACCCCTGCTTTTGAAAGCTGTCTGCACATTCACTTCCTTCCTTACCTGCCATTGCAATATTAGAGTTCAAGCAGCAGCTGGCAGCCTGTTCCTCAGCTTAATTAAAGGCCACCCTTTATTCACAGGAAATATCTGTATTTGGGTCCCCGGGCCTCTAGCTGCGCTTGGAACAGTGAGAGAAATTTTTGATACGGTTCAGTGTGTTAATACTGCTAGTGCTAAGTCTTCCAAAGTGTCTGCCAGAATCCATACAAAACAACCCCCCAGAAAAACAGAAAGAATGTCTTTTTCATGAAATATAACAAGTTCAAGGTAAAATGTGTGGAACAGAAAAAAAACCTAACCCAATGCATATGTTTTGCTCTGTGAAACTAAGTCTTAGAGAATAACCAGTAATTGCTGTGTTTCTGTTTTCATGAGCTAAACTTAGTTTTGCACCAGTGGCTCACAAACGCCTATGCCAAGTAAGATGTTCTGAGAATTAAGGAGGAAGGAAAGAAGTCTGTGGTTTGGGAGGAAAAGCAAATCCATTCTCTCTCAAAGGCATCTGAGAAAGAAAAGATTCACCATCTTCTGTTTAAAATCACTCTCCAGCTGGATTGGTTTTAAGTGTCGCACATTCCAAATGTGTGTCATATATTTGGACAGAAGTGCTTTAATGTCATGAGTCCTTCTGAATCATCCCTTCCAGTAGTACATCCAGGACTGCCTTCCCCAGCAGGCTGAGAGCAGCCCAGCCTGGCTTTGAGTTGCCCCAGTAGACACACGCACTCACACTTCACTGATGAGAACAGTCCAGCGAGGAGAAATTCCCCCGGGAACATAAATGGCAGAGGAAAATCCTGTCCAGCACTTAGCATCACAAATGGCAAATTAAGAGATTCTTACAGATACAATATCTGTGAGCCAAAGAGAGGAAATTGTAGTAATCACCCATTGTGTTCGAGTAGTACTTTGTACTGTGAAAAAGCTTAGCATGAATATGGGGTATAACTACATTGCAGCAGGCCTGTCATTTGGAAAGTGGGAGGGAATGAGTTTTCCCTCTCCTCCCCACAACCCCTCATTTGGGTTTCTCCTTGTGAAGTCATGTCAATAGCAAACAAAAGCTCACAGTGCAGTAAGCATGAAGATAATCAGCTTCCAATGCCCCCACTCCCCCTGGATTTTAAATAGCAGATTCCTCTGAGCACAACAGTTTTATCACAGTTCTTCGGTATTTGGGGGGGCTCTGCTGTTGATGTTCAAGAGCAAACGCTGCTCTACAGGTATATACATCATCTACAAGATTCAGACGTTCCACTGGGCACGTCCGTCCTCGGACAGAGCGTGGTCTTGCA
>NW_009647242.1:1546180-1605024 GCF_000708025.1 Charadrius vociferus | reverse complement strand
TGCCACTATCCTGCACTCCCAGCACAGAGCT
The DNA here is from genome assembly GCF_000708025.1 of Charadrius vociferus. Classification (NCBI taxonomy): domain Eukaryota; kingdom Metazoa; phylum Chordata; class Aves; order Charadriiformes; family Charadriidae; genus Charadrius; species Charadrius vociferus. The sequence goes on along the minus strand of NW_009647242.1, from coordinate 1,604,993 downwards.
AGAGACGACAACCTGGGAAGTCTGCCTCCACAGACGCAGTGTCATTTGCTTTCAACTTTCATGTAGATTTTATAAAATAAGAGGTATTAAAAGAAAAAGGCAACAATTGGAAGCTCCAGAAATAGTTTATATAAAATAAAGCTATTTCCTATTATGTGAGCAAAGCTTGTGCTAGATTTCAATTGCCAAAGAGTATACGAGCTGCCTGTGAAAGGTCCAACATTCTCATCTGGAAAAACTTTTAGATTTTATTCCTTTATTTGGCTTGAAACAGAGCTTTTTTTGCTTTTGTTAAATCTTTAACTGAGGTCTGGGCCACAGGAAAAGTAAAAAGCAACATGCTGGCTGGAGGCCATCATTTTACATTTTAGAAGAAGGATTTGGAGTGAAAACAGATGAAAGCTATGGGGGCCCTGGTCAGATGGCAGTCAAAAGATCTGCAGGAGCCAGAAGGAACAGAGTCCAACATATTTGAATCCTGGCTCAGAAGAAATCAATGATCAGCTGAAATTGGGGATGGTGCAAGGAAAAATAAAAAAACCCAAAACCCACCCCAACATTCCTTGAGGTATTGCTTCAGCACTTTGTATAGTGAATAATGGAAAAATACCATCAAGAGGAGATTTTCATAATTCTGGCATCAAGGAATTGTGCGAAGCGTTCACATTAACCCCTGGCACTCCAATGATATTTCTAAAAAGAACAGAAGCTGCAGAGGCACAGAAGCAAAGGATGGCCCAGAACAAACAAGAAGAGCTGGAAAACCAGAAAAGAGCAGACTGAACAGTTATATAGAAATCTGGTCTGTGCTCAGCACCAAATGAGAATTAGAGAAGTAATTGGGGAGGAGGCAGGCTGACGTACACTGGATGAGGTAACCCATCAGGGCAGAGGAAGAATTCAGTTTGAGAAGGGCCAAGTTAGAGAAGACATTAGTAGAGGTCATACTTTTTGCGAAAGCTAATGAGTCAATTAACATACAGCAACTCCAAACTCCCTGCCTCTGAAGATTCCCGTGCCCTTGTTTAGAAAAGTCATGGATGTCACAAATTGCAAAGGAACCTTTCAGCTTCACTGCGCAATCTTAGAGGTGCAGCCAATGCAGGAAACACTTACAAGGAACAGGGAAATGCTGGAGGTGTATCTGGAAACTAGCAAAACCCCAGCTAATAGCTTTTCTGTTCTCAAATTGCAAAGAAAAAGAGTTCTGAGTGGTTTTATTAGAATAGTTTAAGTGGGGAAAAAAAAGCTCACAAGAAAAGTTTTACTTCCTTTCTTTTAAAACTAAAACCTATAGCAATCAAGCAACACACTGAACATTGCACTTGGGTAGTTCTCAGGTGGATCAGCTGATATTCCTATTTGGAAAATCCTTCATTCATAAAGATACCAAAGCATTGCTTTATATGTTAACTATACTGCCGTTATAGGTATTTATATTGCTATTGTTACTGGCTGTGCCATTTCAGTCAAATCCTGTTTCCTTTGTCATCCACGTATGGTCAGTGGTAGGATGTCCTCTACACGCTCTTGGGCACAGTTTTCCTTTCCTTGCTCACTATTGTTTTCAATGGCAGTTTGTATAACCGTGAAAAGCGGAACTGAACCCCTACATCACACCTGTGCTCCTCAAAAACACCATTCAATGCATATGACCCAAGAAAATGATCACTAACTTCAACTTTTACTGCACTGCTGCAAAATTACTTTAAACCACCGGGGGGGTGGGGAGGGGGATGGGGGCAACAAAACAGAATATAACCTAACCTATATATATAACCTAATGTCACCTAACTATAACCACATACAAAATTAAGTTTGGAGCGTTGTAAACAGGCCAGCTGAGCTTCTCATATAGTCACTGAGGTGGTGGTGAGAGAGAGAAAAATGTGTCCATCCTTCACGACTCTCAGGACAGACAGAGTTACCCTCAGAAATACCTCCCTCTGCTGACTATACGTGAAGGCTCAGTTCTTCAGGTGCTTCACTTCTCCTTGTTTTGCGGAACTTAGGTACCAAGAAGAGGCACACACCAGAGATTTATCTTCATCAACTACTTTGTGCCATTAAACAAAATGATTTAGAAATAAACAAAATGTCTAACACCCCCCCCCGCCCCCAATCCTTCATGCTGCTATTGACATTCAGTGCATCATACACCTAATTTATTTTATAAATGCTGAATCTCCAGCTAGGATATGAAGTTCTTATATAAATTTACTGGGGGAACAAGAAGTCTGAGGGGGAGAAGGATGGAGGAAGTTAGATCTGAACATTCATTGTTTCAGAAATTCATCACTGACTATTTAAAAAAATCATTTAAATAGTTTTCCACATGTGCTATTGTTAAAACCTCTGCATGTCACACAGGAAGACGTCTTGCGTTGCTGCACCAGGTCCGTAAAAGGAAATGGAGTGGTTCTGCCAGTCACTTTTCTTTTTTCAGTTTCCATCATTGTGTGAAGGTTAAAGTTTGTTTTCCTTAAGGATGCTAACTATAAACAAGCACCCACTAACACTGATAGTCTCAAAAAATGTGGTTTGTTATTTTAACAGAAGTTAAAACATCTGTTAGCCTTTAAGATTGGAGTTATAATGCACACTTCAGTCTAGCAGCACTTACCATTGAATTAAAAGGACATTTCCTTCATTAGAAAGTTTTCCTACAAGGAGAAAAAAACATAAATGAAGTCTCTCTAGAGACATTTTGGTTTTAATTGGTACTCACAACTTCCTTGCACCCCCACCCTCCTCACAGCGCCCCTCCCCCCGCCTCCTCCCCCCACCTTATTACATGGCTCCATTTATCTGGACTTTCTCCCTAAGGAGATACTAAATAATCTTTATTTGTAGAAAGAGGCTTCACTAGCAGAAATAAATTACAAAATGCATATTCCCAAATATGTAACTATTAGCTTAAGTTTTTGGAAGTACAAAAATAAATATTGACTGCAGCTTGTTTAGCAATTAATTTTTTTAGTCCATGCTGACGTGTAACAACAAAGGAGCTTAACATATTTATAACACTCGTACATTTTACAATTAGAAACAAAGGAATCTGTATTGTTGTAGTGTATCTGTATTTAGTAGTTACAAAAGGGTGAAAAATGTTACTCTTTTTTTTCTTTCAGTAGCATTTTCCTTGGAAAAAGGAAACTGCTTTACAAACCTAAAACTAATACAGAGAATTTCTCTCTCCTCCTTCTCCACCGTCATGAGTAGAACCTTCTCTGGAAAACCCTTTCATGAATATTACATTCTAAAGATCATTGATTGTTAAACTGTGTTACATTCTTTTTCTGTCATCTTCCTGCACTGAACACTGCGAAGACACAAATTGTTATTGCTAGCATTACTGCAGCATCTCATGTTGTTCCCAGTGGCTCATAAATTCTGTATATGATCATATCTTTTTCCTAGGACTTTACCTTAACACTGTAAAGGCTCAGAATACGGATTACTATTTTGGACTTCGTTTTCCCCTTTTTTGGAATATTTTTCCTGAATAATTATTTCCAGTATGTGGAATGTATGTCAGATGAACAACTTCTTAATAAATAACATGTAATCTTTACAGATATGGCCTAACCCACCTTGGATTGCCCTGGTACAAAGCGGTGCAGCACCTTTTTGCCACGCTTGCACTCAAGAATCTTTTCCTAAGCTGTCCCTGCTAGTCTCAGCTGTTGCAAGGAAAAACCTTGGGACCGTAAATACGAATTTGACATCCGTCTGGGTCCACAGAGAGCTCTCAAGAAAAGATCAGGAGCCAAAGACAGTATTTTAAATAATTCTCACTGTTAACTAATGAAAAAAGCAGCAGGCATGAACATAATGTGAACATCTGCCCGACGGCTGAGAGCTTTACCTCGCAGCTTGGGAATTCAGATGGACAGGGCTTGGAGTGCCACCTTCTTTTCCCTCCCAACCCAGGTTAAATATTGACTGGACTGAGCTTAAGGCTGTTTGTTATTTGCCAGCCAAGGTTATTATTAATGCAACAGCTCGCAGGGTCCAAAATGTGCTAAGCACTTTACAGAGATGTAGGGCAAGCCGGGCCTCAATCCCACAAAGCTGATATGTCAGTGTCAATTTTAGACACAGCTACCAAACCTGCCACTCCTCCCTCTCCCTCCTTCCCTCCTGTGCCCGTTTCCCTGGGCTGTGTTGCCTCTCTGGTCACTTGGAAAATTAGAAGATGTATTTAAGTTTAGGAAACTAAAAATTGCCTCAGCATCCAAGTTTTGAAAACACACAAACCCAGGTATTTTTGCAAAAGGGATGGCGATTAATAGCAGACCATGGGATCGGTCACGTCTGGTTGCGTGGTGAGTAGAAAACCCCTTCAGCCACATCAAGGACTAAACAGATATCTGGAATCAGGTCTCCCTAGATCTAGCAATGGCCTCTTCGCGTAAAGGCTCCTGCATGTTGTAGCAAATGGGATGAGGAAATGGTGGCCTCCATTACTTATAAATCCATCATTAAATTGTCTTATTTCAAAGAAGAAGAAATATTGCAATAATACAAATATTATTTTTAGAAGCAGCTTGATAAAGGCTAGTTCCAGCTTGTCTGTGAGACACTGGAAAATTCATAGCATTTGCAGAAAACAGGTTTTTCCTTCTCACATGTCCTGTCTCTTTTAGTCAATTCAGTGGAAATGACAGTTCAGGGTGAACTGGCAAAAAGTTATTTAGTCTAGATCAAAGGTTAAATTTTCAGCTCCCCTCTCTAATCATAAATAAAGTTTTGAAAACATGTTTTGGAAATGGTATTTTGTGAAATGAATTTCAAGGTGGCCTTTTAGGGTAGTCAGTATTACAAGAGCCAACGTGACACACATTATGTAGGAGAGGGAAAGAAAGAGCTCATGTATAAGGGCTTTGAGTAAGCTTATCAAAACTGCTCTTGTTGAGTTGCATTTTTCTCCAGCTGAATTCCTGCTCAGTAGCACTTTACCAGTTGGGTCCTCATCAAATTAAATCTACAGTTTTCTCTGCAAGGGAAGGGAAAAAATAATAAATCAAAACTAATGAGGTATTCTTTATACTATTGACGTCTTCTGTTTTTCTTCCTGCGTCACTGTTATATTTGAAAGGAGAAAACAAAGAGTGATATTGAATCTAAAAAATGAAAACTGCCCACCTGATGCAAAGAAGGGAAGGAGGAAATCAAGAGGGTGAGTGAGCAATTCCTTAAGCATATGCAATATCTGTAATTTTCAAACTTGACAATTGCACTGAGATACAGAGGGGAAGTGAACTGATTGGGAGAGTGTTTGCTCTTTCACAAACAGACTTGCAAGAAAAGTACATCAGTCATTTTGTCCAGCCTGTGTGTAACACATGCACATCTCAACGCAGGCACAGAATGGCAGCCACAGGAGGGAGGAGGGTTCTCACCTGTTTTTCCTCCCCTGCTTGCTCTGCCTTCCCTGCAGGGAGAAAATTGACACAGCCCTTCCTTTCTCCAAGAGGAGCTGTTAGCCTGAAATGTAGTAAATTAAAACACTTATCTTTCTCTAGATGCATCCACAAACACCTGTGATTTTTTTTTCAGATTTAAAAATCATATTATCCTATTTCTTTTTTCATTCCTTCTTTTATTGCTGTGTGATGCCTTTCTCTCTCTCCTTTCCCAACCCCTCCCTTAGCTCCCTCCTGTCAGGATAACAGAGTGACTAGATTGAGCAAACACAGAAACAGACAGTGTACAGATTGCTTTCAAATGCACCAAAAATGCCAAACCATGAGGAAAGAGATAAAAATTGATAGGCTTCTTTCTCCACTCTTTAATCATAGGTGTTATTATAACAATATAGGTAAAATATTTTCCAATGGAGGTGTGAATTTTAAATTGATAATGTCTGTAAGTTCAGACAGTGGTTGACAAGTTGGAAGTCATCAGCTTCTGTGTGCTGGAGCACTGGCACATTAGGCAGAATGAAGAGTGCAAGGGGGCTGCCCTGAGCTGTGCTCACCCATATCCTCACACATGATTAAGATCACACGTAGCCTTCTCGCAGTTCCATAGAAAGATATATCTGAGTTTGACTGTCACTAGACTGTGCTGAATTTAGTGGGCCTTTTTGTTGCACTCATCTTACCTCTTGATTTTTCTTGTCTGGCTGCTTCTGATTGTTATCCACACAGCCATTCCAATGTCTAAGAAATTAACTGATGCTATAGTCTTGTTAGGGTTTGTTTGCTGCTGCTGCACTTAACTGATTATTTGTCTGAAGGCAGTTCATCAGATACAAAAATTTGAATAAAGTAAACAGCAAAACCAGAGCATTTTCTTGCAAGTAAACATCTGTAGTCAGCAGACAGATATTGAATATGATGTGTAGCATTCCACACGGTTACCAAATTTGTCTTTAATGAAGCTATGTCAAATATCTAAGAGCCTTGCCCTTACTTTAGAGATGCTTCATACTCATATCTCTGGCTTCAGTGAGACCTGCAGGACACCAGTTCTCCACAAATCTCCAACTTGCAGAAAGATGACTTACATTCAGTCCATCTCTTCCATAAGACCAGATATGTAAATATATTTCCTCATGACCAAAAGGCTTCTATTATCTCACGGTTTATGATACTTGAATGCTGTCCCTGTTTATCTATCTCAACAATTAGCTTACACTCTGTAAAAGCCATCATTTGTTTTGCCTGATATATATCTCTGTGTGTGCAGTAGAGGACATTGGTATACATAAGACATAAGAACTGAAACATCAACCTGTATTTTTGATGAAGTCAAAAGTGGTGAAGTCAAAAGTTGTGTCTAAGTCCAAGAACAAATAGAATTTGTAAGTAGTTTGGGTGAAAGAAACCCTTTTGCTTGCACTTTCAGTTATTTTCTTTCAGGACTCAAAGGATCACTGGATTTTTGATGGTCTGGAGCCACCAAAAATTCTTCCGTTGTATGACAGACTAGAACTAAAAGCAGAACCTCTGTTGCCAGACTGACTCATCTGGCTTCCCCAAACAAGAACAATATGTATCTTTATAGCTCCTCTCACTTTATATTTGGTGGATTCTGTAACTGGGTTGTGTTTTGCTGTGTGTCTTGCCTCAGTATCTTGCAGACTTTCCAGGAGACTCAGACAATCAGTGCAAAAATGCACCCTGATCTAGGACCCCTCTGGCTTTCATCTTCAGGAGAATACAAGACCAAAGTTTAAAAAGTGAGCATTCTTTTCTGTTAATTCATTATAAGTTGTGGGCAGCAGCATGTATTCTTCTTGTAGCCATTATGGATCTCAGCACCTTTTACAAGGATAAGACATTCTACATTACAGCATAGAGAGAAAGGACAGTGTAGAAGCCAGTGACACGAGCCAACCCTTCCATCAGAGAAAAACTGATAATCAGTCAATTTTTTATTTGTCTGTGTAACACTCAAGACACCAATTAACTACCTGTCTTTCCCCTATTAGTAATATATACACTGTGCTATGCAGGAAAAGTGTCTTAGTCAAAATTAACAAGGCACAAAGCACTAGTTGGATAGCAATTAGCAGACAGTGTCATTGCCGTATCTTGCTAATAAGATGAAACAATAGAGAAGGAAATGTATTCTGTGTGTCTAATGGATGCTGTAGATCAAATAACATCTCAGAGATTTCTGAAGCAGCGTAAACAGAACGACTCCCTGTTGTGATAAGTCATCTTGGATCAATGGTGGAACTGGAATAATCGCTGGCATGTTACTGATGTGGAGAAGGGAAAAATACAACATACTGAATTTTATGTTATCAGATGAATGGCTTCATTTGAGTCTGCAAGAGCATTTGACCAACTCTGTACTAGCTAGGAGACAGACACTAATGGGGCTGGTTTGTTTTTGCAGACAGATATCTACGCTTCTGCCCTTTCTCCCTCTTGTTGCCCAACCTCATCCCAAGATCAACATGATTCAAAAGCAGGTTTCACTTATCTGACATCCACATGTGCTCCTTTAGGGTATAGAGGCTTAGATAAATGGTCTGAGTTTTGAGGTCATCTCTGTAACAGGATTAAAAATATTAACTGGCTCATAAATTTGTTTTACCAGGGTAGCGTTGCTTGACTGAGCCTGTATCATTTTTATTGCTAGCTACAGTTATGTTTATTGACAGACAAGGATTATAAAATGATGACACAAAGCAGTAGTTATTCTGAGTTCCAGCAGGCACAATAAATTCTCTGCCTCCAGTTCTGGAAAAGTTTCAAGGCTTTTTCTTCATGAATAGTTACTCTATAAAGCCACAGTGTTTTCTTGACTAACATTACTCATTTAGTTCACCTGTGTTGCTCCAATCAGTAGAACAGAGATGGAGAAGACAGTGGTATAATACTATAAAATTTACAAAGCCCTGATCAGACAGAGCTGAAATTATTTTTTTTTCTGTGAATCTTAGTTGCCTACATCAAGTTCAGAGTTTCATCTGTCTAGGGATGTTTTTAAGCACACAAAAAAACAAACCACAAAAAGGCAAACAAGAAAACTTGATAAACATGAGGAGTTTCAACTGGAGAAAAAGGAATAAAGAATATCTACACTTCTAAATACACAACAAAATGACATGAAATCAAACATGCATCAGGAGTCTGTTGAACCCCAAGTTTTCAAATGTAAGTTATCATCTACTTTAATGACACTAAGAAGTTGTAGCACATTTGCTGACCAGTGCAACAAATGATACAGAGGTGGCCTACTTCACTTTCAGCCTGTTTCAGATGTCAAGTTTTTCAAGCCTCTATCATCTTCCTTTTGCCCTTTTGATATTTATTTACATCTTTCCCATACTCTGAAGCCCATACTGCACTCTAACTGAGGTATCACTTGTCTCAAGAATAGCTAGAGTTATACAGAAACACAGAATGGTTGAGGTTGGAAAGGACCTCTGGAGGTCATCTTGTCCAACTCCTCTGCTCAAGCAGGGTCACCTTATAGCCACCTAGAGCCTCTTGCCCTTTACAAATGAAATTAATATATCCAAGAATAAGAAGACTCTTTTAACATAGGGTCACACTGTTGCCACCGTCTGTGTTCTCCTAACTTCTCACTTCTTTTCTGCTTTACACTGCTTCCTAACTGGTTTTTCCCCGTTTTGTGTATGCAAAGGACTTCTATAGCGATTGCATGTGCCTTTATCAAATTCCCACCAGTTGATTTTGGAGCAACTTTCCAGTTTCTGGAACTCCTTCCAAATTTAAAAGCATCCTCATCATTTTATCATCTGGTGTGTTCATCAGCAAAGGATTGAATAGAACTGGGCTCAGAAACACCCCATTTTAAATGTCCTCCCAGTTTGACAACAAACCGTTGATAGTTTCTCTTTGATTTTGTTTTCTCAACCAGCTGTGAGCCTTCTCTGCAGTGATTTAATCATATGCCTTAATTTGCTTACGAGAATGCTATGTAGGAGACTCAAGAGCCTTACAAAGTCAAGATATATCGCATCTACTGCTTCCCCTTTATTCACTTATCCTGTCAAAGAAAGAGATTAGATTGGTTTGATACAATTTGTCCTTGACAAATTCACATTTACTAGACTATTATTACCCTCGAGGTGCTTATAAATTGATTGATTGATCCTCCACCATACAGCTTCATTTCAAGGAAAATCACTTCACCAGCATCTACTCTCATGTGCAGCTAATTGGGCTCAGTTCTGTGATTTCGAATCTACTTCTTCTAGTTTGGTATTGTCTTCCCAAAGAGGCCTCCTAACTGTCTCGACCGTCTGTTCTCTTCAGCACCAAATCTAACCAGGTTATATGAGCTTTACCTGCAGTACTCAAGAGCACCAGACCTATGAACATTAGCCACACTCATGAAAAGTCTATGCATCCTCTAACTGACCTTTTTCTACTGTACTATCAAACACAAAATCACTACCTGTTGATGAGAGTGACTGACCAGTTCTGGGGTGTATGCAGCTAGGGTGCATGAGCAACGATTTTTTGTCGTTTATGCCGAAAGATTCCAGCTGAAGAGCAAAACTCAGTGGACGGAATTATTGGTAAGCAATATTTGTACTTTATGTAAATGAAACTGCCCAGAACCGGCTTGTCTCATTTTTTCCTACAAAGGGAGAGTTTCATTTTTCTAAGCCATTTGACCCTGAGGCTTACATTTGGAATTCCATGCTAATAGACACGACATAATTATTATTTTAATTAGAAAAGCTGCAAAAATATTCTACTGAGTCTCTTAATTCAAATGGTGTAACTGCCACACAGGGCTTAGTCTACAATGGTTTCAGCATAGAGTTACACTGAGCATAGTTGGCTTTTTGCTCAAAACAACCTCCGTATTTCGGCATGGCATCCTCACAATGCAGAATTAGGTTACTGAAACAGTGTTTGAACCCAGGCTGATCACAAGTAAATACTCCACTATAAAATACGGCAAATTCGAATTTTACAGGTTGACTTATGAGTAAAGGTTTTCATTAAAAATGTTAACTTGCACAGAGACCTAATTTCATAATTCTTACTTGGACGAAACTCCTGCTGCAGCTAAGGAAGTACAGTCCAAGCTCAGTGATGTGTGAGGTGATCTGGTACCAAAAAAGTACCAAAATAATAGATTATTTGTTTCCAAGAGAATGAAAAACACTGAGTAGGTCATTATAGAATAATTTTATTTGAAGAAACATTACCACAGAGCAAAACGAATATATTAATGGTATAGTTTTGCTATTTCTTTTCTTTCCCTGTTTGCAAATGTATAACAGATAACAACTGCAGTATCCACATGTTGCTATACAGAGCTCTGCTACTAACCTAAAGTGGAAGCAGTAGAAGTCCTAAACCACAGCACTGCACCTGCACCAGTAAAGCTTTGCCTCTCAGCAACTGGAGCTGGGTTGTGATGGAGCCGGGCTGCTTCCTCTTCTTCTTTTCCATGCAGACCTACCCCAAGAACAGTCCCATCACTGCTTTTGTGTTCCTGCCACAGGTCTTTCAGCAAGATATGGAAGCTGAGATTATAAAGCCTCAGGGAGAACAGGAAAACAAGGAGATCCTCATATGTTCCATAAAAAATTAACAGCTTTATAAAACTAGGGAAATAAGTTCAAAGATGCATTTCAACTTAATCACCTATTAATTTGAATATGAGACTTGGACCGTATCTTAGTTCTCTGCCATAGTTTTATCAACCTAACAAACAGCAACAACGTGAGCTCTCTTTGTGGCTCTGTAAGCGCAGCTGGCTAAGAACATTGTTCCCAGGGCTGTGTGTGCCCCTCCTGACACTGCCAAGGTTACTTGTGAATAAGAATCACGTTTGCTTCTGCTACATCAGAAAACAATTAATCTTTATTGTTTACCAACCAGGAGTAATCAAAAGCAGTAGGGAAATAAACTGTATTTTCAGGTACCTATGAAGATATTACGAAAACAAAGGCAAGAATGCAAACTACAGCTGAGGAAAGCTCCTAGACTTTGAAATGAAGATTTAGGTATTTTACAAACAGATTATTTTTTTTCACATTTCAGTGAAGACATATTTGATGGTGTAAATTCCAGATGTATGGCAAAGTGATCCAGAATACCTTATCTGCCCTGGAAACAGTGAAGGTCCGAGCAGATCTACAAGAGCTGTGTTATTTGTTTAGGTTCGATTTCCAAAGGGGATTTGAGCAATACCAATGGGGAAATTTGGCTCCTTTTTACTAGAGTGGAGGAGAAAAGTAGTGCCATGGGTAACCAGGAATGCACGTTTAAGGTACTGACACACTGCTCACCACTGTAATTACAGGGATAGATAATTATCTAGGTTTGAACAGAGTGCAGAAATTAAAAGAGTTAAACTGCTGACTCTATATTAAACTGAGGGCTAGAAGCAATAAAAGACTCATAAGTCCACAAATTAGGCACTGCTCTGACCAAACCAGAAAACACCCAACTCATTGAGCAGAAACTGAAATCAAAGGTGGTCCAGAAAACCCTGAGCAGGTACAAGCTTTCAGCTGGCTTGCAAGAAAGACTAAACTTCAGGCTGTGTGCAAAAACATCCAGGGGGACAAAGGCCCCCCAGTGTGGTGGGGACCTGAAGCCTGGTATGTCAGGAGAGAAACTGAGTTTTCTTCCTGAGAAAACATGAGGAGAAGATGTTCCCACCGTGCACCTTTTCTGTGGTAGCTTGTGCTCAAGAGCTGGACTCAAAGGCCAGCCAAGCCTGGGGGAGAGGGAGAGGAGAGGGGAGAGGGACAGGAGGTGGAAAACAACATTTCAAAAGAAAGCAAGAGCACCTCTGACTTCTGTGGGGCCCAGTACAGCCTCGGAGGTGTACTGGTCTCTCAGAGGAATTAGATTGTCCCCTGATTAGCTTTTGGTTCTCAGTGGAAAATGAGTAAGAGCTGGGCCGAACTTATTGGCCAAAAAAGCCCAGCAAGTTTAGATACTGCTGGCGGGCTTCTGAGTGGGTTTAAAAAATCAAAAATAAAAAATGACAATTTCAGATTTGTATACCTAAACATTGCAAAGGCAACTGTAGGTTCTGGGGAACTTTCTTGTGTTCAGCATCACGTGCTTCGCACTGTGTTTCCAGACTACAAGCCCCTACACTACAGCAGTCCACTAGTCCCCTGCGCTGCAACCCACGTGAGGTTTCTTCTCCCACATGTGGCATGTGTTTGCCACAGGGACTCTGTATCACTTTAACTCAGTCATAATTTCCTTTAGCAGAGAACATTCAGCTACAGACTGGCTTTCAAAAAAAAAAAAAATTCACAGATTTGGAAAAGTAAATCTTCTATCAATTTTAAGCTGTAAACTCACCGTAGCAGAATAACATTGGGAAAAAAACCCCAAACATGCTGACAGTCAAATAAAAAATGATTCAGTTTGTAGTAAATACCAGCAGGACAAGAGACTTTCTTTCTTAGATTCAAATCCTTGGCTAGTGTTATGCACACTGTTAAAACTTCTTTCTATGTGTAAGTTTTTCTACAGAATTTATCCTGAAGTATCTAAGCCTTGTACAGGTGCTCCCTCACAATCCTATGATTAACTGAGAAGCCAGCTAAAAGCTTGGGTTTAGGCTTCTCGTTTTTCACAAGGTATTGCTTTACTGTAGTTTTTGGATGAAATGCTGTGTGTGACAAAGAGATGTGTTTCAGAACATAAACAGAAATACCCTTGTAAAAGTATTTAAAACCTCAGGCTTCTTATTAAAGTGCTCACTGATGATTGTAGTCTCCATGAATGCTGCTCCCATGGGCACCACAATGGTGCAGAGCTCCCTGGATATGATGCAGGATTTGAAATGAGGGACAAAGCCACAAAAAATAGGAGAAGGAGCTGGTAGTTGGAGTAGTTATTTCAGACAAGTTAGAGAGGGGGTAGGCGAAGAGAAAGGCAGCAGAGAGCCGTGCAGCAGCTGTCCTTTTCAAAATGGTAGATGGTGCAGGGATGCGGTGGTCCTCTACTGAGGCACCCTAAGCTGAGACACGGGGGTAGTACATTATCATATGCTGATAGATATCCAGTATGCTGATCATAACCTAGCAGATATGTCCAGCAGACTCAAGCAGAAGCCAGTATCTCCCTGTGTGTAAGGGAACTAACACAGTGAAAAGCTAAGAAAAGGGGGAAAACTAAGAGAAGCTTTAGAAATAATTAGGTCTGTAGATGAAACCAGTGCAAGGTCCTGTTCTGCTGCCAAAGTGTAACTCTGCCAGGAAGCTTTGTGCTGCTTGCCTTACATACTGCACGGCAAAATTTCTTCTAGGTGACCACTTAAGGAGCTGAAAAAAATATTTTTTAGGAAAGATGGTCTTGAAATAAAGTGAAGCATAACTACTCAACAGGCTGGGAATGCTTTGGGACAGTCTGTTAGGACAGATGGCTGCTTAACAAGAATGGTCTCTTGACCAGGTTTCTCTGTCTACATTCCAGGTGCCTGCAAGTAAGGAAGCAGATCACATGTGCTGTTTCAAATGTGTATCGATTTGCCAGTGGGGAGAGAGAGAAAACTCCGTCTTTGATAAAGAATTTGATTTGATGATCATTTACAGACCACACCACACGAAGTCTTGACACTGTTTCTTCACCCTAATTACTTTGTGAGCCATCTGGTGCACCTGCTGTTGCAGTGAGGCAGGAATAACAGTTTTACACCCTCCCTCCCTTTTCTTTTCCTTTTTCTCACACTGAGATGGATCTTTTAAGTGAACATCCACCTGACATGGCCAGACAGTGCAGATGTAGACGCAGGTGCAAACTCGGTCAACCATGCCTCCAGATGGCTCTTACTTATTAAGACAGCCAAAGTAATAACCCCAGACAAAGGGCCCCCAAGAAAAAAACCAAGACTATCCTGCAGGAAAACACTGGGTTCAGAGATGGAGTTTATGAGGATCCCAAAAAGGTAATCAGCTTTGAGTCTGTGGTGAAAATAGGACTGGTCAAGCCCCCTTGAAATTTGGATGAAATGTCAGATTGATAATTGAGCAGTCGGCAAAATGGTTAAAATGCAATAGTCTCTCATAAAGGCTGATTACATAAGCATAAGTGCCAGTAGCTAGATGCCAAGATGAAAGCCGTGGCTTCCTTTTCTCCCGCTGAGTAATATGCTCTGCAACTGAGAAAGCCAAGAGACAAAAGCAGTAGGATATTTTATGGTCTGGTTTCTTTTAAACATCAGAGGAATCACACTTCCAAGGGCTGAACTCCAAACAAACAAACAAGGGAGCAAAATGAAGCAATTGTGCCCTCCCTCAACCTCTCCCTTTAATATCTTTAATTACTGGCCCACAAAGTGTGAAAGTTCAAAGGAATGAGTTTCAGGCTTGGGAAGCTGCCTCACTAAATAAGTTCATTTGGGCAGAAGAAGCTCACAGGAGTCCAGAGGCCACCTCTGCTGCCGCAATTGAATGAGCTTCTCCTTGTTAACCTGAATGCTCTTTAGGGGAAAGGCATCAGAAGGAAAAACATCTTTTTCAGTCAACTATTCCAACATATCTTCTTCGGGACTATCACAGATCGCTTGGGACTTTTCTGGCCTCGAGGGACAGCATGAAAAAGTGCCCTCCTCTCCAGTGATCATCCCAGAAGCCATGCTGCCTAAATGAGTACTCCGCTGAGCAGAATTAATTGCTGCTTTCCACCTGTATTTTCCTGAGAGAGGATTTGTGGCAGAATGCCCAGCAGACGCTGGGCTACTCAGGACAGTGGGTCCAAAAAAACAGCATGCAAAAGTGATGGGAGGTGCAAATCCACAGGCAGGACTCCCTTGGCTCTGCCATTCTGATAGTGACACAAAAACACCTTGGAGCTTGGCTGAGGAGCATAGTCAGCTCTGCCCCAGGCAGTCGGCAAGGTAAGAAGGCCATGCAGGCTGAGGGAACTTCCCAGCAGCAAATCTTAGTGAGAGGTGGGGTTGCGGTACAAGCATGTCATGCCAAGCTCCCCAGTTTTGGTCCACAATGACTATGAAAATGGCCTAGGCACGTCTCCTCTGGCAGGTCTTTTCTGAATTTTCCTGTCTAGAGGGGTCCTTAAAGCCTGAGGTCTCAGGGCCATCAGCCCAAAGACTCCCGTCACCGTGGGTGCGATGAGATCTTAAAGCTGTCTCATAATTCCTGACATACTCCAGAGAATCACATCAATTCCAGATCCCTCATGTGTCTGATCACCATCCTCTATCTAACTTTTTCTTTCTCAGTGGCTTAGTTCCATTCTTCTAGAGCAGAAAAGGGTACAGTTTTAACCACAGCTTCCACTGGAACTATGAATTTGGTGTTGGGATATAAATGTCATTAGAGGTACAGGTGAAATACACTGAAGGGCAGCAAAATGGGTAGAATTGGAGCTGGAGATTTCCCCACATCTCTGGCCCTCGTTCAGGATGCTTCCCCACAGTAGCTCCTCAGATGCAGATATGCAGAAGCATAGTGGTAGGCCTGGTCCTGCCTTATCCCCTGTCCTCCCGATGCTTGGGAGGTTCCCAGCAACCCTGGACAGAGGAGGGGAAGAAGTGGAGTTTGAGGTTGCCTGGGCATCCCTTCCCTTTCTGTTCCCTCCCCTCCTTGCTGTCAGCGCGGTCAGGCCCATGCACAAGGCAATCACAAACAAAGAGAAAGGCAAGAGCAGGCCAGGATAGTCGTGCCTTGACCCTTTGTATGATGGTGTCTGTCACTGCCGTAAATACCACTTTGCTGACACAGTCAAGAAACCTTGAAAATTATTATTATGTCTAGAACTTAGAACTAAGAGTTTTATCCTTGGACCAGTACCTCCCACACAAACCCACAACAGTGGGACATCTCCCTACCACTTGACCTTTAAGTGCGGTGTATTAGGCAGCAGATGGAGGTGGGGAGTGTAAGGAGGCAGTAAGACCTTCCCCACCAGCCTGATAGACACTGTTCTTAGCAGAGCAAAACGTAACTGTTGCCAAGTTTTTGTAGGTATGTTGAAAAAGGAGAGTTTTACTGAGGTTTTAAAAGAGGATAATGCAAGCAAGAGAAGAACCATATTCTGGATTATCATGCTTTTTCAAAAATTCTTTTTAGCACAACACACAGGGACAGCAAAGACACTGCTTAAGACCTGTACTCTGTGTTGTTCTGTGAGAACAAACCTTTCCCCAGAAATCCTGTTTTATTTATTGCCTATTCAGTTTGCTAGCCATATGAGACCTAAACCTTCGCTAGTCTTCCTGGAAACTAAGCCAGCCAAACCACTGAAAAGATATATTTAGGATGGAGGAGCTGTAAGGGACAGCTGGAGCATATCTCTTGTACTTCTTTACTGTAGCACTATTTAGCCTTGTCACCGGGCCCAAAGTGAAATAGCTGGTACTCATATTTTAATGAATGACAGCCAAGCAAATTCAAGTGATGAAGTTGTGATCAGCTCTTCTACAGTAAAACAAGAATTCGGCTAAACCTGTATTTTATTTGGCCTATAAATATATTGCCCTATTAATGCCCTCACCCGAAGGCAGCCTTAATACTGGAACAATTTGTTTTTCTGAAATCGGGACTTTCAGTGAGCGCTTTGATTTGGATGTAAAATCCAAGGACAATGCCTATATTTTTCTGCTGCTAGAGATTCACTGGGCAATCTCTGAATTTACTGAGGGGTAGTTATCACCAATACCGGGATTTGCATGATGAGACTGTGCTATGTAAGATGGATTTGTTTTACAATGTGGTTTCTTTTTTGGGATCACTGTGATCTATAGTACATGTATATCGGTTCACATCCTGCACTCTGAGCGGCCCGCATTGGCAGCAACACAAATTTTGTATCGCTTACTAGTGATGTAAATCAAGCATTTCAGCTCCTGAATAATGTTAATCTGAGGCCCATAACCAGGAAAGGTTATCAGAATACTCCTTTCAGGACAACAGGATGATTCCTGCAGCAACTGCTCTCAGCAAGCTGTTTCCAACTCCAAATTTTTTCTTCCCTTTTTAGCAGCTGAATTTCCATACGGAAAAGCAAAATGACAGGGCAAATTGAGAGCATTTGCAATACAGTGCAGTATGCAAGAAGCAGAAGGAAGAGCTTACAGCCTGGTTAAAGCAAACCAACTCCGTAAGAGGGCAGTGTAAGAGATGAGCGCTGAAAATTAGTCAGAAATTATTTTCAGTAGCACTGAAGTTACAGCTCCCATAGACGCAACGTTCCCAGTGGTTTCAGGTAGCTGGGGGGACAAGGTCCCTGCTGAGCAGGTTTCAGGGATTGCACTGAGGTCCGAAGGATTACTGCATAGAGGAATTTGTCCTTTGGCTCTCCACTCACACTCGATTTTCTGTCTAAACCCATGATTTAATTTGGGTGAATCCTGATTTATACCGCTATGAATAAAAGGGAG
The DNA here is from genome assembly GCF_000708025.1 of Charadrius vociferus. NCBI lineage: Eukaryota > Metazoa > Chordata > Aves > Charadriiformes > Charadriidae > Charadrius > Charadrius vociferus. The sequence continues at coordinate 1,587,167 of NW_009647242.1, read as the reverse complement.
CTGAGGCCATCAGTAGTATAAATAAAGTCTTAGCTCAGTGGCAGTCTTGCCTGTGTGAGAACTGCAGGATCAGGCTGTATAGTCCTGGTAGCTCTTTGGCATTCGATGAGCAAGTTACCTTTATTTATAACATGGTACAGCAGGCCGTGTCGTCGTGATTGACTTACAACAACTGCAAGGTCAAAAGTTTGATACGCTGAGGGAAAAGTGTCCTGGCAATGTATATCTGGAGATTGTGTTGAATCAGGGATATGTAAAAGGTTAAATAGGGTAAGTCTAGAAGCTTTGGGCTTTTTTATATTTCAGACTAGCTTTTTAGAAACATCCTTGGAGGATACTAAAGAGCGCCTTCTATAGCAGAATGCTGAATTCACCCTTTTTGCCACCTTCTGTGACCTTTTTGCCACCTCCTTACTTGTGCTTTGTAAAACAAGAACCACTAAAACAACCCTGTCATCAAATCCACAGCATCTATTCCTCCTTTGATTCTTGAGAGGCGATAACAAGCTCAGCTAGGAACACATTTTAATAATTATATAGCTATAATTATCATTTTGGCTTTGCTAGGGTTTTTGAAAGATAAACTGTGCAATCTATTTATAAGCTTGATAAGCAGGAGGACCTAGTGCCCTTTCCTTCTAGTAAATCCATGGTAAGTCTCATATGCAGAGTGAAATCATCTAAAAGAGCATCAAATAAAACAACAAGGCTTCCAATTAAGCATAATCTTGCAGTAGGTGGGTGCAATAAATACCTCAGCAGTGAAGGGAAAGAAAGCATTGCATTTTACCCAGAAATGCGGATGTTTCAGTAAATACTTAGAACACGGCAATCTTCCATGAGTAGTCCTATCCGCACTAGCACTTATCCCAGGACAAATGGAGAGGGCAAAAAGCTATTCCAGGAATACCTGTGGTGTATACCAAGAGGATACATTTTGAAGGAGAGCTCCATTTTACACAGCTGGTTAGTTACATGATATGTATCTGCTCATTTGCAAAATTGGATTTTGTAAGCAACAACAAATGGAGACAAATAACAGGAAAGACAATGAAAAATGGAAACACGATTTCAAGGATGTCAGAGCAGGGGCTCTGGGTAAAGTATGAAAGCAGTCCCAAAGACAAGGCTTATGGGGTCCTGATAACTGTTTCCTAGCAACAGGAATACTATTAAGGGGGATGCTGAAGTCCAGTTTAATACGTTTATCCAATGCTCTGAAGGACAAGTAACATCAAATTCCTCTTTTTATACAGGGCTACTCAGTCAGGTTCTGTAACAGTCTATACAAGAGCAGTTTCTACATAAATCAGTCCTGCATATGTACCTATGTATATCTGTATATATGTGTTGGTTCTTTTTGAGCAGAACAGGAAAACAATGTCATTTATTGGGATATCTGCTTTGGGTTATTTAATAAGATACAAGGCCGCAAATGAGTTAAATGCAATTATGTGAAAGTAAACTACAATACCTTCTGCTTTTATCTCTAGGATATTTAGACTGCTAAGCTAACAAAAAGATTCTATTACGGTATTTACAGCTGACTGTCGTAAAAGCTAGTTCATGGCACAGCTTTAATATAGTTGAGTCCAATTATTTTTAGCTTAGTTGTGAAATTGCTTTAAGTAAACAACCGCTATGTTATCCCATTTTATCATACTTCCAGTAATGCTAACCTAGACTAAAACTGTCGTACTCTATTAGGAGGTTTTTCATGTTAAAGGGAGATCCATATAAAGCTACAAAAACACAGTTTCGATTGAACACAGTAACCTATGTGGTGTTAGAAATTTATTTTAAAGCTCTGAGCAAACTTTCCACAGAATGACCCCCCAAAGGAGAGGATAACACCATGTAAACTTTTGGGAAGGAATTTGATAACTTGGTTAAAAATACCGCGTAATTCAATAAAACTCCTTAGAGTCAAAGCTCAACAGCAATATTTATGCATACATTGAAGTGACTAAGACCTAAGCCAAAATTGAATCATAGCGTTGGAAAGCATGGAGAAAATTATTCAAGAACCAAGCACTGAAAAAGGTTAGCTGCTACACGTCATCATGCTTATGTCAGTGCAGTCTTACTCTAGCAAGCCTCAGATGTAGATAATTAATGACCACCATAGCCCCAGCAGCCTCCCAAGCCAACCCTCAGAGGTCCACCATCTGATTTCCATGGCAGATGACCTTTGCAATGGATTATTTGTGGTTTGTTTTGTTGGGTTTTTTGTTTGGTTGGTTTTGGGTGGGTTTTTTTGGGGGGGGTGTGGGGGGAAGAGGAATATAATAGGATTTGGTAACTTTATTCTTTTGCTGCTCAGGCTAAGGCTAAGGCTTTAGTTAGTACCTGATATTTATGTTTTTTCCAGCAGTGTTTCAGGGGTCTGATTCACTTCTTCAGCATTTGGCAGAAGCCTAGACCCAAACAACAAATTCTAAACTCTATTTTTTCCACAGCCCAAAATAAACATGATGCAAATAGGCTCTAAGATCCACAATCATCCTCTGGGAAATTTGCAGAGTAACCCTGGGTAGGGAACCAGTTTGCCATCTCTCATTTCCCATTTGGAGCACAATGTTTAGTTAGCCAACAGATGCAGAAGACTAGACAGCAGCAATGTTAGCCTCAAACTGGCAATTTTTCAGGGTTCTCTCGTTAAAGCAAGACAACAAGCATTTTTTGCTGTACTCCCTCCCTTTCCGTGAATGTAAATTATTAGCTGAGTCCACCCCCTTTTTAAGGCAGAGGTCTCCAGAAGGGCTGGAAGATGGATGCATCCCCATCCCATCCCATTTGACAGGCGCAGCCTGCAGAAATGCCTTCGGGAAGGCTCTCTAGGTGGGCCTGCTGGGGTAATAAGCTGCCTAATGGCATACTAAGCAGCCGAGCTACTGGGAGTGCTTGAGCCATCAATTCAGGTGACTCATATCGAAAGTACCTGCATTTTCACAAGCCATGGAGATCAGTCATGTCACTTTTGGGGTTTTCTGTCAGGAAGGGAGTGAGACAAAGCTGGCAGCCATAGCGGAAAAACATAATTTCCCACCTAATTTGGCAAGCTGAAAATTCTGCAACTGTCTTTGCTTCCGAAAATCTCTCCGTGCTCTCTCTGTATGCCTCTCTGTGGAAGTCTGACTAGAAGCCAGTTTACATCGCTTCAAGGATGGGACAGGCACTTCTACCTAAAGCACGGCAGCAGGCAGCTGCTTTCAGACTACGTCATTTTTAGATGTGAAAGTGTGGTTTTAAGACATTAGTTGTTTTATCTTTCATCCTTCTTGAAGAAGTTCCAGGTTTTGCCTGGAATAAACAGATTATTTCTTTTAAAGGAAAGTTGAGGTACAATTAAGATACATGCACAGAAAGACTCATTCAAGCAGTGAAGTCACTTTGCTACTTTGAACCCATCTGCAAAATACCTTTGTGTACTACCTCTATAACCTTCCCACAACAGACAAAACCCCTACCCAAACACACCTCTATGTAGAGCTTTAGGCACTTTAAGTTTTTAGTGAAAATCTTGGGACACTTACACATAGGCTCTACCATCACCTGCAATTAAAGGAAAACCACTATCTTCCTGTAGTGAAATAGATTTGATGCTTGTTAGAGAGTCTGCAGCTCCTGTTGCCGTTTCTCACCACTTTCAGTGTCAAAAATGAGGGCCTGGGCTACCCTTCTATCTTTACACCTGAGCACTTGCTCACAAAATTGTAGTGTTAATGTAAAATAAACCAAAGGAAGGAAACAGCTGCTGGAGCCCTGAAGAAATAAACTGCACAAAGCGCACACAGGAGTTCACACTTTTGCTGTTCTAGTTAGGGGCTGGAGGAGGTTGTTATGATCTGTTCCTCCTTGTGGCATGATGTTTGAAAAATGACAATGCCTTCTGTTGATAAATAATATTATATTTCCTCTGTTAGCTGCCTAATCCTTGGCTGCCTCCTTAAAATGCGATCTACAAAATCTTGGCAGATCTAGTTTGCCTTTTACACATTCTTGTGGAAGATCATAGATGGGGATCCTTATACAGTTGATGTGAACACACACTTTGGCTGTCTAAATCTGACCACGTTAAGTCTTGCCTGCCTGGATCTGAGAGTGAATGCCATAATTTGTTAATTGTGGTGCCATTAGCGTTTAAAGATTTTTAAGAGACTAAACAATTACACATACATTTTGGTACTGTGTCTACTGCTCCTGCTGGTTTAGGAGCAAACACCGAAGAAGGCTTCAAATGGATTAGAGACTGTGGATCCCGTTCTTTAGTGTGTGGTTGTTATTAAAAGGTTATTTAGGGGCTCTCTTATGGCGGTATCTCTGGATTAAGGATTTATGGAGATAGACCAAGGATTTCTTGGTGGGTACTTAGTAGTTACATATGTACCATATGTTGCTGTTTTTGAAGTTTCCCTGTGTTTAATACTATTACTTTTTTGGCTTTTCCTTAACATTATTTGCAGTTAGGTCAGAGGTCCACAATCCTAAACCCTGATCTGAAGGCACTGCAAATACAACAGTGTCTGAATCCAGCCCTTTTCAGTAAGCCTGTATGAAGTAATAATCAATTACTGGGTGAACTTAACCCATAAACAGATGTGGATTGCAGGAGACATCTGATAACATCAAAAGAGGCAAATCATAGAATACTGCTTGTCAGAAAGCCCCTGAGAAGGTACTAGGGACTTCATGAAATTCATGGTGAAATTCCATTTACTCAAATCAGCATGGGATCACAAGAAAGAAGTTAGAAGACAAAAATGTCATCACTCTTCAAGCTGGAATGAAAACAATATTCAAATTAACAATAAGCATTTCTACCACAACTCCTATCGAAAACCAGTTGGTTAATGATGGTCAGATAGGAACACTTCGTATTTGCGTATCCACCTATCATCAATCAGATAAATGCATGCGTGCAGCCCCACATATGCAGACACACATTTCATGTGCATTTGGCTACATCCCTCTTTGATTGCAAGTTTTCATTTATCGATCATATCCTAAGCTTATAAATACTTTACAATTGTGACCCTTAGGTGTTCGACACAGTTGTAACAGTAAGGGCTTGATTTCACCATGTTAAGTTACACATGTGTTACTTAATTTGGTGACAGTTTTGCCTGCAGGAGTGTTTTTGAACAATAAAAAATGCTCGTTCTGTTGAAAAATTCCTTGTGTAGACTAGGCAGAAGCTTGATTTTCACCTGCTTGCCTCTTCAGTCTGGGTAGAGCAGGTGTGAAACACTCTGTAATTGAGCAAGTGGTTACATCTGCTCTCAGAGTCCCAAATGAAATTATTAAAAAGAATTAAAGAATAAATTATCCAATGAGGACTGGAAATAGGGCAGAGTATTTTGCTTCCATGGAGGCTTGATTTTCTTGATGCTCGTGCTTAGATCAGTTAATGCTCTTCTGTTATTGGTCGTGATCCCTGTCCATGAGTCTTTTTCAGACACAAACATTTCATTATTGTATTTTGGAAACTCTACTGATTTTTGATAAGCAGCTATAATTACAGATGCTGTTACTTGCAAATCATGGCAGATCTTCCTATGGAGCTCTTTCAGAGAGTATCACTCTGTCGCCAGTATTAGACTGCAGCAGCTTTGCTGCTGCTGTGACAAATTTTAAATTAAATTTTAAAAAGCGCAGGAAGATAATGATTTCCAATAAATACTGTGAAATTCACTTCCTATGGTAGTAAAAGACACACAAGTTACAACACACTAAAATTTATACATTTGCTGCAATTCACCTTTAAGGAACGCAAGAGGAAAGTTAGTGATTTTGAATAGATGATGTGTTTTATTTTATGGTTTGGAAGCATGCCCGTTATTCAGGATCACAGAACTCATGAATTGATGATCCGAAGGGAGGCTCTTTTACTATTGCATCTCCTGCGTTGCCTCTATAAATATCTTTTTTTTTATTATTATTCTGCAGTTTTTAGATTTGTTTTATGGTAGTGGTTATTAATGTTGTACCTCTGACTGTTAAGAGAATTCATAGCTCTGTTAGAAGTCTGACATGTCTGAGAGATTTGCTTGTGTATGTAGTTTTCTTGCAGTAAACCAATCTGCTGGACAGGGAGGGGAATATTCTGCCTTTGATAGCAGGTATATTTCTGATTACAGTTAGTGGGAATATGTGGCTTCAAACAAAACCAACAGCCCCAAAAGTTTAAATTACTGCAAGTCTGGAGTGTGTAAGCTTTTTTTTATACGATTGCATAGCCTAGACAAAGAACAAGGAAATAGCTACTGCTGTTTATTTCTACTGGAGAGTGAGGATTGAGCATGAAAACCTCATGCTCCCAATTAACTTCTCTGGGAATTTAGAGGGCCGTCCAGCCATAGGACAAACAGTGTCTTCAGCTCACCTGAAACTGCAGCTAAAGGAGATCCACGTTACTAACAACATCAACTTTTTTTGTTTTTAAAAACCTCCGTAGTTTCTCTTTCTCTCCTGAAAATGCTATTGTGACTATATTGAGGCTCCCCTCCCCCTGCCTCGGGGTATTTCAGAGCCAGGAAGACACTAAAATCTTAGAAGATGTTATTTTGTATTTTACTTGCATCTTTGGGGTGTAGTGAAATGACAAAGCGCAACAATGAAAAAGAGTCAGCAAAACTATGGCAACGAAGTCTTTAATTTCTCTAGCGAGACGGACTAACTTGGAGTCCGCAACCAACTGCAAATCATCTCTAACACACCAAATGATTCACAGACATTTCGTGAGTAATTGGATCACTGCTGGTGCAGCAGTTCGACAGCGAGGTCGCTCAGGAGCTGGTTTATCCATGAAGGCTACAGTGAAAAAAAAAAAGCTCATGCTTGTTTGGTTTGTTTTTTTTTTTAAAAAGAATAATCACCCAGGAGGTTAGATAGCTCCTCCCTTCCAGGCGTGACTTTCAGAACAGACCAAGTTTCTGAGTTTGCTTAAGGTTATTTCCTCTCCAATAAATACTCACTGGAGAAAAGGCAGAGGGAGAAAATGTAGGCACTGCTTTTTACAGTGTGTTTTCTCATTCCAGGAGTGATAAGGATACCTGGGGGAGCGTTGCACCTGGCAGCTACGTTTATAACACACCTTTCAAAGAGAAAGACAGACCATCTTTAAAAGCCCTAACATCACATTTAAGATCCTCTCCATGGTGGGCTCGTTTTGCTTGCCTTCCAGCCCTTGCTCCTCCATGAGGAAGGAATATCTCTTTCAACAGAAAGTTCCCCAGACAAGCAGGCATGAGAAGGCTGATTCTTGTGGAAAAAAGCTGACAGTACGGTCTGGACTCTGGCTCTCATGGGAGCTTTGCTATTGACTTTAGCTGGGCCAGGATTTCACACGTCGCTTGTGTCAAGTTTGGCAAGGGTTACTACTGGCATGAAACTCGTCCTGAGGGAAGAAATCAGACCGCTTTTCTACACAAATGCCCAAATGTCCAATGTGTACAAAGAAAATGGGAGGGATCATAAAAAAGACTAATCTTTTAGGTGTGGTTAGCAGGCCTGAGGATGCTCCCATCAAGGCTATAGGAGCTGACTTGGGCAGCAAGCACAGTGCACCAACACGAGCACTTCACCTCTGTCCCTTGTCAGGTTTCCTTTACAGCCATCACAGGGCTGGTATTTCTTCACTCTGCAGCTCCAAATGAAAGAAGCCAGAGAGGCCCAGGAGAGATTTAAGCTGGTCACTGCAAATTGATTCACGCACATGTCTCTGGTGTGAGGATGTGCTACTTCTTAGGCAGCAAGAGAAGGGGAAATGAAATGAAGAGGTTGTATGGCTGCTCTCAGGAGAACAGCAAGCTAACAAGAGCAGATTGGTGTTAATTTAGCTGAGAAAAGAAGCCTCTCTTCTTTTAGTGCTTGAGGATTTGAGATTCCAGCAACAGGTTGGTGAGGTAGGCAGGAGGAAGGAGTGGGAGGGAGATCGCTCTTTCTTAAGCGACTGGAGAAGTGTGGAAGTAGGTTATGGCAGGTTAGGGAACAGGAAGAAAAATACATAAGCAAAAGGGAAACACAGAAAAAGGGGAGAGCACAAATCTGGGACAACAGTCAGCTCTTTGCTGCTTCTAAAACATCTCTGCTGGGAGAGCAGGGCAGGAAATTGCTGCTCTGCTCCACAAAATTAAAGAAAAAACCCAGAAGAACTACTCCCACTCTGTAGCAGGACAGATCCCATATCCTGTCTTTCAACGGGCTGACATTAACGTGGAAGAACAGTATGGCTTTGGAACTGTGTTTATTCTTATCAGGTAAGACTAGAGCATGGCAGGAGCAAACTACAATTTTGTCTTTATGTCAGCCCAAGAAAACATGTCCTGTAGCCATAATCCCATGTACAATTTGAGCAGTTAGCACTGCCGGTGAAAAAAGCAGTTCCTAGTGCTCCCTAGTTCCCCCATCTAGTTCAGTGTAAAAACCCTAAATAGCCCTGCCAACATAGGCTTGAAAGTGTAACAAGTGTAAATGAGTGACTGAAGGAAAGGACAGAAGGTTAAACTGTTCTTTCAAAGTCTTGAGTGTGTGGGAAACTATGGCGCAAGAAAGGCCATTTGAAAAGATAAGAGAATATCCATCTAAGAGGTACTTCTTTCTGGACAGCCAGAAATTTCTGATTAAAAGCTGCGTTTAAGAGATGCTAAACCTAACCTTGAAGAGGAGTACTGCTTCATATCTGATAACATGACATAGCATGTGGATTTTTTAACACAATATATCATTTATATGATGATAATAATAATAAAAGCATAGGCGATTGTGAGTCCTTCTGCATCCTAGGGTTATCGTTATTCTGGTTTGTACTGTCAAGATAAAGTGGAAACAAATGGTTACCCAAGTGCTGAATATCCTTGAGAGAGCTAAAGAACAATTTTCTGAAGATGGAGAGAAGGATAGATTGGCATGAGGTAAAAGAGACACCTGCTTCAGTACTTTTTGTTGATCCAAAGCTTCTGTTGATTCAAGGGATAAAAGAAGTCCCCTGATGGGATGTGCCAGGAGACACTTTTAATCTGTTTTTGCTGGTGAGCGAGAGACTCTACTGCCAACACTTGCAGTATGAACTTCATCCCGTGTTTATTGTGGGAAGAGACAAGATGAAGGGGTAGCCTTCCCTGCACCCCTCAGACTTAGAGACTAGAACCTAAGATGCACACCCTTTAATCTTTTAGGGAAAGGATAGAGAAGATATACGGGCCCAAATGCATAGGTTTAAATTAATGCCTACATCTTTGGATCTCAGAAGACCCTTATTTTTATTTTTAATGTGTCCAATCTCCTGAAGAACGGCTGGTTTATTGCAAATTTAACTCAGTGTGGTGAAAAAAGCAGCTTTCAAACCGTCAGCTGGTGAAACACTGAGTGAAGTGGAGGCCTGGGGCAGCTTCAGCCTAAATTCAGGGCAGAATGAGGTCCAAACACACCATCTGGAAATTTTCATATCACCTGCCTGGTTACATAAGGGAGATTAATGCCTTCTTATGACTCTCTTCTGTGGAGGACAGTAGTTACATTTCCTTCAGTTTCCAAAGAGGTTAACTTGCATGGTGATCCAAACAGTTAACTGAAGTGCTGTCTGGTAGGAAGTGAAATTCATGCCAAAACTAGGTATCTGTTATGCATTCTAATTTACTTTCCCTGACTGCAGTAGGAATCAAACAACAACAACTACAAAAAAAAAAAAAAAAAAGGCACAGGGCAGAGAGCAAAGAATCTTTTTGAACTAGCATCCAACCCAAAAACTCTCTGGGCTTTTTCTCTGAAGCTGTTCTACCTGTCCTTCTATACCCGATGGTTTCTTCTTTGTTAGTCTGTTTGCTTCCTCCCTTTTTTTAAAGTGTCTCTGTCCTTGCAGCAGTTTCTCCTGCAGATACAGAAAATTTCCAGCAGAACAAGAAGGGGTGGGACAGCTCTGCTCCTGGGTGCTCATGCTCCATCTTTGGGGTGTGGACGTAAAGCTGCTATGGTATCAACTCCCCCATATGTAAGAGAAATCAGAGCCACTCACTTGTTTTCTTGCAACTATATTGAAGTGGGGGAACTGCAATCAGACATTCCCCCAGCTCCTGGTTTCAAAGAGGTTCAACCAACTGTATAATTACACAACTATTTCACCTTTACCACTTGGGGCTCAAAATGCCAGCAATTCCAGAGTGAAGCCACTGGTAAAGCCTTATTGCATTTGACTTTGTCAAACCTCTTGACTTTTTTGTGGGATGCTCTTAGCCCCTTTGCATCTGGGAGACTGCCCCAAACACTTTATCCTAGGCAGAAGAAAACAAAGCCGAGCAAAACAAAAAACAGCAAGAAGAAAAAACTGAAATACTTCAAGACTTTAAAGGCAATACATTCTCGAGTAGCTCTGCCATTAGAGGTGTGCTCCTGGTTGGTCACCTTAGTCACCTCTTGTGAAAGCAGCCTACTGAGAGTTTTGGACCCATCTTTTCCTCCCCAGTTTGTTTTTTTTTTCCTATAAAGCATTTGGCTCATCCATTGTTGTATCAGACTCCAGTGTAGTCTTCTCCATGTTGTCACCTTGGAAGTGGGCCCTCAAAGTAGATGAAAAATTAAGCTCACTAAAATTTCTGTTATCTCAGTATGCTTCATATGCTCCTGTTTGCAAGGTACTGTTGTACCAGGGCTTTTGTAGTAATTTGGATTTGAACTTCCTGTTTTCTGAGCTAATTTTCTACATCGTCCCTACATTACACCCAGTAGAATTTTCTCTCATCTTTGAGAAAGGCTTTGCAGCCCCAAAATGTCCAGGAGTTTTACTTATAGTTTTATCTTATAACTTATAACTTAATCTCCCCTGTTCCTCATTTAACTGCTCTCTTGAAGTATCATGTCTCAGCTTATATCCTTCTAACTTTGGATGAATGAACAACACTGAACATCAGAGAGAGGCAAACACTGTAATGCTTTTATGAATATTCATTTGTATTTTGAAAGGAACTCTGCATTTCCTTGGTTTTAATTTTCACACCATAAATTTTCTGACAAGTAATATCTGTACAGAAATATTTGCCGAAACAGCATATGCTATTATAGTAGCATCAAGTAGTATTAGAATGTTAAAATTCAAATGAATAATTGATATTCACATCAAAAAACTGAATCAAAGAATTATCCAATTGAGGCAAGAAGGCATGCCATGTGATCTCTGTGTTAAATTGGATCAGACTGACTGAATTTCTTTTTTAAAAACCTGCAATAAGCTGCCTGTGAATGGGCCTAAACTTGAGTTTCAGTCACTGTAAATCATTCTGAATGACAAACAGACTTGCAAAAACATGTTTATAGACAATTTTCAAATGGAAAAAGAGGCAAATGCATTTAAAAAAGTATTTACCCTGAAATATTCTCCCAGCTGAGCTCTTAGATAAGTTACTGTCAGGCAATCCAGAATGGTGCTTTCCCTTTGCATTCTCTCCCTCTTAAATGATGCCAATTTGAGGGCAAAAGATTGTGCTTTGACCCTGGTGTGTCAATCTTCTGCTTATCTGTGCAGAAGACTACCTCAGAATCAATGGAGTCTCCTTATTTAAAGTACTCTTTCACTCCCTGGCCAAAGTGTGCCAATATAGGGAGTTAAATTATCCATGAGTATTCTTGCTTCACCCACTGACCTATATTGCTATGACCATTACCCAAGGTGATGCCTTATTGGTATTTCTGCTCCAGTAAGTGAGCCTTCCCAGGGCTAAAATACCCTTTATGAAAACATTACAAGGAAGCAGCAGTAGTACTAGAGCAGTCACCAGTAAGAAAAAACAGTCTTTTTCTATGGAAGGTGGTTTTACAAAATATTCCCAGTCAGTGGGACAAAAGGATGATCCCCAGATGATCTGGCATTGCTTTGTTCCTTTCCTGGGAGAGAAGGGGAAAGGCCAGTATAAAAGGGGGGCAAAGGAAAGGTCCCATACGACATGGCACTCCAGGGGTTTGGATGGTTTCTTCAGTCAAAGGAATAGAAGGGAAAGCAGAAGAAGCCTTGCAGGTCTTTGAGCAGCACGGTCATGCAAGTTGGGCCATTAATATGTACTTACACACACTGTTTAATGAGGTGGGCTCAGGAGAGGATGCAGTAATTGAAAGGGGGGTGCACTGCTGGAGGTCCTGGGGAGCACCCATCTGTCTGCCAGCTGCAATGGGAGGGCTGGAGCGGAGCTAGCTCGTGCTTGGTCATCTCAGGCCATACACAATCCAGAAAAGTCCTCCTGGAGAAAAGGAGGCGATAGGAGCAGCACTGCAGACCTGTTAGTGAGACCAGGGAAGGAATGCCAGGCTGCTCCGGGCAATCAGGCAAGCCATGTGCTTCCCCTGGTCGGCAGCGCTGCCAAAGCGGGTGCAGTGGTTGGGAAGCATAGCGAGGGCAACAGGAAAGCTGCATCTGAAAGAGGTCAAAATGCCAGCAGGCATGGGAAGACGTGAGATGAGTCACAGGGAAAGATCCTACATGTGCAAGGAACCGTTAAGAGTAAGGGGAAATGCATCCATTGGACAGCAAGGGGTTTAAAGACCTATTTGGATCCTTTTTTTAAAAAAAAAAAAAAAAGCAAGCAAAAATCCCATGTTGTTGGGCAGAAATAATACTTTGGGGGATTGTGGTACACCACCTGGCATGGCTGGATGCAGCGCAAGCCAAGAGCCATCCTGCAGTAGGAGACAGGCTGGCTGGTAGGCCTTGAGCTCCGAAAAAGGAGGGTGAAACCTGGGACTGTTGGATCAGCTTTCCTATGTTTTTGCCCAACAGGAGCCCTAAGTGGATTAAGGAATCTTGGTATCCTTTGTCTCACCCCATATCCTTTCAGGAGCCGTGTGCCATGCATAAGTGTAGGAATCCCATTATATTCATTGGCTTTTTTACATTATCCGCGCCTTACATGTCATAGTAACCTTCCATTGAGATTGCCTTTGTGCCTACCCATGAGGTGTATGATATCGGAATTGTTCATGAATCAGTGTCATAACGCTTACAAAAACCTGTCTTTGATGTCACTTCTCTTGCTTTTTCTGTCTCCTAATATTTGAGCTAAGAGGAGAGCAGATAAATAGCAACGCAAACCAAGCCAGCAACAAGATCCTGCGCTGCAAACATGTAGTATCCTATTATTTGGAGAGAGACCTTTCAAATAACAGTCTTTGTGCTGCATCTTTACATGTGTAGAATTGTGAACACCCCTGTTATTCCCAAATGAGGTAGTCCAAGAGAGTGGTGGCAGTTCACTGTAGCTTTTTAACACAATCCGCTTGCAAGTATTCAATGCAGAAAGATATTATTGGGCAGCGTATTCTGGGGATTATTTCATCTTCCTACACAAAGGCAAAGCTATTTATCAGTCCAGATCCATTCATTATCCTTTTCTGTAAGACAATACCTTTCTACCTAGATACTGCCTTCCAAAACTCTGGCCATATTGTACGAAACAATAAACACTGGAGCTATCGCTGAAAAGCATCTTTCCTGGCTTTGCCAGCAAAGCTTTTCTTCTGGGGAAATGTGTGTAGACAGGATGCTCCTCCTTTTCCTTCCCAGTGACCTCCAAGCCAGCAGCTGTCTGAGGACAAGGGGCCTCCCTGGGTATTGTGATTGCTGTTCAGCTGGACTTTAGATGCCATGATTAGTCCATCTAAGGGCAAGTAGGATATTTCATAGGCTTTTGCCATCCGTGCAAATTCTGGATTATTTCCTCCTCTTCACAAATATTATTGCAGTTAAAAAAACCCCAAACAACCACACACAAAAAAAAACCCACACAGAAAAAACAAACCCCCTTCTTGCTAATTTGTTTACTCATTGACTTTCATGTAATACAGGAACTGGCAGTGCGGTCCCTGAGCTAGCTCTTACAGTATCAGCACATCAGTGTTCAGGAGTCCAACTGCTGCTGTTTGCAAATCTGTGTAGACAAATGCAGTCCAAAACGTACAAGTTGGACCTAAACATTGAACTCTATTTACTGTAGAATTAAAGGTAAGTCTTCAACAAACAAAAAATGAAAAATATGGATCTGCAAATATGAGCAAATATAAACTTGTGATTTTAATATGCTATGAAAAAGGATTTTTTGTACAGTTTCTATCTCTGACGTTTCCCTGTTTTACATTCATTTCCTCTCCACAGATGTGTCTGGACTTTAAAAGTAGATTTTGGAGACTCAGTCTTAAGTTGCAGCATGAACAATCGCTCACTTGAGCCATTATCTATAAAAGTTGTGGACAAAATTCAACAGTGTTGATGCAGGAGATTAAGCAACTAAAGCGAAGACTCTTCCCTCTGCCTGGCAAGGCACCTTAGCACATGCTAGACTTGTGCGTATGGGTACATACACCAGTGGTCCAAAGGGTACTTGTGTTCCTGCTGTGAAGAATGGTCTGCAATGGCTTGTGACATGAAGGCCCTCAATAAAGCATTAATTTTCCTGACTTGCTGAGTATACCTCTGTCAGATTTATATTACCTTTTTTTACAGATCTTGAGCTTTCTTCACTTCAGGTGTATTTGACTGTATGGGTTGATTTTAAATGCTCTTCTAATTGAACCCAGTGTAATATGCTGGTGCACAAATGACAGAGGAAGGCCATCACTGGTATTTGTTTGTGCTACTAAAGAACTCCCTTGATCTGGATAGAGGAATTTTGAAAAGACGTGCTGTGTACTAGCATTAAAAATATCTCAACACCTGGAAGATTTGGAGGCCAGCCCAGGGTAAGAGTGGGACCTCTAGGCACTTGAACTTCACGCTGATGGAACTCGAGGAGCATCTTAACAGTGATGGAAATGAACCCTAGACTGAAAGCTGAAGTGGAGAGGAGCAGTTAAATTAATGCAATGGCTATCCAAAGTACAGAGAATCGTTGGAGCCAACTGTGTCACAACTCAGATTGCTTGTGGAGGGAACGCCAGCCTCTGGAGGGGAAACCACCAGCAGTGCCACTTCCATTCTGACAGACAGGTGTTTGTGGAAGAAACAGGAATCCATGGAAACATTCTCTGTGTTTGAAAGCTGACCTGTCTCCCCCAAATGCACTTCACAGGGCATGGCACTATCTGAAACATGCAGAAATTTGTGTGCAAGGAGCCAATAAAAGCATAGATAAACTGGTAAATGGAGTCCCAGGAGGAGCCATATGCCCACAGAGTTTCATATTAAGCAGGGAGTAAGAAAATAAATATTGATTGTCAATGTAGGATTTTGATGATAATAAGAGTCTTTCTGCGGGCAGCCACTGCGTTGCTTGAGCACAGGAAATTAAATCAGTCTGATCCCTGATTGATAGGAAGCCTGGATCTGACCTGACCAGCCTGTTAGATACCTGTAACACTCTCTAGGAGTCAACCTACCAAGCTGGTTCTGCCCTAGATACCACACTGCAGCTGCCAGCCTGCCGCTCCGGATGTGGGATTCACCTGGATCAATGCCTTTTGGCCCTCCACTAATGAAATCCTTGTTGCACTGGGTAGAAGTAAACAGTTTAGTTGCCCAAGAGCAATTCACAAGTGTAACGAAGTTTGTTAGTGTGTGTCAGTCATTAACTGGGGTTTGCATGTTTTGCCTAGCGTCCACAGTCAAAGCACACATATGCACACACTCAAATCGGCATGCGTCAGTATAAGCTTTCTTCTTTCAGTGACTGAAGAGAGCAAAGGAAGTAATTTCTCGTCAGATCACCCCAATTTTCCTGGCTGTATATGACTTTTTGAGGGTGCCAGATCTGTCAGCAGGCAGGTGGGGGTCCCTTTTTCTACTGCTTCTCAAAGGAGTGACTTTGGTCTAAATGTGTCTGCGCAAAGATGATGCATCTCATCTGTCTTTGTTCCTTTGTGGCACGAAGATAGAAAAAGGGTAGAGGAGTTTGGCCAGGCATGTGTCTGACTTATTTGTGAGGGCGACAAAACAGAGAAGCAGTCAGAGTATCCAGTAAACTACTAATTAAGTATGACTGCAAATAACCCTGTATGACCTACAGGCTCAGCCTAGGTTGTTATGAAATTTTAGCATCCAGTCAGGAAGAGTGGATGGACGTCTGGCTTTCTATAGATAGTAACTGCTACTTTGGGTGCCTTTGGCTATAGTCTGGCCTGACGTTATGAAATCTAACTTTACAGATTTGGATGTATTTTGCATTTGCTAGGGTCAAGTCTGAATTTATTCTGCAATAAAAAAAAACAACAAAAAAAAAAAGAAGCAGAAGGAGGACGACAATTTAGGAAACTGAAAATGCCAAGGGAGCTCTTGGATGCTATGCTTCTCTTCCCCATCTTACTGCATGCAAATAACAGCTTTCCTTACAATTTCCGACAGAAAGTATTTGGAGCACTCATTTTGACTTCCTGATTTGAGTGTGTGCTTGACTCTGTGCAAGTGGCTACAGTTACCAAAAGCGCTGAAACATAATGCTGTGCCTCAACATGAATATTCAAGTTCTTTCAGGAGGACACCGCTAAGATCATTACAATTGCTAATTATAAAAGTGGTAGCCAAAACTCCTGCTTCCTTCTATTATTCTTACATCCTGCAGATGTCCTGATTTAGCCAGTTAATCATCAGATTCTCTTGGGAATCATCTGGTCGTTCAGTTTTGTCTGTCTTTTTTTTAAAAAAAGAAGTTGCTTTGAATTTTTAGTGTGGTGTTTCTCATTTTCTCAAATGTTATGTTTCATTTCTTAAATATTGTATGTGATGTTGCATTTCTTAAATACTGTGCTTGGCATGTGTGCATGCACTTAAAAGGTCCCCAAGCCGCCTTTCAGTTCCTGGGAAAACAGCACATATCCCTTCAGTCAAAGCAGACATTTCATTTTGCCTTCGATCATTATACCACCTGCTCACTCTCAGCTACAGCAGGACTTTCAATAGCTCTGTCATGCGGTTTCTGTAAGTTTTGTTTACATCTGAAAATATTGCTCCTGTGTGGCAGCGCTTCTGAGAACCGTACCAAAGGCTGGTGTGCGATTGTGGGCTGGCGTGATTGCTCTGCTCTGCAACAGTGCCTTGTGAAACGATGTTTGGGGGAACGATAAGCAGAGTGAATGGTTGGCCAGAGTCCCCTGGCTGTTCCAGCACTTTCGTGCTACCTATCAGCTGTAGATATCTGAATGCCTCCTCATCTTTTCATATGCTCTAATTTCCCCACAGCTAATGAGATAGTATGGGACTGTCACACCATAATCTGCGAGGAAAAGGATGTGAAGGGAGGAAAGGTCACCCATTAGGAAACCGTAACCCCGAGGCCTAGAAACACATAACTGTTGTGTTCCACCTACCGTCACAAGAGGCTATATTTGTAAAGCATTTATGCTGTATTATGTTTGTAACGCGCTGATGGTGTGGTATTCACCGCCTGGCATAATCTGACACTGTGAAAACTCATATCCTTTGAAAAGGCCACTAATGGAGAATGGGAATAGAGATAATTACAAGAGTTGGCAGAGCTAAACCATCAGATCACAATAGCAAATTTGGCCACTGAATCGATTAGCAGCATGAGAGACTCTTCTATACCAGAACAATTTCTATTTTTTCTTCCTCCTCTCTTTCCAGTAAGCCAACACAGCTCAGCTCCATGGTTGCAGCAGAGTCCACAGATTATTCTCTGTACCTAATTCATATCTTTTGGGGTTTTGTTTTGGTTGGTTTTTTTTTTCAGTAAACAGTGCAAAAGTTGTGTGTTTATTCCTTCTGTGTGGGTTAATGTATCTAAAGATAAATTGTCTCTTTGCCCCTGCACACACACAAATCTCTGTGCTGCATTACCACCAAGGATTCGAGTCCCAAACTGCGTGTGTAGGGGCGCAAAGCACAACTCTTACCATGTTTATGTTATTTGCTGATTTTTCCATCAAGCCCAAAACTACTGGCAGGTCACCTTCCTGAACCACCGGAGCTCACTGCTCAGAAGCCAACCCCAGGGACACACTCCATGCTCTTCAGAAGTGATAGCCAAAGCCGTGGGAAGAGGGGATGCATGAAAATGGAAGAGGAATGTGAAAAGCGAGATAGGTGGGTAAAGTGGGTGATAAAAGGCATGGGGGAGGGGAATAGGAGAGAGGAGTAGCTCTAACGAACCTTGGAAAAAAAATCTCACACAAAGAGAGTTTTAGGGAATGAAAAGATGTCAGACTTCTTATTTATTCTCTTTTCTGTGGATGATCCCAGAAAAAAAAAAAAAGTATCTATATTGAATGGATGGCATTACTCTGGAATTCACATTATCCAGCTGTTAGGATGTTGTTTCCTCATTACACCCCTATGTCTGTGTGATTTATGACACCATTTCAGAGAGCAGATATTGAAGCCCCAGAGGAGCTGGGTTTTCCCCTTGCTGCTGTCTTGCACTGCATCTCATCATCCACATCGGTGTGAAACACTGTCTGTGGAGATTCAGCAGCAGGCAACGTCTGCTTTGTGCTGGAGTAGATACCTGCACAAAGAAGCAGAAGTCATTGTCCTCATTATCTTCCCCAAGGCCATCCAGCATGCCCATGGTGCAGCCTTCACCCAGTCTCCCAAACCCCACTTATGTGTCTGAACCTCAGGAGCAACCCTTCTCTCCTAGAGCCACGGGGTGCACCAAGTTGCCATGTCCCCATGCAAGCAGATGGCCTGCAGGACCAGAGTGAGTTGCTGTGCAAAGTCCCCCATGGAGAATCAAAATATGTCTTTCCATCCGCAGTTGCTTTTATTCACAAGTGCTGAGGGTTAAAAACATGTGAATGGGCGAGCAATGAGCATTTATGATGCCACACAACTTCCAGCCCGATGGTAAATATTTCAACAGGTATTTGAGCTGCCCTTAGTTTTCCTGCTAGGCGCGGGAACCTTGGCAGCCACCTAACGTCCACCCCTCCCGCTGGACTGCATCCTCCCACAATGACCATCCTACGCATCTCTTTTAACCTTGCCTTTGTGCAGCACTTCACATCTGTGCTCTGTAAAATCCAATCCTTAGATAGCTTTCTTAATCATGGTTGAGTTCATTAGCCCGCATTCTTCTCATGGTTCCTTGAGGCAAATCCAAATGTTCTCCCAGGTATAGCTGAGGGGAAAACTTTGTTGACGATGTATTTGAACCTCTTCCTTTGATATAAACACTGGCCTTGGAACAACTCTTCCCTGCTTTGTGAACTTATTTTTCCCCATTTGGAAATACTGAATAAACTGAACAACTTGGCGGCACATTAAAGCTTGTTTGAAACCACATACAAAAGATTTTGTGCAGCTCAAATGCCAGAGAAATGTGTTCACATGTGATTGACCATAATAGTTCAAGATTAGAAAATCTAGCAAGAAGCAGGAGGGATTAAGAGCATGCTCTCGTGAAAACCTTCATAACTTCGGATGAAAGTCAACGCAATGTGGTACCCAGATGAGACTAGTTTGCTGAATCGTATCATTCTACCACAAAATAAGCAGTGTGAAAAGGAAGATTTTGCTCATTTCACTTCCACTGTTATCCTGCATCTAGGCGTGAATATAAATTTTTAAAGCCCTGCAGTATTAAAGCCATATATTTGTGTCAGCAAATTGTACATAATCTGTTTTGTAAATATTAGGAGCTCTAAACCCTTGGGCCAAATTCTGCTATGAGGTGCGCGCATACAACTCTGACAGTCTTCAGCTGAAGTTATGCTTGAAACAACAGAAAGCATAATTTGACTGAGCCAAATCCATTCCTTTTAGTAGCATAAAACATTGGAAGAATAAGTTGGGCTGAATTCTGATCTCAGATGCATTATTATAATTGAGATAATCATACAGTCAGCTAAGTTACTGTCATTTAAAAATGCACTAGTGAAACAGAGGAGAATTATAGCTGTTTGTTGTAGAGCCTTATAGAAAGATTTTTCTTGACGAGATGCTGAGTCTTCAAAGAGAACATTAAAACCTATGTTAAAAAAGTGAAATTCCTACCTATATCAAGAGTTTTGTGCATTTTGACATAATAGAACTACAAAATAGTACATCCTCGAACAGATCTCATAAACTATTTTTTCCTGTTCCCTCCACCAGAAGGATGAATCTGCGAAATAAGCTACACTGATGTGTGACTCAATGGTGTTACACCTCACTAGTGTGATTAATAAATGAGATTAGGATTTTCACCCATCGTATCCTGAATAAACTAAAACGGTATATTCCTCATCTGAAAACTTATGTTTCAGCACTGGCCTCCATCACTCTCTAATGGAACTTGCAGTTCTAGTGACGCATCTATATTCTCATGAAAAGGAAAAAAAAAAACCTCAAACCAACATTTCTCTATGATTTTTGAACCATCACATACTTCTATAATTCTTTAAGTCTCTGGAAAATTACCAGTTCCAGAGAAAAAGTAAAAGAGCTGAAGATTAAGTTTATCAAACAAGCCATCTTGCATACTTTTCCTCTGCATTACTGTAACAGAGCCTTCTAGTTCTCATTTTCTTGAGCAATAAAATGAACTATGTAGTTCTGGTTTAATATGGTCCTGAACTGAATGATTTGGTCTTTGGCACAGATTTTAAGGTGGAATTATTTAGATTTTTTTAATTTTCATTTTCAAAGAGAAAATGTCTTTATTTAGTCTCATTTTGTTGTTTGCAAAACTATCATGTGGATCTAGAACTGGATTTTAAAAACTGGGATCAAGAGCTGTCAGATCTAGGGTTGGGGAATGGGTTCATCTCCTTTTATCTCTGTGATTTATAGTGTTTTGTTCCAAGGGCATAAAGTGTTATTACAATTCAATGTGTGTTACTATTAAGGAAAGGGCAACCTATTAGGAAAAAGGCAGAAACCCCAATGTAATTTGAAAATAACACAGCATAACTGGTATTTCTTTAGAACAGGCTTATATGGAAGGGAACCAGAGGTTAATTGTGCAAAATAATATTACTGCACATCCAAATGCCATTTCTAAATGTTATAGTACATTAAAGTATACTGCAGTGAATTAATAGTCCTAACAGTGATGATAAGCATGAGTGGACTTGAGAAGGTATCCTGCAGCTGCTTTCTGTCAAATATAAGTAATACTAAGGAAATAAGTGTACGATTGCTTTTGATCAGAGTTAATGAGACATTAACAGTGAATAAAGTGACTTTAAACCAAAACTTCCTTATTGTATTTTAATAAAATGTTGTTGAACACTTTTTCTGTAGTGACAGAGATGGAATGACCTTGCAGAGGAATTTGGCAAGCCTGTGTAACGTACCGGTTGCTTCCCCATTTAAAGTATCACTAGTAGGGCTACCTCACACCAAGCAAATTTTCATCCAGCCTCGGTTGGGGCAACCTACTGATCTTTCCACACTTTGACGTCACTGTCAATGGTGGATATTGGTGTAGCATTCCCGGGATGTCTGTACCAGTATTCAGCAAAAGTTGAGTCAGTGCAACTGAGGTTGAACAAATAATTCTTGCCAACAGCCACATCGAACTAGTGGCTTTCAGCTGCTGAGGTGTTATGAGAAACAGCGTAGGAAATGGTGACCGAGCGTGTGTCCTGAGAGCCCTGTAGCTTTCAGTGTCGCCTGGCTCGTAGCGGTAGAGGTCATCTTTAAAGGAAGTTACGCAGTGCTGTGGAAGGATAAGTGGACTTTTATGAGAATTTTTCTAAGGTAACCAGAGGACTTTTATCTATTTCTTTTCAGAAAGCGTGGGGCACGTGCTCTGCTTTTGAAAAGTCTCCCCTGGAAAGACTCCAGAAATGTATTGGAAATTCTATATCTCCACGGCCCCTCCATGGCCCCGACGCTCATTGATGCTGGGCAGATATGAGGGAAGGACAGGGGCAAAGGGCTCTTGATGGATTGTGCAGTGTTTCAGGATATGTGAGGTTGTATTTATAAACCAGATCTGCAGAAACCCAGATTAGAGGAGTGCCAGCAAAGGCAGCGGTGCTCCAGGTAGCTGCACTGCCCAGTTTCTTTAAGAGAGAGATACAAAATTCACTCAGTGCGGTTCGGAGCTATGCGCTCCAAAATTTGGGTGAAGATTTCAGACATACTGAATAGAAGTGGCACAGAACTATCTACTATGGGAATAATGTGTTCTGCCAAAAGAAAAACTCTGAAGATTGGCACGCAAGTTACCATTGAATGATTGCTGGGAGAAACTTAAATTTCTCAAAGTTTCACTTGCCTCTATAATAAGGAAGTTCTCTCAAGCAATGAGGCACCACAATTTCCTTAGACTTTCATATATGTACTGATCTATTATTGGCTTAGGCAAAAAGGTACGGCATAAATAACTGCATTACAATGCAATGCACACTCTGGAAGGTTGTAATCGTAGACATAATTGTAACAGCAGGTCTATGTTGTCCAGCTAAATAGAAATCTGTAATTCAGACCATGCAGAATGGAGTGCGGTTTGTACCTCGTGGTATCATGAATCTAAGGTGGGAATTTTACTGTTACATTGCAACTTTCTTCACTGTGTGGTATTGCCATCAACTGCAAGGATAAGCTCTTATATCAATTCAGTGCTAATAGGACTCCCTGGTTATCATCACCCAAGTGTCTCCAGCCAATTAAAGTTTTTAACTTAGTCAATCCAGCATAAATATTCTTTAATACCAATTAACACAATCCATTCATCATTATGATAGTTTTACGATTGTGCCAGCTTTTGCAGACCTTGGAATACATACAGTACAGGAAAAAACCCACAGCCTGAATGAAACGTCAACTTGTTATTGAAATATCATCCTGATATTTTTACATGTAATGTGATATCAGAGAATGAATGAATGAATGCTCCAAGATAGATCTTCAATTAAACCTTCAGTTTTCATTCCTGAAAGACCACTGCCATACATTTTAGATTGTTTTGCCGTACTATATTATTAGAGCAAAATATATTATTTAGGCTATTTAAAGAAGGTATCTCTTCCCTTTAAGCACGTGGTACTGGGAGGGTTTGGGGGTATTTTTTCAGTCCCGGTTATATTACTTCCCCCAAACAAGATTGTAATTACAGTGTAAAGGAGAAAAAACAGATTTACGGTTTGACGACAGTGAAGGCAATAATCCTAACAAATAGAGGACAGAGCCTAATAAAAAACAGTTATGATTTTTGCCTCGTCCCTGACTATGTAATTTCCTTGTCCTATCTGTGGGAGGACACACATTGCCTGAGCTACTCCTGAGGCTCTCCAAAGTCATCTTTCACTCTTACATTTCAGCAGCAAGCACTTACAGCAAACTTTCATTCTATCTAACAGCTGCGTATTACCTAAGAAACCTCAGCTGCAGGATTGTTCAGTGTGATTCTTGGAACATAAAAATGATTGTTTTTCATTGAAATGTTCTGGTCCAATTTGACCCACTGAGACCAGCAAATAGCGAGTGCCTGAAATAAAGCATTTTCAGATGACAGGAGAAAGGGACTGGGAATTAGGAGACTGAGGGTATTAGTTCTTGCTCTGCCACTGCCTACCTCCACGACCTTGGCCAAACTGCTTGCTTTCTCACTGTTCCCTTCCCCTCTTCTCTCTACTTCACTTGCAAGCTTTCCATATTTGTTTGCGCAGAAAGTAGCACAGTGCAATTCCATGTAAGAAAGAACACATTTACAAAACCAGGCAGGCTTTCTCTCTCTCATTAATTTCGTCAGTCTCATGTTGTCATGGGGTTTGCTGGGGTTTTTTTTAGGCATGAGGATTTGGCATATCAGCTGCCGAAACTGTTCATTTTTGTTTTGGAAGAAAGTAATATTTTGGGTTTTGAGCCCACTCCCTCCTTCCTGATGAACCATGGCTCATGGCAGCAGCGGGTGTCTGCTCCTCCCCAAGCTGCCTCCCTCTCCTGGACCTACTTCACCACGACTGAGAGGGGAGTTTCTTCACCTGGCTTCAGGGAAACACTGCTTACTTGGCTCAGACATAATTCAAACATGAGTTTGGTAGAAAAATTACAAGGAAGGTAGAAACAGTAAAGACGTGAAGGCCCCCTCACACCTAGATTTCGCTGGGATTTGTATCCAGATAGGTTTTTAGCCTGCTGCAGTCATTCCCACATTTTGAGGACTCAGGTAGTTTTCCTCCATCACCAGATTGATTGAGATGGGGTGAATTTTAGCTCCTTCCCCAGGAACCTGGCTGGGTCACTAGAAAGGGTGAGTTCAGACAGGCCCTTTTCATCAGGCAAGAGAAAGCCACTTGAGACACTTATCTGATGAGGAATCTGATATCTTGCTTGATAAAGCCAAATCAGAGGAAGGCACAGCGGAAAGCAGAGCTCCTGCTATCTCACTGGAAGGAAACAATCTCCTTTTTCTAGATCTTTAGTCCTTGAATGATAGGAGAGCCCCAACATCAGGCTGGGGAGTAGCTGTGCAAAGGAGCAAGGGAGGAGATCTCAATAGGGCAGGGAGATGGTGGGGAGTGGGGTAGCAGGGACAGAGAAAACAGCCTTCCAGCAGGTGAAAACAATTAGGGAAGAAACTGTGACCTATCCTGCACAAGTTATTAACAGTCATTCCCTGATGATTTTTATTAATAAAATTGTGGCCTAATTATGCCACCTCACTTGAATTTTGTTTTACTTTCCGTGCTTCTGGGAAAAGAAGCAAAATATATTCAGGAGAAATGAGACGATGGTCCTGGAGACAAAAATCCCTGACATTTTTAAAGACATATTAACCAATATACTAGCAACTTTGCTCATGGGAAACCAGACAAAATAATGAAAACAAGGAAATGGAGACTAGAAAAAGAGAAGAAATGGAGCGAAAGGGAGAGCAGAGCAATGTGGAAGAAATGAAGGACACAGTGCAGCTTCTTAACTTGTAAGGGAAAAACATTATTGTCAAATACCGTGCATAACATGTACGAACAATGAATACTTGCTAAATCCTGTACAGAAGCGTGAAGGGTACAGAAAAGTCTGCCAATATGTCCTTTCCTAAAAAGATCCATCCAGCCAGGGCAAAATTATGCAGGCAGCCTCACAAAAGCATGCTCTGTGGAGGCCGGTTGTCTCCCCTCCTGTCCTCTGGTGTTACTAGAAGAAGAATTGGTAAAAAGTGGCTTTTTTGTTCTCAGCAGTGCAGTACACAGACATTAGTTTATGAAGGCTCATTCTGAATAGTCATACTGTAACCTCAACAGAGTCTTGGAAGCTGAGAAAGTTCAGAAACATTGCAGGTTGAAGATGTCCTTTTTTTTTTTTTTCATTTTATTTAGTTTTAGTTTGCAGCTTGCTTTTAAAAAGCCTTGCGTTACTATGGTTATAACTGTGATGGTCAAAGGACATGGGCAAGCTAAAATTTGCAGGTCTTTACTGGAAAAAAATAATACAGTGGGAAAAAGGAGATAATCTTCCTGGCGTACAAGCCCTTCCTGTCCACTTTTTCCAACTATACTGGTTGGTCTAATGAAAGACTCTACTCCCACCTACAAACCTTATCTCACTTGTGAAAAGATTGTAATTCATTTACCTCTCTAAAGGCCTCATAATACTATTTTTTTTCAATGCTGGAACAATCCTGAACAATGTGCCTGTGTATTTGATAGTCTTGATTTGAAGCACTAAAGGCAATTTGTGACATAACTCAGCGTTTGTTTTTTTTTTTTTCTTGGTCCCAAATGCATAGCTTAACTCACATAATCAGAAAGTGGATTTACAGAAGCCATTGCAGCTTTAATAGTTGAAGAAGCATTAGCAGTTTAGGAAAAGGTAGTAGATAAAAAGAGTGGGAATTTTAGAAAATGCTAATCCGTTTCCTTACTGAAACACACTTGCCTTGCCTGAGGCATCATTCCTAGGGAAAAAAAATAGAAAAAAAAAAGAAAAAACAAGCTGCATTAAGATTTAACTGCAGGGTTGAATTTAATTTTGTTTTATCACATTTGTACACAGGAAATGTGTGTGAATAACTAGTCCTTCCTGCAAAATGTATCATCAGAGCCTTGTCTCACATGTTTGTAATCGCTTATGCAAAGACTGGGGAATGTGATGTCCCAGCCCTGATAAACTGTGTTAAAATCCAGTATAAAATAAACTATTGCTAGTTAAAGTATTTGAGGAGATCAGCCTAAAACACATTCATTGCTGCTTGTGCAAGAACAGCTCCTCTGTTCAAACACCGGCAGAAAGTGAACACAAAAGAGGTATGTTGCTCAGCTGTGGTACATTGTTACAAATTATTTACATTTGGGGTGGAATCACATCCTGTTTTGTTTTTATGAGAGCATTAAGCATGTTTTTGATACCGGGTAAGTAGTGAAAACCAAAAATATTAAGGACATAACAATACATCCTAGGTACCTATTGCTGCAGTAGACAAGCGCCTCGGCAGATATGGATAACGGAGACAGAGACATTATAGATTCAGCTGTCATTTTGTTGTAACAGCTTACCTTCTAAACCTGTCTGGAAGAGAAAGGGAATAAACTGCTGTTTGACATGCATGCAAGAAAATTTGTTCTGCTGCTTATGTGCATGTAAGATTGAAGGATTTCTTTTGGGTTTATTATTAGCATAATCAGAAACATTGCACTCCATCATTTTGTTTTAGTAATCCTTGTTGTTGTTATAGGGACAAAATAAGCAGCGGGATAAATCCTTTGTTCACGTACATTGGGACAAAGCCAAAATAATCATGTTCATAACAGGTTTACTCTGGAGTTTACATTGGGGTAAACGAAATCAGAAAAGGTTGCAAACTTATATGTATTATGGACAGTAACGCATACCAAGTGAAGAAAATGCAGCGTTACCACTTGAACTCAGTTTTACCTTTCACAGCATTATTGGGCTGCTTTTTTGCTCATGTCAGCTGCTCAGAAGGCTAACATCTAGTAGAAAAAAACAAAGTGAATTTTATGTAACCAATATCTTTTAAGTCCTTGGATTTCCAGATTTCATGCTTCATCCAATGTGATTTCTTACGAGATCCAAAATCCACCACCTTTTAAATTGACAATATTATAGCTGAAGCAAAAGTTAAATAGAACTCCTAGGACTGGATTAGCATTTTTTCTGGCAAAGAGGTAAAATTATACTAACAAATTTTGCCAAGGACTCTGCTACGTGTACTTAGGGAGCAGGCAGTCTGAGAAGCAGTCGGTGCCTCCAGAGAAGTGGTTTGTCGTTGGCTGGGTGGTTCTAAATGTACCAGCTTGTTTAAATAGCAAATGATTTTAAATATGAAAGGAGGCTTCTTCCAAGAATTGTTATATTGAGCATCACAAAATTGCTGTTTTTTTTTTTTTTCCTTTTTCCCAGAGCTAACCTCCATCTGTTTCTGAAAGAGCTTAGCATTCATAAAGTAACAAATTATATTTCAGAGTGTAGCTCTTTATCACTCACCAGTTAATGGGGCTAAGAAAAGATTTCAGAAGATTCTTCCGACTGCAGCACAGGCTCCGAGGAAACAAAAGGAGCTGCCTGGAGATGTTGCGAAGGCATAGTTATTTGGTTATAACTTAACCTCTTGCAATCAGAAAGCAACAAAAGGACACATGGCATTTAGGTTGCTACAGAAAACGCTGGCATTAAGCTGGTCATATTTCAACGGGGTTCTGAAGACTGAAACGCTATTAGTCAAGCAACAGACTGCAAGGAATATAAAGAGAGAAAGCACTGAAAAAATGCAAGAGACCAATAGCAAAGGACAACATATTTTAGAGAATTCACAATTTTCAATTCCCCCCTCATGAAGCCGGAGAGTACAAGGAAGCAGCGATCGTTTGGTATATCATTGACCAAGTTATCTCAGGGACTTAGGGTTCTTCTCTGCATGTATCTGGAAGCATTGGAGAATTTAACTTTGTATTAAACACCCAACTCCAGTTTCTGCCTCTCGTTGGCTGTCCTTGTGGTGTTGATGGTTGGTTACTGTATATTCACGGCATAGGGGAGGCAATGGGCCACCTTCCCCATTACCTGGTTGTCTCTGGGCATACATACCACCGCTTAGCAGAACTCTTCTTTGTCTTACTACGGGCTGTTAGCAAATGTATTCCTGGTGCTTTTCAACTCTAGATGGTTAGTAATGAAACAATTCAGCCTCAGCCCTGAGATACCTTTTTGATCACAGTTTTGACAAAACCAATGCATTTCCACAGGAAGTGTCCACAAGGTGTTCTAAGTCCATAAACATTTTGTTGGGAATCTGCTGACCAGAGCTACCTAAAAAATAGAAACCTCTCCATATAGTTGCCTTTCCAGACTTACATTTTCCCTGTCCTTCCACATACGCATTGCAACACACTCTAAGTATGTGTCAGATACTATTTGCCTTTGGTTCCTTGTCTCAGTCAAGGCATTTGAAGGAAGGTCACCCAGTGGATAAATATTCAGTGCATCTTTCTTATCAAATCCTTCAGTGGGTAATCCTATGTGTTGGTTGGTCTGAACCTTGAATACTCCATAGAATTATTACTTTCTGAAAAGATTAACTTGTTTTAAAAATTATTTTAATTAGGGCAAAGAAATATATGTCTCCTTTAATCTCTTTGTCAATGGCTGAGCTCAGTAACAGAAATATTTGCTCCCTCCCACTCCCAAAATCAAGCTTCAGGCATAAAAACCCATTAAAAGATCGAGAAGTTAAAAGCAGCTGAAAACCTGGATCTGATAATAGACAATTTTCAGTGTAGCTGTCACTGCTGGTAATACGTTAATCCTTTTGTAAACACTCCCACACCTCTCTATGATGTACATAAATGAATACCACATATAGTAGATAATCACAAATGTTGTAACCATGACAGTTTTATTAGTGCTAATGATACTATTTTATAGATTCACAAAACATATGGCAAGCAGGTTAATACTTTTAAATTGGCTGAATCTCTCATGTTTGACAGTGCTATACTTGCCCTGAATTTCCAGAAGGATTTATTGCAGTTTTGGTCTCCCACCTTCAGGGCAACCACTTAGAAGTGCCCTGGAGGGGCTCAGTATTTAGCAGCAGATCAGCATTTCTAAGGGCAGCTCCTCCAAGGTAACTCACTTCACAGGAGTCAATGCATAACACATATATAGCACTGCCAAGAGCGTAAGAACAGCTGTGGTACTATTCAGCTGAAACGGGGAGAAAGGATGCATTTAAGGAGACACAATACATTTCTCTGGTTGACTTGGCATAACCTGATGCGATTTTCCTTTCAATTTGCTGCAGTCCCATATGTAAGTCAAACGGAGCAGTAACACGTGTATCTGCAGCAGCTGTAACAGTAAACTCACTTGGACATTGCTGGTTTGTTGAGGGTTTTTGACTAGTTGGTTGGGGTATTTTTTTTTTTTTATGTGCAACTTTTGCTATGATTTCAGGACAGTGACATCATTTTCTTAATTTTTTATAGGGTATATTTTGACCTGATGATGTGTTGCCCTTATGGTTCGACTGATGCATGTTTACTAGAACAGCACTAATGTTTTCCCATTCTTAGTAAACTGAGGGAAAATGAGAAAAGGAGGTAGGATCAAAACCCTACCAAACCTCCAAAGAGGTTATAAAAACTTGTTGCTGCATACCATCTTTTTACTGCTAGCATCCTTGATGCCCCTAAACCTTCTGGCTGCGCTACCCACACTCAGTTTGAAGATACAGTGGAAAGTCTCACCTTTCAGTCTAAAATAGCATCAGTCTTTTCCATTGTGAACATGGTCTGGAAGGCTAAAACCTTTATAAAAATCAGTTCACAGGGGTTAAGTGAGTGTCACTCAGCTTTTAGGTATCACATTGTGAAATTCCCATAAACAAGGGGAGGGGAGGAGGGGGAAATTTATTCTTTCAGCATTGCAAAAGCCATGGCCATGGGATGGCACCCTCCTGCTCTAGAAATGAGCAGTCCACTGGAAAGAGTTTAGGGTTAAGCAGATCAAGGGTGGTGATTCTGCCCCTCCACTCTCGTGAGACCCCACCTGGAGTACTGTGTCCATCTATGGAGCCCTCAGCACAGGAAAGACATGGCCCTGTCATACCAAGTCCAGAGGAGGGCCACGAAGATGATCAGAGGGTTGGAACACCTCTCCTAGTCAGACAGGCTGAGAGAGTTGGGGTTGTTCAGCATGGAGAAGAGAAGGCTCCAGGGAGATCTTATTGCTGCCTTCCAGTACTTAAAGGGGGGCTACAGGAAAGATGGAGACAGAATTTTTAGCAGGGACTGGTGCCATAGCACAAGGGGTAATGGCTTCAGACTAAAAGAGGAAAGATTTAGACTAGACATAAGGAAAAGATTTTTTACAATGAGGGTGGTGAAACACTGGTACAGGTTGCCCAGAGAGGTGGTAGATGCTCGGTCCCTGGAACCATTCAAGGTCAGGTTGGACGGGGCTCTGAGCAACCTGATCTAGCTGAAGATGTCCCTGCTCATTGCAGGGGGTTTGGACTAGATGACCTTTAAAGGTCCCTTCCAACCCAAACTATTCTATGATTCTATAAGAGGCAGCTGCCAAGGAGCTCTGAGGTGGTCACAGTCAGCAACCAGCACTCAAGAGATACTGTGGGAAATCCTTGCCTAGAAATCTTTCTGGCTTTACCAATTTGGCAGGAATTTCAAACCTGCTCTCGGAAACAGCAAGGCCCAGCCCCCCAATCATGGATGCCCATGGACTGAAAAAAGGGGGGAAATAAAGCCTTGCAGACTGTCCTGGCACGCTTTGTACAATTACAGCAGAAAGCACACAGCCTGCGCTGAGCAATTCTGCTGTTCTTTTGGGTAGCTACAGAAATGTCTGAGAGCGTCCTCCTCCTCCTCAGTGATCTCCCTCTTAAGTGTTTGGCAAACAAGAGTTTGCGTTGTTGCTAATGGTATATGATTTCTCATACCTTTTAAGTCTCCCACAGTGAGAATGGGGACAAACTCTAGAGACAGCAGTAAGAGTTTCTGAAATGTGAGTGATAAAGATGCTGAAGTCTGCAGATGTAAATGGTTTTGAATGAGGGAAACTGAAAATAAAACCAGTAGCAACTGAGGATACTTTTGGAGTTCTACAATTCTTATCCTTTGTGAGGGAGAAGAAAGCAGAAAGTTTATTTTATGCAAAATCAGAAGAAAGCTTTAGGCTTTTGATTTTTAAAAAGTAAACCTTATTATTATTATATAGTTAAAAGCTGAAAATAATAGCTTGTGAGAAACATTTTTTTCTCCAAAGCAACAAAAAACATAAAAAACCCAACTAAACTTAAAGTCCCTCTGTATCCAAAACTGAAAGCTTTGAATAGAGTAGTAAGACTAAATGGAAAGTGGTTTTTCACTAAACAGACAAAATGAATCATTTTAAAATTCAGTATATATGAGGGTAATTGCAAGAAACAAAAAATACAGGGGAAGAGAAGAATGAAAGAGAAGCATGAGCACATGTGCACATGTATGGGTGCACATATGTGTATGTCTTTGCAGATGAATTAGAAATCTACTAAAAATGCAATATACAATTAAGCCTACTGCTTTCTTGATGGATAAGGCAGTTGGACAGGAGCTGTCAGATGTTATGGGAAAATGTTTCCTTTGGAATGTTTCCTCTGGAAACATTTTAGCTGCCTCCACTGAATGCATTTCCCTCCACAAATACCTCATTTTCCATTTTAGTAAGGAGGGAAATTTTTTGCTTATTTTCTTGGAAAGCATTGACATGTACTTAGGCATACACTCTTGTTGTGGTTTAGGCCTTAGAGCTTTTAAGACTTAGAGCTTTAAGAAAATAATAACTACCTCATTCAGCAGCATTAGCACTACTACTGTTACTACTAAATTCCTGCTAAACAGATGTTTTGGTCGAATG
This sequence comes from Charadrius vociferus, assembly GCF_000708025.1. NCBI lineage: Eukaryota > Metazoa > Chordata > Aves > Charadriiformes > Charadriidae > Charadrius > Charadrius vociferus. The sequence continues at coordinate 1,555,432 of NW_009647242.1, read as the reverse complement.
TGATGCAGGAGTAAGTTTGCTTTTTATAAATCATGAAGATGGTGGATACACTTCCATGGATTTTCTGCCAGAGCTGTAGAGATAAAACAACAACCTCCACCACCAAAACTTAAGAAAAAAGAGCCCACAGAAATTCAGATTTTGCTGCATTTTGCTGGCATGTAAGAAAGTCTAACTGAAGTAAACCAGCAATGTTGGGTTTGATAACACTTAACCTGTCCTGAACGATGTCCATCACTGCCCTGATTGATAAGCACCACCAGCAAGCTTGTGTCTAGAGCTAAATTAGGCTGAGGCATCAGTGCAGTGAAAGGCATGGTTGCTACTCACATGAGGCTCCATGAGCAGGAGGAATGGGCTGACAGAAGCCTCATGAAGTTCAAAGGCAAATGCAAAGTCCTACCCCTGAGATGAGGTAATCCTATGCTGTAGCACAGGCTAGGGACTGGCAGAGAGGGAGCTCTGCAGAAAATCGCTTGAGGCCTTGATGGACAACAAATTGCACAAGAGTCAGCAATGCACCCTTGCAGCAACAGAGGTGGACCCCGTGTTGGGCTGCTTTAGCGCAGGCACAGCCAGCAGGCTGGCAAACGTCATTATTCCCCCCTACATGGTACTGGAGAGGCTGCACATGAAATACCAGGCTCAGTCCAGGGCCACTCAGTCCAAGAGAGTCATGGACAAGCTGGACCAAGTTCAGTGGAGGGCAATCAAGGTAGTTGGCAGCTGGAGGACATGACACGTGTAAAGGGCACTGGGGTTGCTTTGTCTGCAGAAAAGAAAGTCAAGGAGAGAGCTAACTACCTTCTAGTGCCTAAGGAGGAGTTATTGAGAAGGGAAACTGAACCCTTCGCAGAGGCACAAAGTGAACTACAATAACAAGTTGCATCCAGGGAAATTTGGACTGGATATAAAAAAAGTTTTTCTTCGCAGCAAAACTGTTGAAGTCCTGGAGCCAAGAAAGTTTGTGGAAACTCCACCACTGGGGATTTTTAAAGCTTGACAGGTAAAGGCCCCGAGCAACCATGATCTGACTTTGAAATAATTTCTGCTTTGTAGCAGGAGGTTGGACTAGTTGACCTCCAAAAGTCCCTTCTGATAGAACCTTTCTCTGATACTACACTTCTTTGAAATGATATATTTGCATGGGAAATTCAACTGTCCAGGATGAAAGAAAAGCAGAAGTTTACAAAATCTTATAAAACTGAGCAGAACTAATTAGAATTAGAAAACTGTTTCTATATTACCGCCCTAAACTCCTGATTCATATCCATATAGCTAATTTTGCTACTGCAAGCACTGCAAAGGCTAGTAGATAATGATCTAGATCCAGAAAGGAAGTTTAATGCAACGGTGTGGAGTGTGGGTCAGTCCAGGCACTGGGAGGCAGGAGACATCTATGTTTTCTGCCCTGCCAGTTGCTGGAGATTGATGAAATGCTGTGTCTGAATGCAGGTTTTCATCCTGACATTTTGGCTTGGGGCATGGAAAATTTGCGTCCTAATTCCATCTTACTCTGAAATGCAGTGAGGAGCTGCCTGTAGGCTCTCAGTGGAATAAGCATGTGGATCCGGGCTCTGAGAAGTGAGCTGCCTATGCCAGAAGATAGAGCAGAGATTTTGTGAGCAGAGCTGTGCCTTAGGTCTGCAGTCCTTGAGACAGGAAAAGTGGATAGAGAGCACTCACATGCCTCTCTCCTCCCGGGGTTTGCAGCCTGCCACCATCTGAAAGTGGGTATGGGCAGTCTTTCTTTCAGAAAGAGCTAAGCAAGGCAGAAGACACTTATCTTATTGTGTCTTTATACATTAGCATAGAGGTTAGTGAGCTTTTTGTGGAAGCAGAAGATACTTTCTCAAAAGCAATACCCTCCCTCCCACCCCAAATCTTGAAGAGTGTCTCATGTCTTAGGATGTGCCCTGTCAGTCTCCAGCTTTGTGAGGGAGGGAAAGGGAGACATTCCCTACCCCACTGCGAGAGCTCTCCAGCTGCTGAGAAAACAACAATTCATTTATTTATTTCTGAAAGGGAGAAAAAGGGAAGGAGGGTGGGAGGAAATTTGGTTTGATCACTTCTCAGAGGCTTATGTTCTGCAAATAAGCATACACACTTCTAATAAAGGCTGGGTCTGTGGTCCTTACTGGTTTTTGACCGGGTAATTACTTATGCAAAGACGTACACATACAACCCAGAAAGCATTAGTGATGTGCTTTGCTTTTAAGAGGCATGTTCACAGAAAGCAGCACCCCCAGGCTCAAGTACACAGCGACTAAGTGCAGGTGCAGCAACTCCATCCTTGCATGATCCCATGGCACCATCACCTTCTATATTTACATGAGGGCAAGAGGAGGAGATCATTCATTTCACAGGTTCAGCCAAGTCATTTCTTCAGGGGTGCTTCTTCAGGTGTATTCCACAGCGCAGGATGCAAGGGAGACTGCAGTGCTAGCTGAACATGTGAGTAGTGACTGTGCTACAGAAGAGGGATAGGAGTAATAGCTCCTGATATTCCTTAGTAAATATGTGCTTGAGTGATATTGCTGGTAAACCACTGCCTGTGCTAATGAGCAGTTCAGTGTTGTGTGGTTACCCTCCATTTTGGCAGCAGCAGCATAAACCAGAGCTATCTGCTTCTCATGAAATGGGAGGTCTAGCTGTTGAAGTCTCTAGACAACTAGCTCCAGTGTGTTTTAGGCTTTTTATGTTTTCCAAATTATACTGTGATTCCACTTTATCTACTAGACAGCATATTCACTTATGTGGCAAACTGAATGGAGAAATATTGTCTCTGTTACCAGCCACTTGATCTACTAATGCACTATGACTTCAACAATAGATTATTTCAGGTTTGTGATGCCAAATATATGCTTGCTCTGACTACAAATATAATACTGTGTAAACAGATTTGCCCTTTTCAACGGCCTTGTGCAACATTAGCAAATATTTTGCCTGCTTGTTAGCAATTCAGAAGTATTTATTGATTCAAGAAAATTCAGAATCCAAACTGATAACAATGAAGTTACCTGCAATGGGTGTTTTTTCCAAAAGACAGTACAAGATGGTTGGTTAAGAGATGGGAGTGAAATCCGTGCAGTCTTAAATTTGCATTTTCATGAACGTATGTCCTTACTTCCAGACTTCTATCAAATCTTCTTATGTTCTTCAAAACATGATGTACCACATCTTTTCCTTCACAGAGGTGAAGCCCTGAGCCTATCAAAGGAGGCGGGATGTGAACAAGGTTATATTTTTAAACGTCTTCACCAATGGGCTTCAAGCTCTAACTTGCCCCACTTACTCTGACAGCTTCAATGAACCTGGAAGTTCATTATTTCTTTTAAATTTATAAAAGCTGCATTCATATTATAAAGCAGAAGATAATCCTTGTGATTTAAGATAAATCCATAGGCAGTGCTCACTTTAGTTCTAATTCTAATTAGAATCTTCACATTTATTATGGAAAATGTAAGTTGTATGATTTAATTTTTCATACTGCCAACACTGACCATATTATTTCTGTATTATAAGTTTGCCTTTCACATATACAGCAATATAAAAAGGATTATTAACTTAAATCCTGTATTACAAACACTGATCCATACAGTGAAGCAATTACATTACAGCAGTTAAATATATGGGGGCATAGAGCTCTTCCCACCACAGTCAATAGCAATTTAGCCATTAACTTAAATGAAAGCAAGATTAGGTCTGTATTCTAAAAGAGGTAAAATGCATTTTTATAGCTACAGTTAATGACAATGTCAAAGTAAAAATAATGAGTCGAATCATTCATTGTGTACAACTGCTATCTAAAAAAAAACCAAACCAAACCAAAAATCCTTATTGCTAATGGCATTTATATCATCAATCAGAACATTTACAACATCTGGAGAAGGTAATAATTGCTTCAGCTTGGATCTAAACTTCAGCTTGGATTTAAATCCAAATAGCAATTAGCAGGGGCTTACCTTCATCAGATCTCAGAGACATCAAAACTCTGCAAGCTGCTGGGACTTGTGCCTACCAGCTCCCCACATGTGAGGAACCTGATGTGGTGGATGGGCTCCGAAAGTAGCAGTTGTAATGAGCCAGAGCTGCCTGTCTACACAACCTAGAGCACTCACTAGTTCTCCTTAAAAAGAGATGATGCTGCTTTCTTTCTGTTCGTTTACCTAAGGCTGAAAGCTCTCACCTTGGAAATCGGAAATCAAGGTTCAATTCTCTCCTCCGCTGTGACCCTGACAAAGGAGTGATTGGCATAACTCATACACTAGCTCATAAACTAATCTGGGGTAGAAGGTCCCTTTCCCCTTGCTGTTGAAGTAATACCATCATACACAAGAAGAAATGAGAAGGTGCAAAGTGAACACAAAAGGACCCACCTGTACATGCAGAGGCACCTACGTGGTCACCTAGAAGTGAGGTGAAGGAACCTACCTAAGAGGTTTCTTGCTAATGGCTCTCACAGGTGCATGAAACTCTTGTTAAAGATGAAATGTCTTCACCAACAAGTGCTAAGGCTTTCCGGCTTTTTTTCTCCTTTTTCTCCTTAGCTATACCATGCAATCAGCTTAAATTGAGCATGTAGCAGGATTCTCTGTGAGTTGAAAAATTAGAGTTTGATTTTCACAGGCTACGGTAGAGAAATGAACTTGTATTTCTCATAGCCAGTACTCTGACTTCTGCGTGGTGTTCCACTTTCTGATCACATCACGGCTTTCAACAATTTGAATCCAGATTTCTGGCTCCATCTCTATGTGAAGTAAATCCGTGCAACTTGTCTCTTAAATTATTTGTAAAACCAGGGACTAAAACCCAATAGCTTCCTAGAATGGTAACTGTAGGTCTAAAACAAAGGCTGGGAACTATTAGGAAACATAAACAAGGCTTGGCAGAATTGGGAGTTAAACGCTGGCTTCCAGCTCTGTGCAGATTCCTGGAGGCTATTAGGCATTTTGTATTTTTGCAGAACATTGCCTGTCTTTGCAGTGCAGGAGATGAGGCAGTCTATTCAGCCAACACGAAGAAAATCTGGCAAAGTCCAGTCTACCTAAGAGGAATGAAAATATCAATGTTTTCTGCCCGAAGGAAAAGCTTGAGATTAAGAACCAAAACACCCTTTTCCTGACTTTGAAAACAAACATTAGCAAGAGGTTTTTTAATGCTTGAAAATACCTCTTGTATTTCTTTCTTATGGACATTGCAGAAGAAATGAGTGGGTGGTGATGTATTCAAAGCATGTCTTGTCATGTCTAATTGGCTATATAAAGAAATTGAATGGCCTCCTTCTTCAAAAATATATAGCACATTAATAAGAAATTACTATTTTATTGATGGAACTGACTTTTATTGGCTAGGAGAAAAAAAAAAAAATTGTTCATGAAGCTAATCAAGACCCAGACTTTCCAAAATGTTACAGAGAACAATTGTCAGTCAGCTGTCTAAAGCATCCCTCAATCAATTAATTTAATAGAAACAATATCATTATAATAAAATATTGTAAAAGAATATGTCTCATAGTTTGAAAAAACGTGCCCGTGACTTTATTTTATATCTGTCCATGATTTGTCTTGGGCTTTTTTAATCTCACAAATGGAGACCATTCTCTTATGATAAAGTTCTAGCCAATTGACATTATCTCTTAATTATTTTTGTAACATATTCATTGCAGAATTTGTTCAAGTAAGAAGTTATTGTTTAATTTCCGTGATGGATGTGCTCATTTCATGAGTATTAGATTAGTGGAGAGTATACAATTTGTATTAACATGCATGTGTCATTAAAGAATATATTGTTTTCCAGCTGTCTTCAAACAATAGCATGCCTATGAGATACTGATTCACTTTTGCAACGTCTACTCATGTGGATAGTTCCAGTTAATATTCATGTGAGTAAGGATTACGTAATTAAATCTACAGTTTTTGCATTTATTTTGCTGTGTTCTGCCTGATTTTTTTCGTGTTCATTCTCTTAGAAAACACACGCACACAATTTTTTCTTGAGATTGCTTTCATAGTAAGATTAATTTTGATGCTAAATGCAGCCAGAAGCAAACCAAAAGGGCAACGCTTCTTGCCTAAGGAGAATGAACATTTCTGTGCTGTAAGGAACAGTCCTGCACTTCCAGGAAAACTGAAGGGAGGACCTAACGATAGGTCTTTCATTCCCTAAATCCCTTAATGTCAATTAACTCGTATAACAAACAACAGGACCAAACATTTACAGGGTGACAAAAGGGCACCACAGCTTTTTAGGATTTCACGCCAAATTAGTAGTTTAGATACTTTCCATTGTCCTAGCAGCCAGGAAGCCCCTGAACCCACAGCCATGGGCGTTCCCGATTCAGCCAGTCCATTGTTCCCATGTGCATCCCCAAGGATTGCGCTTTATCATTCTTGCCTTAAGGCTCATTTAGACTCACAATTCTGGAAGATGTGTGGGCTTCAGACAGACACAAAAATCTGTCCGTCTTAAATTGCTGGGGCAGAAATATGCTTCCAGCAAAAAACTACAAGGTGAAAGCGTTGAGGAAGGTAGTACTTCCAGTAATCCTGGTGCGCCCAGATCTAGACTGAGATATGCTGAATTTCACCGCATCACCCTGTAAGAAATTCAGGGCACAAAGGGACTCTGTGAAAGGATGATGGACAGCAAGTTTTGTCTCAAAATGACAGCAGTACATGATTATGGTTTTCCTCAACACAGAAGGTGGGAAGAACCCCTGACTTCCACAGCTTAGAAATAACATTAGTTACCAAAACAGGATTTAGCGCCTAATTTCAAAACTGTGATTGTGAACTCGGCACTCAACAGTCACTTAATCCTGGTGGCACCTTTACCAAGTACCTTCTTTTTGACCCCAAATGCTGGGAAGCTGGGGTCCAAAGAAGAGCAATGCTTCAACCACACAAGGGGTAAAAATTCCAGGATCTCAAGTCAGGATTGCTTTGATACTGTATCTTCCATGAAAGTTGCTCTTCTTTCTCTACAGTTCCACCGCTTCCACAGGAAGAGGTAAAAATAGGTATAGGCAATCTCAGCCTGGGGGGAAGGTTTCCTACTTCTCAGACAAATACAAAGTACGTGCGAGCATCCACACCTCACGTTCCACCCACATTCCAGAGAAAAACAGTGATCCATAGTCCAGCTCAAGCAAAGAAGAAACGTGGGTCACTACCCTCAGACAAGAGTCCCACCTGTCGGATCGAGAAGCACAGCAGATCTTGCCTGCAACTTTGGTTCAGGAGGCAGGACCTGAGCTCAGGGGTTGCGATCCAGACACCCCTCTGTGCCTGATGTTTCCAATTAACTGTTTTAGGCAGTTCCCATTCCCCTTGTGGGACACTCACCTCCCCAGTCTGAAACACCAAACTCTTTTTTTTTTTTTTTTTTTTTTTTCAGAAATGATGCCAGATGGAGGGGTTTGGTTTCCATGCAGGTGGCCAGACACCTCAGGGCTACACATTTTGGCACCAAGCCTGTGCTTTTTAACAGGGCAGAGTCCTGTTTGGGTAAACATTTGCCAGGATAGACATAAAGTGGTTGCAATTCCTCAGTTATTTTGATTTTAATGACTAAATTTCCGGTAAGTTTCCAGTTACCTTGATGTTAGTTGATTTTAGTGGAAGCTTTCAGGATAGGACTGCATTAAAAAAACAGCTCATGCATATGTAGCTAGTGGTAAATAAACAAGTATCTCTCTAATTAAAACACATCTAGCAAAGTCTAAACTAATTTAACATCTAAATGACTGATGATAAAGGGGTAAGGGAAACCCAGAAATGCTAGCCTTTTAAAAAATTGTTTGGTATAAGAATTATAAAATGAATGGAGATAAGCATCAAGGCATCTAGCATGAAAAACCAAATGAAAAAAATCACTGAGACAAAGTTATGGAAAGAGATAAAAGTTGGTGTGCGCTGCAAGTGAAAAGACATGGCAGAAACGTGCTCAGCTTCCCCAACATGCTATTAACATCTGAGAAAAACACTACTGAAATGTTACAAACTAATTAAATTGGGCATACAAGGGAACCAATGGGAATAAATTATTATGCAAATGCAAGATTTTCCCTACATTTTTTTTTAAAGCAACTGCTGGGAGTGGGTTTGGTGGGAAGCAAGGAGTGGGGTGGATGCTGAGCTGCCCAGGAGGACATGATCACACTGGGGGACCCCGGCGCTGCAGCATCGCGCTCGGGTGCGGATGGACCTGATCACAGAAAATGGGGTAAAATCCAGCAGAAGGAGGGGGGTTAGGATGGAAAAATGTACCTGAGACTTTCGACAAAGGGAAAAAAGAGACGGATGAAGGACTGCTAAAGCAACAGTGCCATCTGCCGCGTACTCCCCTATGGAAGCAAGCTGATTTTAGCTGTCTCCTGCTCTTGCTGTAGCAATGGCAGCAAATCTGAGAGCCCTCATGCAGCACTGAGCTGCGGAGGGCAGGATCAAACCCAGCCTTTCCCCTGGCCCAGCCTTGGTAGCCAAATGTGCATGCAGGCCTCCTGAAAAAAACATTTCTTGAGTGTCTTTAATAAAGATGTTGCCTGTTTAAAAAAAAATAAAGAAAAAGAAAAAGAAAAAAAAAAGAGGGTTTCTTTCTCTTGGCATAGCAGGATCCCATGCTCAGACACTCGGTGAAGGATCAGTCCACTATAAAGCAGTCCATCAGTGAGACAGACATCGTGAATGTGCAAACAGCTGCTGTCCAACCTTTTTTCTATCCTGTATTTCTGCCACCTTGTAAAAGAGCTTTCTGTTACTTGTGCAAATCTGGTGTTGGTTTCAATCCATATTATTTTTATGCACAGTTCTTTTCACTGTGTTCATTACATCTCTGAATGCCTTTATACATTATATTATCTGAAGCAATTATAACAGAAAAGTCTAATCAATATTATGAATTTTTATAACGCCTTTCATCAGTAGCTCTCAAAACTCATTTCTAAAGATTGAACCTGACAGAACTCATAAAATACAGGTGCAGTCACTCTGTAAAAAATTCGGGTGGATTTAAGTCTGTAATCCACATATCCATGTTTATGCATCTAATATTTTTAGCTCTTACTCAAACACCTTATTTTTTTAAAGAGTTCAGCCAAAACATGTCCAGGACAGTTTAAGAATGGAGTTTTGATAAGGTGATTCCCTGTCCTATGACCTCTCTCTGTATGCTCAACTTACTCCTTAAGGATATTTTGCAGGATGGATAGCCTAACACCAGTAGGCCGGGCAGTATTCTATTTAATAGGTT
>NW_009647242.1:1517671-1546118 GCF_000708025.1 Charadrius vociferus | reverse complement strand
AGCATCTACTAATTTTTCTCATTAGACCATTGCTCAGACACCTATGCTTCTTGCACATGTGCTACAGAATCCTTGCAATTTGTCTACTGTGGGTGTTAAACTTCGGTTTTCTGTTAATTTGCAGACTTCCAAGCTGTCCTCTAAGTCCTCTGCTACTGTTCCTGGACTCATTAATGACACATGGAAGAGAGGCTTTTGGAACTAGACGGTGTGGGATTCTGGGGCAACAGATGCTCTGTGGTAGCTCAGAGACGCTTCATATTGCAAACCTGATCTTTGCAATCAAGGGTCTAAATTAGAATTTCAGAAAGGGATAAAACTTGTGATGAAGTTTTTGCTATGAAGAGCACTGAACTCCAAGAACTGAAGTCAGTTTTTGCATGGGTTCAGAATATGAATCCAAGTCTCTATCGGTAATGAATGAATGCACTGAAGTACCTGAATCACTGCCTTAGCACACATGGGCTGCATGAAGGCTGCATTTCTTGTGACTTTCTTTCTGTCTCTTTTTTGGCTTCTTGGAACTTTGTATGATTACTTTAGATTGGAAAAGCTATAAGATCTGGAGGCTTCACATTAATTATTAACCTCAGTATCTGACTCCTATATTTTAAGATCTACAGCTCTGAAAGAGGAGACACTGCTGGCAGTAGTTACCTTGGGAGGGTTGAAATTTATTATAAATCAAACTAATCTATACTGTCTCCTGCCCAGGAAATTGAATTCTGGGAGTTTGTGAGAGTCAACTCAGAGTTGACTGAGACTCCTAATTCACATAGATGAGGGACATTTACATTGAGATAAGAAAAAGCTGTTGATCTGATTCTCATTACAAATCAAATTTAGTCATTCTGGAATTCAATCTACCGTATTTAAGTTAGTTAGTGGGACCTTCAAAAATGGAGAGTGGCGTCTTTGTTCTTCAAAAATAGATGCAACAAGATTATCTGTTAAAAAAAAGAGATACTCATTTTGTGCATATTTAGCCAACAGATACTTAGAATCAAAGAGTGATAACAAGTTCCCATTATTTGGTTATGGGCCTCTGCTGGCTGAGGTCCCACGGTGACAATTTTTGAGAGAGCTCTTTGTACTTGTAAGCTTAATCAAAAACAAGACTCAGCTCTGTATTTTCCTCCACAAAGTCAATGGACTAAACTCACCAAAGTCATAGGGTTAAATTTAGCTCAATGTCTCTTTGTTAAAACTTTTATAATGCAAACGGTGACTATCCACAAAAGATGTAACAGGGAGTCTGTAGATGGATTTGCTTCATTGTCACCTCACTGAGCAGCTGGAAGGTATCTCCAAAAAGAAATAGAATGTATGTCTTCTTGTGAGTCTGAAAAAAACTCTCACCCTCCTATTGTATAAACTCTTGGCCATCCATTTCCAAGGAGATGATGGACATCTTTGTGCCATGCTTATTAGCTAGGGTTAAGAACATTATTAAAAGCTCATAGATGCAGTTCTTCTTAGCTAGTGCAATAAAAACTAAAGTGATGGACATCCCTTCCAAAGTCAGAAGATTCAGTGTTTGCTCTGCCTTACACCTGTTGAGGGAAAGTAGCTGAACTTCAGCGAGACCTCTGCTGGACACAGCAGCTGTGGGAACCGCCACAGGGAAGTGAAGGATCGCTGTGACCCTTGCCAGCCATGGCCAGGCCCCGTCTCAGCCGCCTTTGTCACAGCAAATGCCTGTGGGGATCCAGTTTGCCTCAAAATGACTTTCTGCTGCCGGCAGCCCCCTGCTTGGAATGAAGGCATCTGACACAGGTTAAGCGAACAAAACCTTTTGAAGCAACTGGATGCGGGTGCCACAGGCACGCAGACAGTGTGGGAATTCAGAGGAGGGTTGTGGGGGATGTATTAAGCTGTTAGCAATATCTCCATGCCCTGGCTAAACCTGTGTGAGCGCTGCTCCAGCTGGTCCAGCTGCTGATGTGTTTTGTCAGCACTGAGTCAAATTCTTCGAGCAGACAAAGCTGAAGAGGTGAACATTTCTTGATTTCCAGCTTTGCAGACACCTTTGACCAGCTTCTCAAAGTATGACAGCCTGAGACCATGTTAATGAGCAGCTGCTTCCCAATGAGAACGGTTATATCAGCATTTCTTCTCCCTGTGTTGTCTCCTGCCACTGTCCTGAGTGGTGACACAGAGGTGCATGAGCACCTCAGAGATGACTGCGGCAGTGTAGGTATCTAAAACAGCCAGGAGGGCTTGGGATACAGAAGCAAATATCCTAACCTTGGAATGACAGCTCTCTTTCATCTGGAGATGGGGTTATGAATATAGCATTTGCTTTTATACCATCAAATAGAAATGATAATATAATGGCGTGGCAATTCTGCTGTTATTCTGTGGCTACGAAAGCACATAAACTGAAGGGCCAGGGGAATGATTCTTTTGCAGTTAGCCTTAATTCCTCTGCAGATACAGAAGTGTAATGGGAAGCCAGAAATGGACATCTACAATGCCCTATTTAACCTATGGGAATCTTTCACTAGAAGAAGGGGTGGGTACACTGTGTCAGAAATTATATACGGTGCTAATGGTATATTAGACAGGAGATAATAAGCCTTTCGGGAATTCCTAAATGTATTACTTGTTAATTTAGGAGGTACCCTGGGTGCAACTTATGAGGTGGTACTAATTTAGAAGGTATCATGAGTAACTCTGCTTGCTGGAGGGCTGAAATGTAAATCCCATTGTTCAACAGGGAAAACGAAAATGCTCCTTCCATTAAGTGTGCGATCTGTCCTTCACTTGCCATGGGGAATAGCATAATTTAGAAAGCTGCCTTCTAGGATGTTGAACAATCATGCCTCATCAGTGAGATTTCTAGATTAAAAATGTGAACATTTTTACATTACTAGAGGGATTATTTTATCTTGCTTAATATTTCATATATTTGAAATCAAACTACCAAGTAACGAGTATAATATATTAAAATGCCCTTCTAGTCATATTGTTTGCCTGCTTTTATGTAATAAGACTCTAACTGCATTTGTTCAGTGATACTGTACAGTGGTTTGATTTATGTTTTGTAGTGTCAGACTGAGAAGGAGCTTTAAAACTGTTTGTAATAGTCAGTTCAGATCTGTCTCTGAGTTTCTATGGATCCTGGAACAGGAAGTTCTCCTTGGAGGCAGAAGAGTTTTTGTATCCTTCCCTTAAACGCAAAACTGATGCAGCACTACCTTCCATGGAGCTGGCTGCACCTGCAGGCACCCAGCAGTAAGCAACAAGGTTATTTTCAGCCCTGATTGATTCCTTCTGGAACTAGTGGATAGCTTATACTGTCGTGCTGATACCATATCTTATACCATAACGCCCTGTGGTATACCAGGTCTGGCCCTCTTCACTTCTGCATGCCTACAGTTCCCACTGGACTCAATGGGAGGTGACACTTGTAGGAACAGTTTCCTTGGTCCTGCTTTGCTGGGGTGAGTACCCCATGCAAGGAAAGTCGTGTTGTGTGTGTGTGTGTCCCCCCTGCAAATCACCTGGCAGTCATGGCAGGGCAGTGCTGAGCTTCACACCGCACACACACATCAGCTAGGTCAGTTCAAACCAGGCGAGCAAATCTCTGCTTCTTTACTGGATCCTGTTGCCTTCCCTTTCTTTATCCTACCTTTTTGCCTCCTGTCCTGAAGTTAAAGTAAGTACTTCTCTGTGAACAGCGTAATTGTTACCGGTTTCTGCACTTGTGGCTACGCACCATTGCTCCAGCCTCAGACTGCAGCTTCCCTTTTAAAGGGCTGACACCAAAGACTGGAAGTGTATTAAACAGAGGTGAAAGCGAGTGAGGTGGGCATATTTTTACAGCAGAAATGGAGAACTAGACATAAATCTCACCTTCTACAGCACGTGACAAAATCTGGGGCTAGACAAGAGAATCTATTCCTGTTTTTATACATTTCTAAATCATTCTGTAGCAATATGACAACTGGGGGGGAGGGGTACTGAAATTCCTCATTTCTAAAATACAGGTAACAGAGGCGGTGAATTTATGGAGACCTTCACTGGGAACATGAGGGGACCTTTGGAGAATAAGTCAGGTGAGGACAGGACTTCTTGTTTGTTCACAGTTGTGCACAGACTCTTTCCTATGCCTTTAACATTTGCAATAGCCCTTCAGTAGCTGCCTAACATAAATGCCCATCTAGAATCATATTGGAGGCTGAGGATTTATGAGCTACAGGGGCACAGAAAAACGCCACTAAGTGCAAAGTATATTCTGCTCTTCAGGCTAGTTACTGCTTCCTGAGGCTTGTTCACCATTTTTCACTCATTCTACTTGTTGTTTTTCTTTTTTTCTTCTTCTTCTTTTTTTTTTTTATTTATTTTTGCTATCCTCCTGTGTGGTTGATGAAGACAGGCCTCTGCTAATGATTAACTTGTTTTGGAGGGCAAATTCAGAAAAGGAGGGTTGAACTGACATCAGTCAAGCAGTCAACTTTAATTAAAAATGTTGAAACTTGTTAATAAGAAACAAAGAGGCAAAACCAAAAAAAAAAAAAAAAGGAAGGAGAGTGCATAGCAATAGAAAAGAGAGAACATAATAAAACAAGGAGGAAGCACAAATGAAAAGGCAACAGAATTAATGGGAAAATGCAGATAGCTAGGATAAAAGAAACCATACATAAGCTGTCCTGGCTTCTCACTGAAGTGACTGGATGTCTAGCTGTAGTCTCTGAAGTGGCAATTCTTGCCCACTCACCCCCTTATATTTATTATTTATCTGGTCTTTTAAAATATACTGTTGCTAGCATGGACTGCGGCAAGGCAAGCGTGGGGCATTTCTTCTGTGTATTATTGAATATGCACACAAGCCTAGGTCCTGCTCAGAATAGCCAACTGCTCATTTGGGGAGTACAAGAGAGAGGGGGACTGTTGGAGAAATCCCAGTTTGGTGACTCATCACCCTGGCAACACTGGCAAGAGAAAAAGCAATGCTTTATCTTTATCCAAAACTAGACTATCCTAAATTGATGCAAATGTGAAAATGACTTACTAAGAAGAGCTATTAGCTTCACGGGTAAGTCTTGAAATGTCACTGATTTGCAACATATTAGCCTAGCTAAAGAACATTAAATAGGCTCCCTAATGGACACCTGATACACCAGATGGAATTCTGAGTCCCTGGTGAATTTCCACATCCTCCTCTAAGGCTAGTCCTTATGAGGATTTGGACATGCTGGACGAATTTTCTTATCCATGCACTCTAATATCTGCATGCCAGTCCAAGGAAGATGAAACATCTTAACGGCTATAAATTTGTAACTTTGACCCCAATGAGAAATAAATCAAATGTATCCCTTTGCAAAACTGAAAACTTACCAAGTCTAACTAAAAGAATTCATTTGCTTTCTGTTCTCCAAGCCCTGGGGGATCATTTAGACCACAGCAGCCTCTGGTCCTCCAAGTAGGGCTAGAAAATGTAGTACCTGAAGTCTGAGATGCTGGCTTTATGTTTTCACATAGTGTAAGAAGAGGCTATTAGAAGACTCATAGTAAATGGCTATATTAACTTATCCAAATAAAATATGGAGAGTGAAAGGGTGAGGTTAAACATATACATCAGCTTTTGATAAACTACCAACTACTAAACTACTTCTGAACTTAAACTAAATTTTGAACCAGCTGTGTTTCACCCCCAGTATCTAGGAGCAGCCCGGACAATTGGGTGTGAAAATTCTCTGAATTTTTCTATTTGAGTCTTCTACAACTCTCTGGGCCAAATTGAACTCCAAAAGAATTCAGTTTGGTATCAGATCTATAAATTTTCTTAGATCAGACTGTGCAGAAGTTAACTGATTTTCTTTCGTGATGGGCTAAAGAATGCATTTCAAATAGTTCACTGCAAGAGCTACTAAACTTTTAGTGACTAACAGAAAATGAATGCATCTGCTTGCATGATTATTGAACAATAAAAAACCCACAAATTGGAATTCTTCCGTATTTTAAGTCCCCATATTGCTTAATAAAAGATCCCAATGACCTTTGTGAGATCTGACACTGAAAAACACCCAGAAAAACTAATGTACAAGAAATTCAAAAGCAACATAATTTAGCACGATGTGTTTTACTTGCTGCTTTGATGCTAAATTACCAGTATTTTATTTGCAGTGGAATATGGTACTTTTCAGTCAGCTCACACGTATTCCTTAGATACCACATTGCAAAGTGTTGCAAAAACCTCCCAAATACCCCCAAACATATGCATACACATATGCATACAGACACATGCTCAAAGGGAATTTTTTTGATTAATTGATTTCAAGGTTAGTATCTCTGCAACTTCATTTGTGTGTGGACAGAACACAGAAACGCCACCTTACAATCAGTGTTATTTCCCAACTGGAAAGAGAAGGTTGAAAGATATAAAGGACTGTTGTGTGCAAAGATGCCTATGGAAGGGCATTATCCTGGCCAAGTCACACTTGGTTGAATGTATTTCCCAAAGTGAAGGTTTTGTTCTTCCGGATTCTTCAGCTCTCCCATCAGTGCTACTCACAGGACCATATATTAGTCTGTGCTAGACAATTTAGGAACCACAAATAGCCTCTGTTGGTCCTATAGGGAAAATATGTACACGTGCATGGACCAATACAAAACCCCATATATACATACGCACACTTCCATTACTTTTTTATAAACAAAAAGGACAAAGAACAAGCAAGGGAAGTACAATGAAAATAACTGTTTTCTAGATGGAAGGGATTTTTTTCTCTAACAGTTTGCTGTTATTCACTTGGTAATTTCTTTTAGCTGGGTCTGGAATGCCATTTCTAAAAACTACAGATGCTTCTTTTAAATATGTCCTGCTAACCCTTGTATTGAGGTGCAGCATTTTATTGGCCAGGGAGAAAGGATTTTCTGCCATTGGAAGCGTTTGGCACAGGGCACTGTAGGTATGCTGATGTTTCTCTGACATACCTTCCGACCCCTCTCAGCAAGTCTGAATGTTATATTATGTTGAGAGATAGTGCTGCTTGTGCTGGGCAGACATGCTGCAGAGGCAAGGCCAGCCAAAGAAAGGTATTTGTGCCCCATGGCTTCACTGACCTTGTTTCAGATGCCTAAATTATGCTGCAGATGTTCTGGGGTTCGCTCTGGCCAGTGGGGAGAGACCCCGGGACAACATGGGGCACTTCAGCAACACTCCTTTCCCAGTGCCTCCCAGGACTAACACATCCATCTCTCTCTATCGACCGTGGAAAAAACAGTGTCTGGGGACTAACCACTGTCTGAAACCCCTAAGGCAGGTGCATAAAGTTGGTGTTGTGAGCACAACACCTGTTTCGGGTAGGTTACCTGTCTTGTGGTTGTGGTTGTGGAGCCTGCCAGCCTCGCCTGTCCTGCCCTCCTTGCGTGGTGGGTGAGACATTGGACCCTGGCTACATTTTCATGCCCACCCACAGCCGGCAACACTGGCTTTGTGGGAAGGAAAAAAGCAATTTGTTGCTCCCATGAACAGGCCCATGATGCAAAGGCTTGAGATCAGGAAGAAAACGGACAAACATATATTTCCAACAAAGGATTGTATCAAAAAAGAAAAGAGAATTTTTTTTTTTTTTTCCATGTCTGGGAAGTGGAAATTAAAAACAGGCTATCCATCAACGAGTTTATGGTATCTGAAACTCCTCTGAGCCATAGGAAAACATAGAGCTCTGCCCTTTGGTCTTCTTTTCCGTCTGCCTGGGTAAGCTCACTTTATGAGGCAGCATAATTTGCAGTGACCTTTTCTGAAGCTGTTGCTACACTTACTGCTTCACTGGAAACCACCTTTTTAGCCATGCATGATGTGACTCCACATACATTGGAGTATAAATTTCAGACTTTGACGCCAAACCCTGCAAAGTAATGCCGTGTGGTAGGCAGCCGTACCAGTGCAGGATGCTGTCGGTACCGCCGGGCTGCAGAAGACAGCGCTGAGGGATGATTTTTGAAGGCTGGTTGGCCCTTGTTGTACCACAGATAAATGCGTGGAATCCATAGGGGGCATGGGATGAAAGAAGAACTTAAAACTAATAATGTCGGTGGTCTGCTTTTCTCTGGATGACTGGGAGGGAGAAAAAACATTTCTTATGTCTTTCCACTTCTAAAAACTCTTTCTATGAATTTGATTTCCTCTTGGCATATCCAGGATGTTCAGATAACCTAATACATTTCTAAGGAGACCTGTTTCAGTTTCTCTTTTGTCACCTTTTATAATTATTATTCCGCCTCTTACTTGTACAGTGGAAGGATTATGCAATTTTATAAAAGGATTTTCAGACATACTCCATGTGTGAGTATTAAACTGTACCTCTGTCCCAACATATCTAAAGCTTCATACCCATTTAAACATCTACTGAGTTTTTAGATCTTGTTTTTGCTATATATAAAATGGTTAATGTATGTACTTTCATGTAAATGCAGGCCCTTCTACAGTCAGTGGAAGTTTTCCTTTCAGGATTTCAGCTTCCAAGTGTATGGACTGCAGAAGCACATGTGACATAATAAGAAGCATATTTTCTTAATATTTTGGAAATTATTATATGTGATTCTTTTCACACAATTCTTTTCATACATATTAATTCTCTGTAATAGAACTGCACAAGGCAGTGTAAAACACTCCCCGAATCACTCAAGAGCTGCAGTCTGAATATTGTGCAGGAAATTTACCCTTGAAATTTGGTGAATCCATACTGACCAGATGATCAGTTCATTTTCTTTGCTTTCTTTCCTTAACTTACTTTATTTACCTTTTCTTTATTTAGTTTGCATGTGGTGAAGACCTTTGAGGCTTCTTTTTTCCATCGGTTAAGGAAGTAATCTGAAGTATCTAGGATTTTTCTTCTTGCGGAAATTACATGCTGTGATACGTTTTCTCAAGTAAGGTGCTGGCCTAGCAAAATAAAGAATGTGTTAAAATCTCTCCAGGATCAACGCAATACTATTTAGATGCACCCTCATTCACTTAAATGATAATTGTAAAGTTCTTAAAAATATTAACCAATTGTTAACTGAAAGATATGGTTTCCTGAAGCCATAGTGTAGTAATATGAAATTAATTCATTTATATCCTGAAAATTTTTAACTGCAGAATGCATATTCTTACAGTAAAAACACCTAGAAACTGGTCTGAGGTTTGAAAAAAAAAAAAGACAAAAATGAAGAAAAGTATAGAGAAAATATTGGTAAGCTGGGAAAAAAAAAAATTGTAGATATATTTTTCAACCAAAATAATAATGATAAAATCTTAACCTGAATTTCAAGAGCTTCTGACTGGAATCTGAAAATTCTGTTTTGAAATGCCCCCCAAAATGTGTCCTGGAAATCGGTCTTTGTAGGTTCTTGCTGCTTCGCTCATGTAACAGCCTGGTGGTCCTGGCCAGATTACATACCTGTGGGTGCCTCATGGGGCTGCTGGGACACTGCAATGGATTTTGGGAAGTCACCAGCCATAAGTGGTGTGAGGAAGTGTGCCCATGTGGCAGGTTTGGCCAGTAGCCCCAGAGCAGTAGGTACAACACATTTCAACTTTTAACTTCCAGTGAGGTGTTACAACAACACTTCAGATTAAAATGTTTTCTTTTCAGTCAAAGGTTGAAGACACTAACTTTGGTTAGCCCAAGAGCCTGAAACCTTCCAGTTTTCAAAGGTTGTGCTTGTTGACTAAACTTTAAACTTTTCACAGAATGCAGCTTTCTTTATGATTTAAAATAAAAATAGACATGGAAGATGTTCACCTCACCAAATGCACCACCAGTGTATTTGATGATAGCAGGGGAATAAATTGTATAGCCCTGTTGTATATTACATTTATCCCAACCATTTAACCCCGATGGTGTTCTTTCTACTTTGTTCTTGTGCTTTGCCCTTTGTTTTGTCCACATCAAGGAGTTTTCTAAGCTCTTTGAGACCTTCTCTGAGCGATGGCCGTAGAAAAGTCACCCTGCCAGGAGAGTATCCTTTTCCACAAGTGGATCCCACTTTTTCCACTCCCTCGAAGAACACCACCACCAATAACAATAAAAATAATAGGTGCATCACAAGTTATGCTGCAGTGAGGCTTAGGATGAGAAAACTTCAGTGAGTACTAAAAAGAAGTGTAACATTCCCATATAGTTCTCTGAAGATTGTAAGTCAAAATCGTATCATTTAGTATACACATAGAAGTGGTACTGCCATCATATATTATGAGATATGACTACAGTCCTTGCAGCGTTTCAGGTCCTTTTTTCCCCTGTCATCTGTACAGCTAATATCAGATGACAACTCTGAGAGCCACCAATTCTTTGCTAATGCCCTGCTCGAAACGAGGGCCAGTGTGTGATATCATGCTTTCTAACGCCTTCCTATGCCTCTTGCTTGCTTTCTCTAGCTTGCTCCCTCTCAGTTGCAAATGCATATATCTTTATTTGCCTCTCATGCATATTCCTATATGTTAACACTGATATACAGTCTTTTCTTTTTACAGGAAGAATTCAGAACGCTACCTTTAGTCATGTGAGATCATTTTCTGTATCTCCAGGAAAGCTATTTATAAGGGTCTTGATTGAGGAATGAAAGAAAGACTAAAGCAGTTCAGTAGAAATTATCTTCTTAATGGTAAAATCTGAATTATACATTAAAGTACCATTTATTTAATGAATTTTATTATTCTGTTTAAAAAGGCAGAGACTTTTATGTGTTTCGTGTGCTTACAAAGGTTTATTAGCTTGAGTAAAAGGTTATTATTATTCAATTGAATAATTGAATTTTAAATTATTGGTATTGCACTTCATATTATAACTGCCTTTTCAGACGCATTTGATTATGTCAAATTTGCCTTTTAATCCCCTGTCTGGAGACCATTTTCTGGAATCCTGCACTGTTTCTCACCCTTTTAATGAACACACACAGTCCAGTCTCACATCTTCCATGTAAATTACTGTGCATACCTCTTCTAGTCAGATCACATTGGAGGCTATCTGGTGTCATATAATCCTGGATACTGATATGTGGAAAATCTTTTCAGGTGATTAATGCCATAGGCATCTAATTTTCCTGCAAAGCACTATTGTGGGACTGCAGTGTTTACGTGAACGCCAGACTTAGGGATATGAAATGGGCATTTAGAAAAGTTAATAATCTGTGCCTAATCCCCTCCAAGAATTATCTGTTGGTATTTCTATAAATAATTGCGGCTTTATTTCTTGTCTCTAATTGAACACATATTAATTTGTTAGACGTATTATTCATTAAAACATTTGGAACTTTGCTTTAAATCTCACTGCACAGGTAAAATGAGTACATGTAAAGCTACACATACAATATCTTTGCATTTGAAACATATATTAAGTAAAAAAGTAGCAAAATAGCTGTGCTTTGGTGTTTGTTTACTTGCTTTGTTTGTTTGCTTAATGCTCGAGCAAATGTGCCCTTCAAAAAGGTTTCTCGTTTGCTGGAAAAATAACATTTGTCCTTGACAGCACACTTGGAAACTGCAATTGCTGGGCGTAACACTGAAATTCTCTATTAAGATAACAAATGATACACAAAACAATCCAACATAATAAAATATCAGGGTAGGCAGCTCCGGAGTGGAATATTCTGTGAGCACCGATTCTTCATTGCTACGTTCAATACCGCACCGATAAGGTTAGCATGGTTAAAGGTGCTGCGTTTGCTTGCATATACCTCTGAATTACCTAATTGTCTGCTGTTATCGGGCTGCTTCTACCTCTGCTGAAGAGTTTTTTCCCTCAGGTAGGGGTTGTCCATTAACTTCACTAGAAGCAGGATCAGCCTTCCACAGCCTCCCGTAATTTCGAGCAAATTATGTTTTAGAAAGTAATCATTGATTCCTAAGATTTGACATAGGATAGGAAGCACTTTAAAAGTGGCTTTGAATACTCTTAATTAGCTCAAGAATTACAGGCTCATTCCTCTCCTACACTGCCATTACAAGCATTTATCTCAACTGATTTCAACAGAGTTGCTTCTGTTTTCCACTGGTGTGAAGGAACAAAAAACCCAGGTTGCATAAATTGTTAACAGCTCTTTCATACTGCCTCTTTATTACCAGATAAAACTTTGATGAAGGACATTCACAGAAGATCAATATGAGAAACCACATAAGACCTGACTTTTATGCTACCGGCTGATACCAAAAATCACAGAAGTAAGTATTTGTTTTTGAAGCTCTTACTTAAGCCGATGATTGGTTTGACGCTGCTTTCCCTGAAAGAAACATTTCACCTTTAGGAGACGTACTGCCTCCTGAGTAAAATTACTCCACAACTCCGATGGCAGGGATGGGGAAAGGGAACAGAGTGCAGTCAGTCATCTTGTAATGAGCAACTTAATCTGACAGCCTTCGTTGGAGGGAATAAGGACCCACGTTCACTTCTCCTCTTGGTGTGGATGCTGCTCCCAGATGATGTGGTGCACTGCAGTAGGCAGCCCAGGAGGCTCCACGGGAAAGGCTGCCTATCTCAGGAAGGGAACTATGGGTCTTGGGGAAGTTTGGGGTCTTCTTCTAAAGAATTGTGAAATCACCTCATCACCAGCAATCTTCACCTGTAGTTTATAGAGGCCAGCTCACAGCTGTGGGGTAAGCAACAAATGGTATTGAACTGGCCAGTAATATACTGTCTGTGGGCTAATATAGCTCAGGATATATTCACTGCCAGAAGTAAATTAAACATTTTCCTTGAGATTCACTTAGATAGCAGTGTTTGTTTATGTAGTGGTTTATCTGTGTATGAAGAAGTGAGGAGGAGTTAAAGTGCAACTGCAATCACATATAGTAAATCCAATTTATATTAATATTCCTCCAAACTAATAGCTGGCAAATACACGTTTCTGCACTTCTAGCAGTCTGCCTTAATTTGTTTCTGTCAAACATCAAGCAAACATTTTAACACAGGTTTGGGGGTTTGGGTTTTTTCCTAAAATAACCCCAAAGACCTCAACACTGAAGGTCACAGAGGTGAATATTTTTAGAAAGTTTACTCTTCACACACTTAATCAAGACCATCATACTTTACTTGCTTTCTGCCAGCCGTTACTAAAGCCATCCACGGTCTTCGAAATCCAAGTGTTATGAAGTAGAAATGCCTGTTCAGGAAAGCACTCTGGTACGACTGAGTCTTGATGACAGGCTTAATCCCAAGCTCAGCGGAAACTCAGTTGTGCTCCTTTTTCTCCCTGAGGTAGTTGAAGAGGGCATCCAGCCCCCCCTCGATGACCTCAGGCAGGGGCCGGGACAAGGGGTTGTGGGCAATGTGGAGGCCTTTGTCCATTGGGTTCCACGCGATGCGTGGCAGCCGGCGCAGCAGGTAGAGGTCGTCCGGGAGAGTCTGTATGGCATTGTAATCGATGTTCAGTAACTCCAGAGTGGTGAGGAAGCAGAGGGACCGTGGCAGGGTGCGTATGTTGTTATTCTCTACGATAAAGATTTGCAGATTGACCAGGTACTGGACGCTCTCTGCAATGCTTTCAAGCCTGTTGGACCCTAGGTGCAAGAAGTCTAAGTTCCTCAGTGCGAAAATGCAGAGGGGAATTTGCACAAAGCGGTTGTTACTGAGGTTCAGTTTCCTCAAACTTGTCAGGTCGGTGAAGCTCAAAGGCAGTTGCGAGATGCAGTTGTGCGAGAGGCTCAAAACCTCCAGCTTCCTGCACAAGCTGAGCTCTGCCGGCACTTCTGTCAGGCAATTCATGTTGAGAAACAAGACCTTCAGGTTCCTCAGCAGCCCAATCTCTTTAGGCAGACACTTGAGGCAGTTGCCACCCAAGTTCAGCACTACTAGCCTGTCCAGTTTCCCCAGCGATGGAGGAATCACCACCAGCTGGTTGCGTGAAAGGTTCAGTTTCTGCACCTCGGGCAGTCCCCACAAGAAGTCAGGCGCGCTGGTCATCCCTTTCATTATGAGGCTCAAGCTGACATAACGCAATCCCCGTTTCAGCAGTGACTTGGGCTCTTTCTCAGGCAACTTTGGTCCTTTCCGTAGAAAAACCATGCTCCTTTGCCCCTCGTTCTTCGAGTGCTCAGTTCCCATAACACCCTGGATCCCTCCTGAGAGATGGAGTGAGGTTTTCTTCCCTTGCAAGCGCTACGCCAACATGCAAATGCCAACAGGGGATGACAGCTTGCAGGAGGCGGGAAAGTCAAAGCAAGGAGACAAGGAGGAGCCTGTGAAGTGCATCTCGGTCCGCCGGGGCAGTTTCCATAGCTGCTGAGGGAAAGTTTCACTTTTGGGGGCTTATGCCAGTCTTGGTGCACAGTCTGTAATGAAATACTTGCTCCTGACTAGTGAGCAAACCTGTTCAATTCAAACTGAATGCCACAGGGCAGCTGTCACTGTCATTTGGCCCGGGCTTTATTGGACAGATATGTGTCTTCACTGCAAAAAGGTCACAAGGATGCTGTATATAACTTCACCATGTCAGCTTTCTTGGCTATCTGGTACATACCATGGCTGCAGGACAATTAACAAGAGTGACTTCAAAAAACAAACAAGCAAGCTATAGAAGAAAACAAGGAAACAAAGAAGCCATCATTTCAATTCAGATGTAAAGGACGTTTTCACAATCATTTTTATTATGGTGTTCCTGATTTCACTGAAACAGTTATTGGTCCACCAGAAAACTTTGCATGCTGCAAAAAATGCTTGTAGGGACTTCTGTATGAGTCCTTGTTTGCTGTTTAGTTAAAAAAAAAAAAAGTTAATGCTCATAAAAAAAATGTTAGCTTTTATATCCCCTTTGTGGTGAGGATAGGCCTCTCTTTTCAGAAAGGGTACCACCTTCACTGGAGCAGTGACATTTTCCAGCAGTATCTGCGCCCACTTAGATGATTGCTTGCTACCCACGTCGCCAAGTGTGAGCGGTCATACCACGCAGTTCTGCACAAATTACTCTGTCTTAAATGTCCTGTCCTACTTTCACATCTATCAGCGAGATTTTTGGGGTCTGTTTCTTTCGTGCTGCAGAAATGTGGCCACTTGATGTCCCTTTTCTTGGGAACTTTCCTGTTTTTCTGGGCTGTTCTGGGGGACAGGGGGACTAGCAGTCAAATAGCTTGAACTATAAATGACATTCAACTCCAGGACAGAGGGACTGATGGGAGAGGAAGGAAGCGGTGAGGTATAATAATACCCGACAACAGCTGAGGCTTGCTCTGCTGATGAAAGGAAATTGTATTGCTACAGGAATACGCAGCAAGTTTAAACTCAAAGGGTCCCTAAAAAGTATATGCAAAAACTTCAGGCACCATTTAAACTGGGTGAAAATTGCAACAAATATTACAAGACTTTCAGGACTTTTTATCTCCAGCAGATGCGTGGTGATGGAGATGCTTCGCTGCTGCCTGAGAGCTTTGCAATGGGTGTACCCTCCCTCCCCACCACCTCATTTCAGAAAGCATGGACTTAAAACCCTGCATTATTAGCTCAGATGCTAAAGGACTACGCACAAAGCTGCAGCTGGGAGTCGGGGCACTCCAGCAACCTCTTTGGAGTCAAACCCTGCTTGGTTTTTTACTGCCAAGCACAGCTCAATCTCTTTTCAGTTTCGGGTCCCTCACAGAGCTGCACCTGCCTGGGAGGAGAGTGGAGAGAGGGGACATCCCTGCGGCTGCCTCTGGCCAGCGGGGTCCTATTGCAGGAGAGGAGCCAGGACCACAGCGAGAAGTGTGAGATGGTGGCAAGCTGAGCGAGCCGTGCAATTAAAACCTGTGCCTTAACAGGGCCAAATAGTGTAAAAACAACTGGTCCTGAGGCTGAAATATTGCATTCCCTGGAGCGCCTGGACCGGCCTGGAAAGGGCCGAGGCTCATTGGGGCTGTTGGGTTCGAGTGGATTGGCAGCCTGACTGAGAGTCACAGACCCCTCCCTCGCAAGCACTTTCTGCCAATATTTGCCCATTTACAAAGAAACATTATATTAAATCCCATGGCAGCCATAAGCTCTGACTCAGTGTTCTTGTTGACCATCCCCCAAACACGCTGCCCGGCGTGGGGGCGATAACCCTGCCGCTGCAAGCAGAGGAGCATCTTGCTGGGGGAGAGGAAACCCAACGGCAGGACAAGCCTGGGCCAGATTTGGCCTTGCACAAAACAGGGACATGACGCTAAAATGAGTCCCCTCAGCCCAAGCAGGTGGAGATGCAAAAACGAAAGCCTCCCACTGAATCCTGACTCTGTCCAGCTGCTGTCAAAAATGCACTTATGAGGCAGCCTAAACGGGTCTGAACAAGGCATTCCCTTCTGCAGCAGCAAACATGAAGGGAAGAAAAAAAGCCTTTCAGAAAGCATTTACAAAGTTAGGCATTTCCCTTCTTTCAATTGCACTGCTGGAAGGAGGAACCTGCTGCAGCTCTGCCCAGTGGCCAACGTCCCTCCCCATGGCCGATGTCCCTCTCCATGGCCGGGTTCACGTGTGTGCCCACGTCCCCACCATCCCTTCAGAGCTCTTCCTTCAGGAGGTCACTTTTAGTAGCAGCCGAAAACAAAACACAAAGGAAGCACAGTCTCCCTGTAGCCACGGTCTGCCCCCCTCCTCCACCTCAGCTGGCCAGATATTTTTGGATGAGAACGTCGTCCCCGTCTCCAAAAGGCATTAGAGTTCACTGCCCGGGGACTTGGCAGGGCTGGGTCTGGCCTCACACCACAGAAATCCCCGTTTCCTAACTGCGTGACTCAGCCAAAGGGCTCTGTACCCTTCCCTGGTTTTGCATCACGCTGCCGATTTGAAACCGGGACTGTGACACAGCCCTGTACAGGCCGGGTCCGGCCGTCGTCGGAAAGCTTCACCCCGGGGTTCTCCGTCAAACGCAAAAGCTCGCTCTGCTTCGGTCTGGCAGCATCTGCTGCTACAGCACTGCTCTATCTCCACGGCCTCTCAGGCAGCAGGAGCAGCAGCAGCGAAAGGGATTTAAAAAAGAAATTCCACATCTGCAGCTTCCATTGCCGGTTCCCTTCCTGCCTCCGCGAGTACCCGTAACTGCTGCGTGAGGGAAAAAGATAACCATTTCCTTTTCTTTGTTCTCCAACAGAAAAACAGGCTATTGAGCACGCTTGCAGTTGCGGGGGACGGGAAACTCTGAGGTAACCAAATTAAATTCCTTTCTTGAAATTGGGATAACAAAACCACAGTGGCCTCATCTGGACGTCTCAGGAACTAAATTTCTGAACAAAAATAGTCCCTTGTCTGTTGGTGTCCTGGACTGGTTTTGTTCCAACACTTTTGAGTCCCCTTTTCTCCAAGTTGCCCGCTGCCCTGCCCTGCCCCGCATGGTACTGTGCTGCGCTGGGCTGCTCTGGGAGGATGAATTGGGATGCTCTTAGGTAGCCGGGCCAGTGAAATGCTGACCTGTGTCGACACAGCCTGGCAGAACGCAGAAACAAATTTCATGCATGCAAGTTTGGCAGGGGAAAAAAACAAAAACAAAAACAAAACCAAAAAAAAACCCCAAACTAATCAGAGGGATTTACATGATACAGTGCAGTTGATAAGTGCTTCATGGATTAAAAAAAAATGTTAGTGTGCGGGGGAGCAAAATGACCCAAAACTTGCTGAAGAACTTTGTAGTCTAGCTAATATGAAAAGAGAAACTGCACTATTAGCAGTAATAAAGAACTGGTAAGCTGACAGAAATGACAAGCTATATTTTCTAATGTTCTTTGACAGCAAATGATTAAATTTTTTTTTTTTTTGAAGGAAGCAGGATTGTAAGCCCTGAAAAAAACTGTAAGATGAGTTCACACAGACCTGGAATTTTCATGTCTATTATCTAGGCGCTCTTTTATTTGCCTGCAGGTTTGGAGTCTCTAGAATACACTGGGGAAACGTTTTCAAGCTTTTCTCTGCAGCCGGGCAGGGCAGCTGGGCAATGGTATTGTTTTAGAATAAAAGTTGAGATCATCACATAATTACTTTTCCACAGGATTTGAGCTTTTGATGAAATATCCAATAGCATCAGGCTTTTAATGAAACCATAGCCATCTTGACACACTGAATTTAAATTTTGTTTTCCTGCAAAACCTAATTTGGTCACTGTCTTCTAAATTGGTGAACATAAAGTAGATACCTATAGTTTCATCAGCATATAGCTATAGGTTCATAATTGATTTTGAGGCAAATTTCATGTTCTCTATCCAATCAAAATTTTATATGGTTCCTCTGGCTCAGCTTTATTAAAAAATGTATTAATAAACAAGGAATACTTTAAATCTTTAAGCATAGCCTTTTGTAAAGTGCTGGGAAGTTCAACCCACACTCTTTTGGAAGAAATTTTCATTTTCATTCGTTCTCTAGCTGTTATAATAAACACCTGGCTAAATGAGGATACAGAAACTACCTAACCCTTCCAGTGAGAGGAAGGATGCTTTGGCTAAAAAGGGTTAACTTGTTTCAAGTTCAGCAGAAAGCAAGAGTCATGCCGGAGAAATAGTCACTACAAATACAACTGCAGTTACTGAACCATCTTCTCTTGCGCTGTTCCTTTCCTCTGAAGTAAATAAAGGGTTTTAAAAGTGTCGGTGCCACGCAGACTGTCAAAGATATCCTCTGGTCTTAGTGCTAAGGAAGTAAATTTTGTAGGTTTTTAACTACTTTGTAGTGGTTTGTTGATCTCGCAGCTATTCTGATATACTAAGTCAAATTTCAAAGGTAACATGAGATTTATGAGATGTGACACAAGACAGGAACAATTCTTAAGGCAATTTCAGATTTCCTGTTAATTTGTTTTTAATTATGGTGCTGTTAACAGCCTTTAATGCCTGTGTGTCCCTGGAGCTTTCCTGGAATGTTTTATTAAGGTCCCATGTGGAGCTGCTGGATCGCCTGACCCATGAAGAATTGGACCTGGAGGTGAATGACTGCCTGTGCAGCGGCTTATTTAACAAGAGCTTTGGCAAAGTTTTTCTGCAGACCTCTTGACAGAAGACAAGCTCAAACTATGCATAGTATGGAATAAAAAAAGGGACTTGGGTTTGTGTGTGTATGTAGAGTAGAAATGTCAGGCTCGATTCCTCCTGGTAGTCAGAGGCTAGCAGCAACTCTCGTGTTGCATGGAATTACAGGAAGTTTTATTTCTTTTCTCCAAACTTGCAGTACTATTTTGAAATTCCAGGAAGTGCATAAATGACTGGTTAGTCAGCTCCTACTTCTGCCACAACTTCCCTGTGCGCACGCAAGACAAATACCTGGTCTGTCTGGCTACATTAAACAGAGGCAACGCACAATCCCGCACTGCGGTATCACCCATGTCCTATGGGGCACTGGTTTGTCCCACGCCCATGATCATTGTCTCATGATCATTCTCCCATGAACAGCCAGAAACCGCTTGCCTGAGGTGTTTGCCCATTCCTCTGCAGGGAAAGGAGAGCTTAGCACATGGACATGCCCTAGGGCAGGGGTACACTGAGGACACCCTGTCCTGCTTTATTTAGTCATCTGCGCACAGCCTTCTGCGTCTCAGCCCTCTCCTCCTCTTAGACCCAGTGTGGTGACAGATTTGACACCACTTATAAACGTATTTGAAGTCATAATATGGAGGATACCACTGCAGTATAGAAAGCATTCACTGTTCTATTATTCATCACTACATTTACGAGCAGTCACATCTATATCCATAAACACCCATAAAATACCCTGTACATGCCTGTTAGCAATATGGATGTTTGCTAAATGCTACTCGTGATCTGTGGCTTTCCAAATCAAATTGAAAAAAAAGTTGGAATGGATTCTCCAAACTGGATGAAGTAGCTTTTAGTGTAACTGCTGCCACTTCACCTCTGCCACAGGTACTTTTTTTTCACAGAGCTTTTGAAGGTCATTTCTTACATTTAATGCATCATAAGAAAGAAAACAGCAATTCTTGGAAAGTAGGAAAGCCTGAATTCTCCTTGCCTAAACCTAATCTGATCTAAAAAGAGATGTTTCTTGGTCTGTCTTACAGAAGGAGTCAGATCATCTGAGCATCCATCACACGCCTACTCAGCTGGCCTTCATGCAGAATGCATCAATACTTTCCTTTCTTTCTTTCTGTCTTTCTTCCAGTCTATCACTCCTCCGACTTATTTCAGTGCCTGGAGCAGATTCAGTTCAGCTGCCTGTGGTGTACAACCCCCACCTCTCTGAAGCATCCTGTGACCAGGAGCTACACGTCACTCTGGGATGAGGGAATATCCCCACCTCTCCTAAAGCTGCTGCTCAAATTAGCAGGGTTTTCTTAAACATCCATGGGTGCAGTGAGTCCAAAACCAAGCATGACTCTATGGTCTGCTAGCAGAACTCCCAGTCCCTCCTCCAAAGACTGTCCAAGTATTTTATATTTAATGGGTCACTGTAGTTACCTACTTTTCTAGAATCTGAAAATCCATACTCTGTTCTGGAAACAAAAGGCAGAGACGACCCTGAGGATCCTGAGCAGAAAGAAGCATTTCCACGGGGTCCCAAGAGTAGTACCTGTAGTTTAGAGACAGATGGGATTTAAGATAGACCGTTAATTCAGCATTATCTAGTAAGAGTCTTACAGATGCTCCCTGCTCAATCTGCCAATATGCTGATTTTGATAGAATGTTTTTAAAATAAGTAATTCTCTCCAGGCATTGCTAGGGTGAATGTGTCTGTGTCCTGCCTCCATGGGGCTCTGCATGCCACAGTAAAGACCAGGCGACTGAACATTTTGTATTGCAAAGTTCATTGTTGCTGTGCCAATAATCCTCTTTTTTATTCTGACCATTTAAGTGTGTTTGAAAATGCGGTTGTATCATAAAGTCTTAAGGGACAAAACCAGTGAGAAGTTGTAGACTTATTTTGGAAATAAAATCAAACACCAAATGATCCCGTTTTTCATGCCTGATTTTGTGTTTAAAATAAATGCATGCTTCTCCAATTGAAAGCAGAAGCTCTTTTTATCTTAGTCCACATGAAATTTGGTAAATCAGTACTGCAAATCAATGTGACCCAGTGCGAAGGGGTTTAGGTATTTCCATCCAGAGTCCCTTACAATAATGATTGCAAAGAAGAACTTAGGAAATAATTCAATCAAAGCTGCTGTGGAGCCTTAATCCCAGATCCATGACTCTTACACAAATTTTACTGATATAAGAAGACACTCTGCATTTACCTTCATATGCCTGATAAATGATAAAACAGAACCTAATTAAAACTCCCTAAAACACATAGCAGTGTCTCAGTTTGGGATTTATCAGAGACATTATCAAACGAAAGGGCAGACATCCCTCTAGACATTTGAAGACTCAATGGTGGCAATTAATAGCTTGACTTTTAAATTTCCAAGCTCTAACTTAAGGAAACATATCGGATGCTCAGCTTCAAAGGCTTGAATAAACAAATAAAACTTCTTGAGCAATCAGTAAAGCAATGCATTTAGGTATTATTAGTATGACAGCGATATTTGAAATCCTATGAAATAATATGGGTCACTGTATGGTCAAACAAAGGCTGCTGAGATCTGAGTCAAGTTGCAGTTAAGGGGGGCTAAGGGCATCGCACAGAGCACAGCCCGGAGGCAGAAGATATCGCCCAGTAGTTAAAAGAAGCCCATGAAAAGCAACTTGCATAAAAAAGATTACCTTAAAAGTAATAAAATAGAGCAAATCAAAGGGAAAATAAGATCTTCAAGTTCAAGTACAGGCAAAAGAAAAAAGAAAAGAGAAGAAAGGCCCACCCATAATCATCATCTTTCTTATTTTACAACCTCTAATGAGAAACTTCCCAATAGAGAGAATCAAACATGAATCTGTTCTGTACCTGAACATCACAAGAGATTAATTGCGGTGTTCAACCGCAGGGTTTCAGCACTTATTGGACAGTGGGAAGACAGGATATTGTAGTTAATGATTCTGCCTGAGGTGGAACACAACACATTTGGCAGTCGTGGAGGTAGGCGGAAGGTGAGCATTGACGCTCTGATGTGTGGCCAGGTCGGCAAACAACAACGCAAATTTTTTTGAGAAGGCAGAAAATGCCACGTGGCTCAAAAGGAACACAAATGGCAATACTGAAATTTAAGAATGAATTTAAAACAGGAGGTTGTGATTGGGGTGAGCAGGGCAAGGGGTTGGAGAATTTTATTTTTAATCTTATCTCTCTGGACTGGGGAAGATGACAAGCAGTATTTGCAGAGGATTTGAAACAACAGTTCCAGCCTGTGCATTTGTCATGGAAATTTACTTCTCACAGAGCTCAATAAACTGATGAAAGGTATTCTATGATATGGTTGCCTGTGAGATCTGGAGACTGGACCTGGTGACCCATATTGTCTCTTCCCGTGCTGTGGTCTTAAATCTGACCTCCTCTCCTGCTGTCTTCGACTCCCCTGCACGTGCAAAATTCAGGAGCCTTGGTTCAGAGGCCACTGCCTTCACATTATCTTTGGTGCTGATCTACACGTTTTCTGCCTCACTGCGTTTCACTTTTAGTTTATTGGATTTGAACAAATGCAGGCAATCAGAGGAAAATACAATTACAACAGAGTTGCAGCCAGTGATAAGAAATCTTACCTGTAGCCAAGGCTGGGTGCAGACATAACCTGGGCTGGTGGGCTCAGAGCAACGTGCTGGCAGAGGCTAGCAGAGGGTTACAGTCTGTTTCCCTCCCTCGTCCATGGCAATGGGTCCAAGTTTTCCAGAGCTAATGAAGTTTGCTAAGCCATTTCATGAGTCTAGGCTGAACGTACAGTGCGTTACAAATCTCTTGAGTCAGTTTGGCAATCCCAAAATGAATATGCACGCACAATCTTCATGAGGTATGTTTAATGACCAGCCGGGAAACCACCAATGCGCTAGGGGTTTAGACAGGTAACATTTCAGGAATATAGATTTTGGCAGCTTCACTTTAAAAGCCACTGGTGGAATGGAGCGGCAAGAAAACTATTTCTTAATGTACTGTTTTTACCTGCCCCTCAAATGATGGTGTCATGATGCTGGAGTAATATTGGGTAATATATGGTGACAAAGGAATGGTGATATTCCCCCACTGATAAGGCAGAGCGAACATTTGTCTGCAGCCACCTGTTCTTGAACTTCTCTAACTGCACTTTTTCACTGTCTCACTCTGGAGCAAATGATGTGCAGCACAAGGGGAAAAGAGCTAAGTGCTCTTCCTTGGGTGGAAACCGATATGGAAATACCGCACGTTGTCTGCTACCCGACACAAATAATGATCTAAAAACACACCACCTTCCCCCCAAACCCTCACTTTACATCACAAATGAAGCATAAGCAGACCCTAGAAAGATTGAAGCAGAATGTCTACTGAATTTATGATTAATAAGCACGTCAAGTTTTATAACAGCATCCTTATGTGGACACAGCTAATGGCCTTAACATTGCTTCCAGAATCAAAATTGAATGGTTGAGCAGACTTAGCCTCAGGAAGGCCCACGGTGATAAGAGAACCATCAGAGAAAATAGGCGTACGCATTTTTCAACCTGTCAAGTGAAAAAAATCACAGATGATGATAAGTCAAGGATATGCCCTCTCATATATGAGTTGTATGATTGTTTGTGCTGAACAAGGCTGCCTCCTAAACAAGAGGGAAAAGGTGAATGTAAGCAACAGAAAGCTGCATGATTATCCTGTAAATTGCACTCACCCAAGAGCAATAATTACTCTGAATCAGCATTTAAACAGGGAGGGAGTTGTTTTGAGCTGCTCAAAGCTGTTGTAAATTGCTAACCTGGTAAGAAGCACGGGAAGAAAGAAGCACGCAGGTAGGCGCTGCAAAAAGGAGGCTGGAAATTTGGATAGAGCAACACATAGACTTAAGAATTATATAGATCTGGGGGGGAGGATTTCACCTGCAGGCGTTATCAAAGGCTGTAGAAAACACCTCACGTCCTGGGGACTGACCCAGGCTGTAGCTGCTGAGGAACAGGAAACTAAACTGCAGGACAGGCTAAGGACCTGCCAATGTGATGTAAGTTTGCCTTCCTCCGAGGAAGCTGCCTTCAGCTGCTGCCTTGCTGCTGAAGACGGGACGGAAGGGACTGCGCACCAGCCAGGTCTCATACAGAAAGACCTGGGTGCCAAATGTATTTTTTTCTTTTTCTAATTAGCAAAACAATGTGTACAAGTATGGACACGGGTAAAATGGAAAGCACCAGACGTGGCATGTTGTCTTTTAATATCGATAATCGCTGATGTTCTCCTGGATCAGTCTTCTGGGAAGGACAATAATTGACTAGTTAGAGATGTTATTTGTGGCAGCCCAAACTCTCCTCAGTAAATCTCATAAACAAATCTTAGCTATTGCTATAATGCTTACACGCTTTATTAGATTTCAAATAAATGCTTTGAATAAAAAAAAAATGTTGTAAAGGTAGAAGTCATAAATTAAGGGAATTCTCCATTAGCAGTGGTATACGACCATAGTAAGTCCTTGCAGAAGTGGTAGCTAGATAACTTATTGAACTATCCTGGCAATCACTGAAAAGCATTGGAAGAGGGACTGTCATTTGAGTTGTCTACGTGCAGCATATAACATCTGCTGCAAAAATGGTAATATTGTAGGAGATTCTGTTGCTGTGTAATAAGCACAGCTCTGCACCACTGATTTGTGAGAGTATCAGCTGTGATAGACTAACAGTTTCTCTCTCTCTTTTCACAGCTAGGCAAACTTTTTTTCCACTTTTCTCTTATTAGGAAAGCCTCGCCGATTCCCTCTGTGTTTTTACCACGCAACAGAACCAATGGCATCTGACAGCGCTACAGAGAGGAGGCAGTTTCTTCCTAACAAGCTTCAGAAGGGAGGTTGTATTCTCTGATGCAGGCAGATCTTTATTTCTTCCACTACTATATGTAAAGCTTGTAGGAATTATTAAACTTTACTATTACAGCTCTTTAAAGAAAAAAAAAAAAAAAAAGGAAATAGAATTAGGCAAGACACTGCAGCAATAATCGCCAGCCTTCTCCTGATGTGCTCCGCGGTGAGTCCTTCTCAAGCCACCCGTGACCATAATTTCCACTGCACAGCTCAGCTGAGGCATAAGCTTTGGCAGCACCGCATTTGTGACGGCAGAGATCCAGTTCCTGCTCTGTGCTGGCTTAAAGGCAAGAGTGGCCCCTGATGAAGACTTATTTCCTGAGGCATTTAGGCAATTTGGGGGCTTCCAGCACAAGTGCTGAGAGATGAGCTTTGTTCCAGACATGAAGAATACATGGGACACAGTGATACGGTGAAAAAAGATTTTTTAAAATAAAAATAATATAGTGCTAAGTATTACTGTGACCTCTGGTTATATCTCTTTGTAGGTGGCCACTATTTTTATAAGGCATAGAGCTACACTGCGTATTTCCAGCACGATTAGTAAAATTCTTATGTTCTAGAATTAAATAACATTTTTATGCAATCCATTACATTTAGATAATTTGAGAACACCTGTGACTGTGTGAAGGTATTTTGTATTCTGGGGCCTTAACCAGCCAAAAATATTTTCTAAACAACAGGCCAAATTCAGAATCAATGTCAGTCGATGTTGCTTATTTTGGAAGTCGCACCTGTTAATTCTCAGCTGAATGTGACCCTCTGGCTTTGCATCTTAAACATTCACAGGTATCTCAAAAATGGGGGAGCCTTCTTAAAGACTCTTACAATCACACCATTGTATATCTCTTCCATACTTCTGACACTAGAAAGAGCTCTGTCTACTGATTAATAGAAAACTATGCCTGAACAGCTAATTTCCTTTCATTTAAACTCTCTGTTGACATTTTAGTGGCAAATAACTGTACAACATCCATTGAATTTGTTCAGTTGTTGTGGCAGTTAAGACAAAAATGTGTGAGTCCCTACAGCTTCATTGAACAGAGATTTGCACACACTGCTGAAGTTATTAAATGTACATGATATAATTTATTAACTGAAAGCCCATTAGTTCCTGACAAAAGCTAGGAAAAGGAGTCACAGTATAAATATTTAAAGTGTTAATTCAAAGACTTTTGAGGAACATGCAGACGACACTGGAGTATAGGAACCAGGCTTTGTGTAAAGCTAGCCATTGTGAGATTTGTTTGTGACAGTTCTCCTCTCTAAGCCACCGAGCATCCTAGTAGAGCATAAACAGGCCATTGAAATACTTCATCAATTATGTAAGAATAGGTACTTAAATATACCAAAACACATGCACAGTTCAGTAGTTGTGATTTTATCAATTGCCTCAAATGATGATGTGATTAAAATATGCCAGTGGGGTGTGTTTTCAGGAAATGTTCAAATTCTGCTTGCATTCAGATTAGAAAAAATAAGACTTGAGGCCAGTTATAAAGCTGTGGCATGTTGTGAAAATGTCTTTTATTCAGAGAGGTGTTGAAACTGGGATCTTCAGCATCACTTAGTGGCTTAGGGCATTGCCCACCACTGGCTCTGACTGTGTTTCTTGCTCTTCCAGCTGAACTGGGACTGCCTAAGAAGCACAGCGTTTTTTGTGAAAAGCTAAAAAGCTATAGTATGTAGGTACTTTGCTGTTTGCAAAACAGGTGATGCCATTTGGAAACAGAAATAAAATGTTCAGCTCCCTGCAAATGAAAGGTGTTGAGTAGGTGCACTCTGGCCAAAGAGGGGCATTCAGCTTCACAAGCAGCATCTGGCCTGCCTTCAAATCAGGTCCCGATTACGCTGCATTTTCCTCCTCTTCCTCTGAAGGTGATGAAGGCAAGTAGAGAGAGAGCAGGTAGCACAGACATTCTCTGCCCGGTGGCACAGATGTGGTTGGGAACCTGGTAGCTGGGAGCAGAGCCATTAGATACTTGTTGGTTTAGCCATGGAACTCCTGGTTTACGTGTGCTGTATCCATGTCACACCGGTGGAATCCACTTCGGTTTTGAACCAGGTGCATTTCTGCATCTCCAGCGTTTCTGCAAGAGGAGTTTAGTTGTTGTTTGGCTACCACTACCCTGTACGCTAACCTCGTCATCAAGTCACAGGCCATTTTCTACCTCCGCCCTCTGAAATCTCATCCATAAAGTAGAAATTTGGGATGTTGGCTCTTCAGAGAACAGAGGGAATCATGATAGCAGAAATATAAATGCTCCAAGCCCATTTCCTCACAGTGCCTCAGTCCTGATTCAGAAAGATCACTTTTAGAGATAAAAGGATAATTCAATCATAATTTAGTTTCTCTTCCTCTGAGAATCCCATCCAGGAATGATTTATTGAAAATTGTCATAATAGCTGTTATGTTTCAGACATTCTTGGAAAGGCTTTTTCCTAATGCATAGCCAATTCACATGGGCATGAAAATGAACTTTATTTTAAAGACAGGTGTTTTAAAATATGTATTAGAGAAAAAAAAAAGACATTTGAATTTAAACTGAACAGCTATTAGATTCTCTAGATAGTCTTTTTAGTAACAATTGCCTATTAATTATTTACTTCCAGCAAAAGATTTGATCTCAAGCAAAATTCTTTGGCTTTTGTTGGCTTTGCTGCAGTCAGTGCTGTAAAGTCTGGCATGTGGTAATTCCAAATTCCAGACTCAGTTATTAACTTTTTTTTTTTTTTTCCTGTAGTAAAGTTCAAACTGACTTTAATGAGAGATTTGCTTCAGGAAGGGATGTGGAATTTATTATTTTGTCAGTATTACACAATATTACACAAAATATATAAAAGTAAAACCTGTTATCTTGGCAAAGCAATTAAATCCATGAACTTTGAAGGTGTCCTACTTGTCAAATGCTAATAAGCTAGTTCGGTGTGGTTCCAGGAGGAATTCAATATCAGAAATTCTGAGGGAGTAAAAGGCTCCATGGAAGTTGTTTTTCTTAGATTTTTTAAAGAGATGAGACTAACGTGGCATTTAGGTGAAGCAAAGGTTAGATCATAGAATCACAGAATCGTAGAATGGTTTAGGTTGGAAAGGACCTTGAAGATCATCCAGTTCCAACCCCCCTGCCATGGGCAGGGACACCTCCCACTAGACCAGGTTGTCCAAAGCCACGTCCAGCCTGGCCTTGAACACCTCCAGGAACGGGGCCTCAACAACCTCTCTGGGCAACCTGTTCCAGTGACTTACAACCCTCAAAGTGAAAAACTTCTTCCTAATGTTTAATCTAAACCTGCCCTCTTCCAGTTTATAGCCATTCCCTCTCATCCTGTCACTACATGCCCTAGTAAAAAGTCCCTCTCCAGCTCTCCTGTAGGCCCCCTTTAGGTACTGGAAGGCCACAATAAGATCTCCCCGGAACCTTCTCTTCTCCAGGCTGAACAGCCCCAGCTCTCTCAGCCTGTCCTAATAGGAAAGGTGCTCCAGCCCTCAGATCATCCTCGTGGCTCTCCTCTGGACACGTTCCAGCAGGTCCATGTCTTTCTTATGTTGGGGACTCCAGACCAGGTTGCAGTACTCCAGGTGGGGTCTCAGGAGAGTGGAATAGAGGGGCAGAATCACCTCCCTTGACCTGCTGGCCACACTTCTTTTGATGCAGCCCAGGATATGGTTGGC
>NW_009647242.1:1513045-1517249 GCF_000708025.1 Charadrius vociferus | reverse complement strand
GTGTCAAATGCTTTGCACAAGTCCAGGTAGATGACATCAGTTGATCTTCCCTTGTCCACTGCCGCTGTAGATATTATGGCTTTAAATGTAGTGAAGTGCTAGAGCCAAGAAGAACCCATTGTACTCACATTCAACCTTGCATATGAGCTTCTACGCCCACCGACACCACTCTCCCACCCTTCTGCAATCTTCTTTGGACTCTACTCCTGACAGAAACGCCATCAGGGGACCAGCATTTGAAATAAACCCAATACCATCAATCTTCAGGCACTATGTGCATGATGAGGACACTCATGCAGCAAATAAGTTACATAAAGCAGGTGAAAAGGGGAGAGCAACAGATGTTATCTACCTGGACTTATGCAAAGCATTTGACACTGTCCTGCATGACATCCTTGTCTCTAAACTGGAGAGATATGGATTTATTGGATGGATAAGGAACTGGCTGGCTGGCCACACTCAAAGGGTTGGTGTCAAAGGCCTGATGTCTAGCTGGAAACCAGTGATGAGTGGCATCCCTCAGGGGTCAGTACTGGGAGTGGTGCTGTTTAACATCTTTGTTGGTGACATGGATGTTGGGATGGACTGCACCCTCAGCAAGTTTGCCAATGACACCAAGCTGTGTTGCACAGTTGACATGCTGGAGGGAAGTGGACAGGTTTGAGAGGTGGGCTCATGCAAACCTCATGAGACTCAACCAGGCCAAATGCAAGGTCCTCCACCTGGGTCACAGCAATCACAGCACAAGTACAGGCTGGGCGGAGAATGGATTGAAAGCAGCCCTGAGGAGAAGGACTTGGGGATGTTGGTTGGTGAGAAGCTCAACATGAGATGGTAATGTGTGCTTGCAGCCCAGAAAACCAACCGCATGCTGGGCTGCATCAAAAGAAGCATGGCCAGCAGGTCGAGGGAGGTACACCCCTACCTCTCTAGTCCGGAGGGAGGTATCCCCCTACCCCTCTACTCCGCTCTTGTGAGACCCCACCTGCAGTACTGTGCCCAGCTTTGGAGTCCTCAACACAAGAAGGACACAGACATGTTAGAGCGAGTACAGAGGAGGGCCACGAAGATGATCAGAGGGCTGGAGCACCTCTCCTATGAGGACAAGCTGAGAGAGTTGGGGTTGCTCAGCCTGGAGAAGAGAAGGCTCTGGGGAGACGTTACTGCAGCCTTCCAGTATCTGAACGGGGCCTAGAAGAAAGCTGGAGAGGGACTTTTTGCAAGGGCATGTAGTGATAGGCCAATGGGTAATGGCTTTAAACTAGAAGAGGGGAGATTTAGACTAGGTATCAGCAAAAAAAATTTTGCTATGAGGGTGGTGAGGCACTGGGACAGATTGCCCAGAGAAGTTGTAGATGCCCCATCCCTGGAGGTGTTCAAGGCCAGGCTGGATGGGGCTTTGAGCAACCTGGTTTAGTAGGAGGTGTCCCTGCCCATGGCAGGGGGGTTGGAACTAGGTGATCTTTAAGGTCCCTTCCAACCTAAACCATTCTATGATTCTATGAAAAGTAAACGTGTAAAATAATGCTTTATGAATAAAGCTAATGCTAAACTGTTCAGGAGCAGGAAAACTCCCCTACAGACAGCCTGTCTCATCACTTTTTCCATCAGAGTGACTGTTTGGTCTGCCTGAAGCACTCAGAGATGGCCATCCTCCTGCTGGGGACCATCAGCACGAAGCCCCGGTCTGCAGCAGCCAGCAGCAGACTCTAAGGAAAACTGAACCTGGGGGTTTCTGACTTGCTTTGTGAAAAGGTGTGGAAAATGCAAACAGTTACCAGTAAAAAGGAAGGTGGTAGGCTCTGCTTTGCGAATACGGGTTGCACTGATTTCATCAGCACAGCTGAAGTGGGTGTCAGGAGGAAAGGAGTTAAAGGGTTTGACTTGCAGTTTCACAGTGCCATCCAGTGGCTGTTGCAAATGACTGCAGAATGAAATCGGGAAAACTTGGAGCTGTCTGAACATTTCTGTGTGTAGTAAAATTTTCAGGTTTGAATGAAACCGAGCACAGGTCTTAAGGGTGAAATTTCATTAAATTAATTAAACTTAGTTCATATTTGTTGTTTTTAATAATTAACTTTTTATTGCAAGAATTTACTCCTCAATGTGCTTTAAGTACTTCTCTACTTTTATAACAAATGTATTAGTATTAAAAATTTGATTAAATACCAAATAAAGTATCCCATAAGAACACAATCCACCAAGGCACAGCCTCATCACAAATAACTTAGCAGTGTCTGAAAACTGAACTGGTGCTAAAAAACCAAATCTTACCAGAAAATCCTTAACCTACATGTTAGCGATTTGGTTTAGGATTTAAAGTTTTTTTTTTTTGCTGTTGGAAATTGTGTTTGTGGCTTCATTGTCATGTCAATTAATTGACTCTTATATTGTTTGTGTTGTGAGCTTACAGAGTTTATAGAGTACTTTGGAAATGTTATAATAGAAAGTATTCACCAAAACTCACTCTGTAAACTCTATGTGCTGACTTGTTTATTTTATAATTGGCTCGTTTTCAGTCACTCTTCAAGAGAGCATCTTTCAGTCTTCTGCAGTTCCTGATATTTTGTCAAAAATCCTACACCAATAATAGCTATTTTTTCTGTTCCTTGCTAGTATTTATAAAAGAACCTTTGAAGTAAAAAAAAATAAATGTTTGCTTGGCTGCATTGTGCATGCGATACCAGCCAGGGTTTTTTTTCCACCCCCAACTTTTCCAAATGAGAAAGCCTGAAAAAACCAAGAAAGCGCTGGTTTGATGGGCAGCTCGAGATGAGACACAAATGTTATCTTCAGGCTGATGGTGCCTCTTACCAGAGAGGTGCACATTCCTGGGAATACCTGTAGTGGGGCCACCTCGGGCTGCACCATAGTGGAAGGGGAAGAAGAGAGTTTTTGCAGAAGGGGAAGAATTTTAATTGCTGCTGGCAGGACGGCCCCTCTGCCTGCTCCCTGTAGATGATAAGAAACGTGCAGGGAGGAATTGAGGAATGGTAAATACAGTGCTATGGTGTCGCTGCAGATAACCATTGACTAAAGCTTGATAATGTTTTCATTTGTTTAATCACAGGCATTTCTTGACTGAAGTCAAAGACGAGCTAGAGAGAGCTCACCTCCTAAGCTCTCCCCTCCTCAAATGGATTTGCTTTGCGTCTCGTTCTCCAAAACAAACCTCTAATTAGCGACAGAATTTACACAGAAACACTACCTTAGTAAATACAGCCTGACAATCCATCCATCCATCACGCATAGAATATTTACGGAGACACAGTTGTCTCTTCTTGCTATGCAATTCAGATTCTAAATATTTCCAGTGAATTCCTCATGAATTTTTAATTTTAATTCTTTTTAAAGTGGAGCTGATACCTCACTAGGTATTAAAAAATGTTTGACTGCTTCTTCACTGATGAGTGTTTGTTTACACAGCACAAAAGAGACAGCAAATGCTACTGTCAGGCTCAGTACCATTTAACACTGACTTTGCACTGTCGATAGCTATATAAGTAGAAAGGGAATCAGAAAATAAGTTCTAGTCAGTGCAATTTAACTTGGCAGTAATTAAAATAAGATTGTCCCATAAACTTTGTCCTTTTGCCTGTATTTATGAATTTATGAATTTATGAATTTATGAATTTATGAATTTATGAATTTATGAATTAACAGTGCATCTGATTTCCCCTCTTTTCCAAGTCAGGCTATTCTTTCAAGACAACCTTAAGTCCGATTCCATAACTACCTGTAGTTAATTCAATATAAGCGTATTTAATTCAAAGAGCATAATCTTCAAATAATGCAGAGTTGATTTTAAAGATAAAATGTAAGCATTAACTCTGCTTCCATTCTATCTATTAATGGTAATGTTTGAGTGGCAGAGGATCTGTAGAAAGGTAAAGCACAGAGATTTCCAGACTACATTGTCTTTTTTTGGATCCACTTGTGAAAATTCAGTTGAAGTACATATAAGCGTACCCATCAGGTAGTAGGAAGGCACATTCACCTGCTTTTATAGACAGGAAGAGTTAGTGCTGGTTTTGAAATGATGCTCCCTGAACCTCACATTAGGAGACTCCTACTGTTCCTCAAATTAGGAACCTGACGCAGTATCTAGATTATTATTTTTTAAATGGCTTCTGGTTTCAGTCTTTGGCAGGGCTAATTTGTTGAAAATTGGAAGTGATAAATTATTCAGTTTGCTAATAATGGC
>NW_009647242.1:1511854-1513003 GCF_000708025.1 Charadrius vociferus | reverse complement strand
TAAGATTAAAAAATAGCTCACATTACGCGCATATTTCCTCCCACATTAATAAAGTTAAATTGTCTTTTGAATTAGATTCTATGGCAAATTTCTATAACGGAAGCTTAAAGCTGACACCAAATTCATATTTAAGTGTATAAATAAATTACTTCATTTTAAAAGCTATAGAAGACAACTGGAGATGTTCATTGTTCCACGAGTTGGACTAAGGTCACGTATTTAAGCTCTTGGTTTCATCTTCTGCTTTCTCAAAGTTTTGTTTCTTGCATTATCTCTAGACATTCTGCAAAAAAAGGTGATGAAACCTTGCTAATCTCACATCAAGATGCCTCCTTTTAAAACAGATTTTGCACAAGCAGTTGTATGTCTCTGGGCAGCAAAATCTCGGCACTTGCTGTTAAAAGCTCAACCACCGTAACAACACTGACGTCCTACTGATCTTTTCCCAACTGCATACCTGACCACACTTGAGAAGAAATGCAAATTCACTGAAGAAAAGACCAGAGGGTATGATTAACTGGTTAACTCCTATTTAATATTTTTTGCAAAACAATAAGGAAGCAAAAATTAGTCACAAACTTCAATCTGCTCTCACAAATTAATTGTGGTTTAAAAGCATGAGCTAAGTTGTTTTATAAATTCTCTATCCACTCAGAATTATCTGAGATGTTAGGCGTACAAATTAAACGCCATTCAGCTTGCACATCTCTGTGAGGGCCAAGTTATATTCTCTCCCCTTCCTAATAAAAATTTGGAAGTGATGGGTTTGGATCCTTCAAGTCCCACAAGTCCTTCCCACAAGTCCAAGATCAGTTTGGAGATGATCAGTAAGATTTTTCCTGATGTTAACACTTGTTATTCATGTTATAGATGTCTGTCATGAACCTAACTGTGGCTGTTCCTTTGCCCACACAGGTTACTGGAGCCTTCAAGCTCTTGCAAATGGTTTAATCAAAATGTAAGGAAAAGTCCCATGCCCAGACTGGGAACAGCATTATGGAAGCTGATTACCAGCAGTGATGGTATCGTATTCCCTAGCGCCTATGGGTTCCATTTTTTTCAACAAAAGAAAAATTAACGTGAATTCACTGTGATTTTTGGGGAGGAATATATTCACCATAATACAGTATACCACCCAATCATTCCTGC
>NW_009647242.1:1506911-1511771 GCF_000708025.1 Charadrius vociferus | reverse complement strand
CTGCTGGACAATAATTACATTTTCCAGCCTGTGAGTTGTTCACAGAAAACATGCCAAGTCTTGCCTTTAACACCATTGATGCCGGTGAGTCAGTTCTAGTAGGAAAACAGCATAACCCAATCAACAGGAAAACATCACCACTTATTTTAAAACGTGGAACCAGTGCAGCTCTATTAACCTATTTCCAAATCATGCCACCCTTTGCAGGCACAGATTCCTGCTTGGTAGCTAGGAGGAGACAAGAGTTACAAGAAGTGTCTTCATAGTCAGGTGCCTGAACACAATCCAGGCATATGATATATTTACCACAATATAATGAGATAATTCCATATTTAATTTCAAAACAGGGGGTCTGGGGCAACTATGCTGCCTGCATCGGGTCTATCCGATGCTGCATGAAAGCAGGGTTCCCAGGGTGAAAAGATTTAAGAATTACTCACTCACTCCCTATATTCCTCTTCTTTTTAGTATCTCATTATTAAAGCACTTTTATTACACAGCAAGTGTTGTGCCTTTCCTATTGAGATTGGGGAAGAACCCTGAGCATCCCCTGTGCAAGAACAGCCAGTGATGGTGCTTCTGTGCTCTCCTAACTCCTGCCCACATCTCCTGGGCAGAGCTTTCAGTCTCTTTGCTGCAGCCCCTGGTGCCTTCTCCCCAGTAGCCTGGCCGGATGCAGCTGGACCCGCTGCCTTTAGCACCAGGCTAGATTATAGGTGGTAATAGGAGGGGATGACTGGGTGTTCACAGCCCCTTAGAAGCCAGGAGGGAAGGGTACCACTAAACCTAGGTGCTGTCAGCGTGAGGGATGTGGAGGTGCATGGAGATGGGGGCATGTGCCAGGCATGTGCGATAGCCTGGGCATTAAAAATCCTCTGCTATGGGAATTACTGGTTTGGGAGCAAACTAGGAATTTACATGGTTTTCCGTTTTCTTTCTCCCACCCCTACTTTTTGCATCCAGACTGTCCCAGAGCGCCTGCTTCTCTCCAAAGCCAGCCCACCTCTCTGGTAAGCACTTGAGTCTGGGCAACTCCTGAAGTCAGTGAAGTCCATACCCTTGAGGGACCTTCTGCCTGGGGGCAGCCCATGTGGTCCTTTTTCTGGCCAGGCTGGAGGGATTCAATCCACTCAGGCCTTTTCCCCTGCCCCATGACAGCTCTGGCAGTCTCCTGGAACAGCTGTTTCCCAGGTTCCTGCGAAACAGCAGAT
Organism: Charadrius vociferus; assembly: GCF_000708025.1. Classification (NCBI taxonomy): domain Eukaryota; kingdom Metazoa; phylum Chordata; class Aves; order Charadriiformes; family Charadriidae; genus Charadrius; species Charadrius vociferus. The sequence goes on along the minus strand of NW_009647242.1, from coordinate 1,510,560 downwards.
TTCCTTTAATCCTCATGGAAGCCTTTGTCATCTCAGAGCCAAATTGTCGTAACATAAATTTCAAGTCGCAGCTTGAAATCACATTCAGGAATAGAAAGGGCAAAGACTTAAGCTGCCGATGCAGAGCATCAGGCTACCAGCTAAGGAACACCAGGTGGGACCTGGGAGCTGCCCTGGCCTACACCTTTTTCCTTGGGTTGCTCTTCCAGCCCAACATGCTGTAGAGGTGGCGTCTCTGGTGAAAGGAAGTTGTGGGCAGAGTGTGCTTCGAGGGGCCTTTTGCTTTGAGTTCACTCCTCTCTTTGGTCTCTCACAGCTCAGATTGATTAACCCCTGGATGTACTTCTCTGAGGGAGGGAGAAAAACACTGAAGGGTTCTGGAGATAACTGAAGAGTTATCTAAACCAGCTTTTGGTAGCAGCTGAACGTTTATTAGAGGCAGGCAGGCAGTTTACTGTATTGGTTTTTTTCCTCTGATGACAAGTGATAATTATTTCCAGAATGCTTTTTCAGAACACTTGGGTGGTGCTTATGAGATAATGAGGCAGAGGCAGAATGGATAACAAGTGTGTGCAAAAAAGCCCAACCAAAACCAGCTAAAAATTAGAGACCCTTTACCGTACAGTACAGCTATTGATAAAAATCTTATTTGGCCATTAAATGGAGTTCTGGGTGGGATTATTGACTGATTCCATCAGTGTACAACCTTCTGGTTACTATTCCAGATTCTCCACCTCACTTCTAGCAGATACCGCGTCAATGGCGTTCATAGTGTAGAAATGCCCCAATGGGCAGCGAGGAGAAAGGATCATTGAGAGTGGGATGGGTGGTAAGGTGGGATGGTGGGATATGCAAGTTATTAAATGCTATGGTTGAGGGAAAGCACAGCACCACTGACAGCTATGAGTGCCCCGGCTGCCCTCCAGGGTCAGGAGGTGACTTCATGCTCCTGAGGGGCCCGAAGGGAACCTGCCATTAACACAATAGCTCTGCCTTAAGCACAGCAACTCAGACAAAAGCTGAAAAAACATATTTGGTGTTCACTTGGAGTTTACTTAGGTGCAGGATAGCAGAGCTTATTCAGATTCTGTGTACTTGGGCTTTCTCCAGTTTGAATTCTCCCAAATCTCTGTTTTTGCCAAAGGCAATGTTTTTATCCATAGGTTGTTATCGACAGATGCCTAAATTAACATATTCACTTTGTGCTATGTCATCCTAAATATTAGGATTTTCCATTCCTTTGCAACCAAAACACTTTGTCATTAAGGCAATTCTAATACATGGAAGTTGGTGAGAGAGAAAACAAGATTTTAACAAGTTCCCTGTAACCACGTCTCTGAGTATTTTCTGGGTATTTACAGATAACTTTTTTCTTCTCTTACACAGCAAACTTTTTTTTTTTGCTTTATTTTGGAGTAAATTTTGATTAGCACAACAAATAAATGTGACATATTCAGAAATTACCCTTCTTAATGTTTATGCCATCTCTTTCAAGTGAAGTTGGAGCAGCAGCAAGTTAAATATTTTACAACAGAAAAGTCTCCTGTGCTATTTTAACTTGCAACGCTACTATTTACGTTGAGCATATATGATATGGCCGTGCTCAGAGTTTCAGTTTGTGCAGATGGTTTTGGGGGATTGTATAAACCATGCACGGAAGTGCAGTGTCCTAAAACGCTTTCACACTCACGCATGTTTCTTCCCTCATTCAAGATCTTACCTGTATCATGGCATTCCATTTTCTCATCAGATTAGTTTACCAAAGACTAAGACATTTTTAATCTTCAACTTATAATACCCGATGCACTTGCTCGGTGTAAATGTGCAGTGGAGTTACACTTGCTTAGGAAGCTGAGACTCTCATCTAATGGCATAATCATCCCAAGCTCATTAGAAACTTAGGTTAGGAAAGAATTATATTAATAGTGCTATGTCTTGAACCAGGGAGCGTTCTGATTGCCTGACACTTTGTAATACCAGTAATGAACTGTGGAAAAAGGAGTGATAGAAAACACAGTAATCCTCTTCTCCAAGAAGGTACGTCTGTACTCAAAGGAAATTTGAGATGAGTCAGTTTTCTTAGGGAATGATTATAATGGACACTGAACAACGGTGATGCAGTCCTGCAGTGTAATTCAATGTATATATTTCAGTTACAAGTTGTATAGAGGTGTTTATTTAAACAATAATAATCGAGTCAGATGATAAAGTCCAGAGCTGGATCTCAATATACATTCTCCACTTCTTGTGGAATATTCTGATGAGGATAAATGCACGTGATAATAAACTGGCACTCACCATCGCATGGAGGTATGATAGTACCCTTCAGCTTGCTGTAATTTGAAGAAATGGTTAAACTAATTATAAAGCTGTAAACTGGCAGGATTTTATGTTGCACAGATGCTCCCTCTTTCCTTTTCCTTTGTACTTGGCTCCCAACAGATACTTGCAATCCTGCACAGAGGATTCCTTAACCTGACCTCTATGATTTTAGAACAAATGACACTTTGGCTCTTGAAATTTGTTGACTTTTCTCTCTGCAGATGTTTTGCTTTCCTCCTCCTTGCCTGTCCTGAAATTTAAGAAGTTCCTGGTGTGAGCAAAGGACGGATCTGCTGGAAGGGACAGATGTAGAGTGTTATTTATTTGCAGGCTTGAAGGCCTTTGATAAGGTTTTATGGCAGAAATTTTTCATTTTTTATTTTCTTGACCCATAGATTTTTCCTGTTTATCTATGTTTTGAATATAAACATTGCTATGCCTTCTCAAGTAAAACTCATAACTGAGTTACATGATAAGAAATAGCTTTATTTTATATAAAATATGTAAATTACTATACTTTTCCTGAATTTCTTTACCGCTATCAATACAAACAACCCGCCAACCAAGCTGAAGTCTGAACTTCACGAGCAGCTGCCCCCAATTTGAAGGCACTTGAAGCCTAACTCTGATCATGTAGCTCATACACGATTGTATTTTGAAATATGGTTTTAAATGCAATATCATACAGAGCAGCACAAACTTTTCCTGAAAAAAAAACAAAAAAGAAAAAAGCAGCATGCGTTGTCAGCAGGGATTTGCATTTGAGAGACAGTATTTTTGACTAAAATTCCCTCACCTCAACCAACTTATTTTGGACATACAGTTCTTTTCCCTGGAAAATGTTGGTCCTTGCTTCAATTTACTTGAAATATTCGTTAAGGAGTACTGTAGATGGGAGCTCTGTGACCTGACAAACCTTAAAATAGGAAAGCGTAATGGGAATCAACTTTCCTGAAGTATTAAAGAAATGTCTCCATCGTGAGGAATTTCTACAAGCAGTTTGTTGTGTTTTATGCCAGTTTCAAGAGGCTGCTGATCATTAAAAAGTTACAAAGACTTCCTACCGGACAAAAGCAGTCAACCTCTTAGTTTACAAACTGAGGCGAGAACTCGTTTCATTTACAAACATGGCTGATTTGCCTGTGTCGATGCGGAGGGGAGGCTCGAAAAATATCAACAAGGGCACGAAGTTTCAAAGTTGGGGATGGCAAATTTACAAGGAAAGGCTCAGCAGCTGGTTTATTTTATTATTTTTTTTTAAACCACCTGAAAAATATCTGCCGTATAGGATACCCGTATATTGAATCAGCTTAGCAATGCTGCCCCC
>NW_009647242.1:1505664-1505929 GCF_000708025.1 Charadrius vociferus | reverse complement strand
CCGGGGGTTCCCGCTGCGGGAAAAGGAGAGGAGCGGGCAGACCAGAAGGATGCCTCAGACTGTCGCTAACGTAAACCAGATTAAGCTCTCTTATACGGAGCGAGAGGGGTTCAAAACCACTTTCCAGGCGTGAGGCAGAGGTAGCGTGAGGATGTAGTGGAGATAATTTACAAAAGTTTTCTTCTATTTTTGTTTATTGAATTTCTTTTTTTTGCACGTGGGGCTGGCCCGGTGCAGCCGGGGTACCGGAACGCTCTGCAGCGAG
>NW_009647242.1:1472281-1505597 GCF_000708025.1 Charadrius vociferus | reverse complement strand
GAGCCCAAAGTTAGTGAGCAGCAGCACAGTTCACCCTGTTACTGGGCCAACGGTATTTGACTGTGTGGCGTGCTGGGTTATGAGGGAGAGCACTGGTAGGCACCAGAGGCTCTCGCCTTTGGCTTGGTTCAGCTCCTGGTGCCGTCAACAATTTCTACCGATCCCTACTCACTGCATATTAGTCCACAGCCACATTAGGTCTCTGTTAAGAAAAAAAACCCAAGAGTGGAAAATGCTTGGAAGGCATATGTTGTGCAGATGCATGACTTAGTTTTCTTTATGTTGAAGTGTGGTGTTCAAGATGGATATAGTGTGGGAGATAAGCATCTGGGTGTTTACATGCTGCAGTAAAAAGCAAGTGTGTTTATTGATATCATGTGTACAAAACTTCATCCTTCAGGTAAGGAGAACAAAATCAAGCTCAAGTAAATTGCAGAGTCCATATATAAATAAATACACTTGTATTATAAATACACACATTTGTAAATAAATACATGTTACCTTGGTTATGAACATTCAGTCTTGGAAACAAATGAAAAGCCAGACAAAATGATGCAAGACTTCTCACAATTGTTTTTGTAAGGTACCATCTTCTGTACACCAAATAACCTTACTTCACTATTAACTCCTGTTTAAGTATGGGTGTTAGCACACAGTTTAAAAAGGTGACGATTTTCCTAAAGCTGGCCAAATATAGGTGACAAGAGTCCACTTTTTTTGCATATAAATTTGTAATGATCACACTGCAGTAATCTGTTGCAGCTTTTGCAAATAGTTTAGTGCTGATATTCCAGCTTTTACATAGCAGCTCACATTGTTAAAGACATCTTGATAAAATGCATATTTTTATGTCAGTGATCAAAGATACCAGTAGATTTGATTGCACCGAAGCCACCCCTCCTGGGGCTACTTGAATTCATAATTGTATTTTTCTAGCTGAAAGGTCAGGTCAGGAGACCATTCTTCTTATTAGATTAATTTGATAGAATTTTTTTTCTCAGCATGAGAGTACAGATAATCTGAGGAAGCAGAGTACCAAACCCCCCTGGTGGATAACTGCCTTACAGAAACCAGAATTCAAGATAACTGATCCTAAAACAATGTGAAGAATGCGATGCAGATTAGAATAGCCGTGTTGCTTTTGCAGAAAGTAAACAACTGAAGCTCAAGCTTGTAAGCATTGTGATGATGTAAAAATACAGTTTGGGGTAAGGCTGGAAAGATTTCTCAGAGGTGTTGCAAGAGCAGTGGAGAAGTTTGAGGGAAAGGTATGGTGGCATGCCCATGGAGAGTACCTTGGCAGAACTCTCAGCATTTCTTGTTTTTTTTTTCCTCTTTGTTCCTGCTTTTTTCCTGTCAGCAGATGAGGAAACTGGAGCATATGATGGTTGCAAGGGTCTGTCAAAGTACTGAAGTCCAATATAAGAAAGAGCAACACAGAATAGTAAAGTCACTGCACTAAACAGCTTTGAAGGTTAATGATTGGTTCTTTCAGCCTAAAGATTAATATCTACTTACCTATAAAATTTAGTTGGCATTTTAATTGCAGGTGTGTTGTTAAAGTGTCCCCATCATGTTGAAAAATGGGGGTTGTATTTTCAATTGAGTCTTTTGTGACCAACAATGGAGTTACTCTTCATGAAACACCTCTCTGGTGTCCAGATCCACATGAGTTATTTTACAATCTCAGAAGCAAACGGCCATTTCAGGGGCTTATGTAGCAGCTTTGCTCTGGTGGAATGCATTCTTAATTATACTGGAAGTAACAGTGATACAGGTCTACAAAGTAGAAAGGGAAATAAGTTAATGGTTTTGCACAGTATTGACTATATTTCATAAACTTGATTCAGCCAATGCCAGGTGACTTTTCTATAATTAAAAGTCATCCTGCTACTGTAAATGTATGGTAATGGTAAGTTTCAAGACTGTAGTTGTAGGCTAAATGTTTCCTCAGCTGCGTCTCGCCTCAGTTTATTTTTGTAAGCTGGTGTGCTGTAGTAGCCTGCTCTGTTGGTCCTGCTTGGGGTTTTGGAATTGATAGTCTGTAAGTGCTGATGCTCAGGGGATTGAGAGCCCCCAGAAAGGTGCCTGGGGTGCTCCATCAGGGCAGAGCTGAACACAGGTATTGCTCACGCTTACCATCGTTTGGGTTGCAAACCTACCTTGCGTCAAGAATCTGGTTTAGTAGGTCTGCTTAGACTATGATTAATATGCAATTCATAACATTGTGGCTAGCAATTCTTTTTCCTGAAACATAACTGATATGGTTTGCTTATAAATCAGATTGTTGGAGCACTTGACCAGGAAGTAGGAGATTTAGGTTAATCTCCTTAGATTGAGATGGTTTGAACCCACATCTCCGACTTCTGACTAGAGTGCCTTATTACCAAATTGCTGTGACAGGTAATGCAGGGGAGGGGAAGGCATGTATGAAATCTCTCCAAATCTCTGTTTGAAAGTGACTACTATGCAGCCAAGAAGGCAATTTTAATGGGTGCAGAAGCAGAATGGGCAAGAGAAAAAGTTGATGCTGCAGGTGGATTGTTAGGGCATTCAAAGATGGAAGGAGAATCGAATTGCAGTCCTTCCTCTTCCTCAGCAATCGGGCATCTAAATTCATGAGAAAAACCTTTATTGTACCTGTGCCTGCTGTTTGTTTGTTTTTTTTTTTACTGGGTCACTCAAGCCTGGCACCACTTGGTGGGATGACTGTGCATCCCACTTGGTGTAGGTGGACATTTTGGTGCCTAACTCAAGATGGTAAGTTCCGTCTCAGATGTGGTGTGCTTTAATTGTAGGTGTGGCAGCAAGATTCTTGAGCCTTTTTGAGTTTTTTTTGATCTAGCCTTTAGTCTACAAGTTTAGACATATAGATGTTACCCTCTTAGTTGCTTCACTACAGCCTCATGCATTCAAAGGTGTTCTGTGGGTTGATGTTTCCTCTGATGCTTGAAACTGAGAGCCGAACTTCCTTATATATACTTGGATGACCATAAAACTTTGAAGAAAGTTGTCTTATACCTTCAAGATGGACTGGACATTGCATTCCCAAACACTTTCTGTATGAAACGAAAAAGTATGTCACAGGGACTCTACAGCTGCCATAGTACATTGTAGGTTGGCATATGCTAGTGGATTGAATAGAACTTCCTTCCATCAGTCTTAAATTTTTCAAAGAGAGGGGTAAGAAACCTGCAACAAAGAATTAAGTGATATGGGAAATTAGAAGGTTTCTAGCTACTGCAAAGCTTATCTTTACTTTTAAATATTTTCCTCTAACATATCTACTGTGCTTCCACTGGTGTGAATATCGTTTCCAGATAAGAGAACACTAAAAGAAACCTGACATCCCTTGAGACTTGTGGAAAACTTAGAGGCAGTGCTGTTTGCAACTTGCAGTGTGAGGCAGGAGGCTGATGAGCTAAAAATATGGTAGGAGTCTGAAGCAGAATCACTAATGCTGTGGTAAGCTGGAAACTTTAATTTATTTTTTTTTTTAAATTGGGCAGAATGGTATGCTTGGCTCAAGTTCTCACTTTCTCCTTGGGCCTGAAACCTATAGGAGTGAACCTAAACACTCCTCATGTGTCTTCAGGCAGGTTAAGTAGCAAGATACTTATTAACTGTCCATGCTCTATTTAACTTGTTAGACGATGTGATAAGCCTGAGGCCCATACACACAAAGGAGCACAGAGGAACAAGGTGGGGCAATCCCAATAATGAACCCAGAGAAACCATCCCCTCCCAGGACTGTCTCATGACCACTGTCAGCCCCTGGGCCAGGGGTGACACCTAGCACTGTGAGTTCTGGGAGAAGCTCTGCAGAGCTTATGAGGGGGTGTGTGAGGTGTGTGGTGGTGGCTATCTACAGGGGTATGGGACTCATCATGAGATGCAGGGGAAGAATATTTTGGGATTGCACAAGACTTATTGTGGGATAAGTAGAGGAAGGACCAAAGACAGGGTAAGGGCGGGGATCAAGGTGAACTGGGAAAGAAGTAGTAAGGGGGGGGGGGGGGGGGGGAGAAGGGACAAAGAGGGATAAGGTGTTAAAGGCCAGTTGGCTGTAAAAAGGTTGCAGGTCAGTATGCTTCTCTTGCCCTGCCCCAGACCTCGTTAGTACATGTCCTGTCCTGATGTACCTCATGTCCTGTCTTTTTATTAAACTCTGTTTCTAACTCCTCTCCTGGGTGAGGGGGTCTCAGCTGTGTGCAGGGAGATATAAATGCTGGCCACTGGAGAGGTGACTGCAAGTCACAGGGGCCTGTGTGTCTTGGGTGCCTGCAGCTGGAGAGACCAGAGCATGTGTGTGTTGTGTGGGCTGCAAACATCAAGCCAGACCAGTAAGCCAGGTATCAAGGCAGCTGTAATTTTGGGATGGATACTGGAGAGACCAGAGGTTCTGCAGGTTGGCCGCTGGAGAGACCAGGATGTCCAAGGCAACTACTGGGTAGACCGTGGGGTCTGGTTGTCAGCCAGGAGACCCATCTGCACGTGTGTGCATCTGTGCATCAGGCAACCAGTGACGAGAAGATCCAGAGCCAGCTATCAAGTAGGCTGAGTGTCTTGGCCAGTAACTAGAGGGATCCATAGTGGGTGTGTGTTGGGTGTGATGAGGGACTGGTGTGTGTACAAGGCAGTCTGTGGACCAGCAGCTGAAGTGGAGCTGTGGGCTTCAGGGGCTCACATGCCCAGGTACCAGTAAGAGGGGAGACCTGGGGTGCAAGGGGGGCAGTTATTGGATAGACTGGGTGTCTAGGTCTCCAGTTACTGAAGGAATCCACATTGCATATATATCTGTATATGAATATATATTTTCTACTTAAGGTCTCTTGTCCTGATCAGCTGGAGTGGGGAATGGGTTGAGACCATTGGTGATGGTTGTGCTTGTGTGTTTCTGTCTTTGATCTATATGGCTGGCCATATGTGTGTATGTGTTGTATAATGTGTGTGTGGCTATGTAATGTGCCTGTTGGAAATACATGCTTAGCTTTACTACTGACTGGATCTGGGAATGTGGAGCTGCAGCAGCTGTTTCTGTTGGGCTATAGGACCTGGCACACCCCAGCAGAACTCTAGAAGAGCAGATATAAGTGCGGAGCTCTGGGCTTTTGTTTTCTCTGACACTGTTTGGCTGTTGAAGCCTTAGTGTAATGGACTTTGCTCTATATAGTACTCTACAAAAGTCAATTTTAGATGACCCGTCTACCAAGTCACCTCAAACAGGCCACATTGCATATCCCCAGGAATGATGACTTTGTGGGTACTGTTGCATTAAAATAAGGTTCCCTAAATTCATAGTAAGCAACACAAACATATTTTGAAGTCTTTATTAAATAGAAATGGGGCTCGATCATTTTCAGAGGAGTTGGTAGAATAGAAAGGGTAATGTAAAAGGTAATAATCTCAACTAGGTGCAAATTTTCATCACTGTGGTCTGACTTTTGAGGGTGGGAGAGAGGAAGAAAACCATCAGAAAGATCAGTTTTTCTAGTGATCTGCAAAGAACATCTTAGACATTTTGTGGGGGAAACATTGTGCTTTGTCTTGATTAGGAAGTCCTAAGTTTAATCAGTTTTGGGTGTTTTCCTCACTTATTTTAAAAGGAAGTCAGTACTCACAAGCCGTGGACTATTTCTCCTTTTCTCAGAATACAAAGGTATGTGACAGGGAAAAATCCTATGAAAGCATTCTAAGTAGACTGAAGATTAGGATAAAAAAACCCACTTGTCTGTCATAAATATTTTCTCCATTCCCTGAGGCCTTAGAAAATGCATCTCTGGAAATTCAGGACTATCAGTGTGTGTTGATCAGCTGTTGATATTTACAGCAGTCTCACACAGAATCTTCAGGTGGGATTTGCAGCCTTCTCCTACATGTATTTTTTCTGTCCTTCAGGCGTCCCTTCCTGACCAAACAACAGAATGTGTTGGAGAAGTTTTGCAAGATAAGATCAGTTAGGTCAGCCTGCAGGAATTGTGATTTGTTAGTTGGCCTAAACCTTAGGTGCACATCAATCAAACTACCCATTTATATATGGTTTTGGGTACTTAAGTGATATCTCAGAGGCTGTACAAAGTGCCTCTGGGCACTGGGATGTGGGTACAGCACACTGGCTTTGAGGTTTTGAGGTGAGTGCTTCATCTGGTTGTGGGTCAAAGCAAAAAAACCTTAGTTGTATCTGTGTTTGCACTTTTGTAGTTACTTCTGCTATTTTTAAGGACTTTATTTTAATTATTTTTTCAATCACTAAAGTCTGTGGGTTTGGGAGGGGAGAAGGAACAGCTTTTGCCCTGTGATGTAGTGTACATGGTTTTTGGTATTAAAAGCTGTATACATCACAATTTTAGAAAGAACCTAGGAGATTTATTTTGTAGTTATGGTAGATATAAATAACAGTATAAAAACTGAAAAACATAGGCATGTAAGATTAAACATACTGTCAAAGTCTAAGCCTTTGATATCCTTATTACAAAGATACATAGATGCACATAACTTAGAATTCCCATCCTGGTGTGAATCAACAGTTCTGATTCCTGAGAAGTTTTCTCTCATGTTCCTGTAAGAGCAAAACAGACTTCTAGGATGCTTTGGTTTTACCTGAGAAGCTGATTATTTGGTTTTTTTAAAGTCTCCCTGGAAAATCACTACTGCTGTAATGGCCATGTGAGCTCAGAGAGGGGGGATGCATGGCAGGCAGTCTCACTCACGGCCCTTTCCACAAGTGGCCCAACCTTGCAGGCTGCGTGAAGCAGCAGCTAATGTGGGTTAATGGACTGAGTTGGCTTGTCTTGTCTTCCTCCGGGCTTTTCCTACCAGCCAGCTCCATGAAGATCCCACTTCTGCTTTGTGCAGACAGAGTAGATTTGAGACTTCTGCAATTCCATCTTTTATCAGCATTAACTTATTTGCTTTTAATGATTTTTTTAAACCGTCATTTAATACAGTAACAACTCTGTCAGAGAGATTCCCTAACCTGTTCTTTTAGATTAAAGTTTAAGATTTTAAGAATTTTTTTTAAGATTTTTTTTGCAAGCTTAATGTAATTCCTTTCCGTGAGCTCATTTATTGTGCTGTGAGATCCAGCCTCCCTCTTGATTCCCGCATGAGAATAAAGGTTAAAAAGCTGTTTAAGAAACGGTCTTCCTGAAGTGGAAACTCTATTTTCCCCTTAGTTCTGCCTGCATTTTTACTGCTGTTTTGCTCCAAAATGACCTTGAAGATAGGCCCGTGTCCACTGCCTCCTTTATCATATTTGTGTAACTTTTATTTGCTAAAAGGCTGAGGGGACAGTGCAGAACCTGTATAGGTAATTCAAAACAACTTCTGTAGTCTTGATTTGATTATTGGATTTTTTTCCTTGTGGACCTGATTAAGCAAGAGGTTTTTAATAGCCAAATCCTAGCTCTCTATGTGGCGTAAGTGGCATAAGTCATGCTGACTATAATAAACCTTGGATTTCAACCATCGAGCATAAGTGCAAACTGGAGCTAGCACTGATGCTTGCTTAGGTTAGTATTTATTGGTTTTAATCAGTTTTCTGAAAGCACAGCTGGCATTTTGCCTTCTGTCACAAAACTTGTCTGATCAAAGAACTGTAAAGACATCTTTGTGTGGGAAAGAGCAAAAAAAGCCCAGTAGCAACTGGCAGTTCCAGTGCACCTTGATTGTGGCTGGGTGCTGCCCTTCCAGGGAGGACTGGAGCAGGGGTCAGAGTTGTCCCTCATGTGGTTGACATGGGTGCTGGCAGAAGGAGCTTTGCAGCCATGGCACAAGGTGGTGGGTGAGCTGGGGACCCTGGCTGCACCGTGCCACTTCTCTGCCACCCCCTACCCAGGCGGAGCTGCTGCCAGGCTGGATAAGAGCCTGTCTGCTCTTCACTGCCTGCTTAGAGTTGTTCCAGATCCGTCCAGTAGTATCTACAGTGAGTGAATCCATGAGTCCAGCACCAGCAGTAGGCGTGTGCTTGACAAACCAATTAATCAAATTATGCCTTCCCTGTTTGTGGCTGTTACTTTACTAAAGTGAGAAAACCAGCTCCTGAAGGTGCTTCACCACTGCAAAACTGTGGAAGAGAGTCCACTGTTTTTTCTTGTCTAATTTTCCCTTACAAATGTTTCTCATTCAAATGCAAGAATGTGTGTTTTGTTATACTCTGTGCCACACCATTCACGTATTTTACTTGCCTTTACTGGGCTGCCTTTTGTGTGTCTTGCCCTGTTGGAAGAGGGGAGGGCAGCAAAGGCTTCGGACTGTGTGCTAATGCCTCCGATTCAGTTGTTTCTACTTTATTGGCTGAGAAGGGCTAGATAACAGGAGTTTGAAGAGAAGGTTCTTTGGATTGTCAGGATCTGTGGAAACCTTGGTTTAAATTAGGGTTGTGAAATGTATGCTGTTGAAATTTCTAGGATTCCTTTTATTTGCTTTAGCTGGTGGAGTCTTTAAAATGTATACTCGGTGTCTGCTAGCACAAAACACCCTTTAAAATATGCTAAAGATATCAACGTTTTGATAAGAAAATGAAGGATCAAATAAACTCCACCAAACTTGGGAGAATTTCTGTGAATTTACGTTTACAGAAAATTCATTTATTCCTTAAGTAGTTGCTAACTAAGTTGTTTCAGAAAGGCTCTTTCTTAATTGCACAAGTAGTCCAATTTGCTTTTACTGGGTAATATCTCACAGGATTAAGTAACACATTCTTACAAACAGAAAGCAAATCTGTCATGTATCTAGAACTCTCTGATAAAAACCCTTTTTAAGGGTTATTTGTGGATATTAACAACAAATCTCACTAAAAAATCATCAGCGTTTCAGAAACCACAATTTTTTTTTGCTAATTCAAAAATGTGAGCTTGCTATTGAAATGGACATTTAGAAGTAAACATGGATTTTAAGCTAAAACTTACAGGAATCAAGTCCTTCCAAGCCCTATCGCAATTTATCTTCCTTGAAGTAGGTTTACAGTGTGTCTGCCAACACCCTCCAGAACAAGTTTATCATTGCTAAAGGCACGCAGGAAATACAAATACTGGAGTCAAATGGATGAGCACTCTTCACTTGGTGGTTACATGAGGGGCAGCCTACTTCCTTGTGTATTGGATGATATCACAGGGACATTTCTAATGGGAGAAATGATCCTTCAAAGTACTGTGCGGATTTCCTGTGAGGTGGAGGTGGCTGCTTTTTGCGAGCCATGAGAGTTGTTTGTGGCTGGGCAGGGAAATTCAAGCTGAACTGGGTGATGACTAAAGGGGAATAGATCTTTCCGTAGTGATGAGTGATAGTATATGATCTGAAGGTGGCAATGAAGCAGTAGGTACAAATTATGTCTGCTGGTGGATGGCTGTATTCAGTGTATAACCTGGCATGGATCAGAGGTTGCCACACTGTTTAACTCCAGGGATATGTAAGGTTGCTCAGAAACTTTTTCTTGTGGGATACTTCCAGTTGGTTTTAAGGATTTGCTATTGCTTGCTGCCACTGCTGCCAATGGACAAATCCAAGTTTGGATATCTTTGGTAGGCTGAAAATCCTGCTGTAATTATAGGAAAAGAGGGTAAGAAGGGGCTTCTCCATGGTGCAGTGGAAGGAAAAGGTCAAGATATTTGCTTCAAAGAAGAAAAACCCTTCTATATACCATGTAGTATCAACTGAGGGTACAGTCTCTCTAAAACTTGAGCAGCCTTCCTCATCTGTTCTTAAGGACAATGAGAAATACGTGCTGCCTGCTCTGCAGCTCTACCTATAGTATTGCTGCTTTTCCCACAGTAATCGGCAAAAAATATTTTGGGTGTTTCAGGATAGGATTCAAAACTTTTCAGTGTCACTGTGGCATTGCTGAATTTTAAATTAAATGACTTGAATGCTCAGTCCTGATCTTCAAGCTGTTAGCATTTTCTTGAAAAAAATGCCCTTTGGGCTGAAATGCATCATTCTTGTTTTCAGGCCAAAGGCAAAATACTTTCAGGACACTTGATTTAACTTTCATGCAGCTGGCTGAGTTATTGAGCATTGATGGCAATACAGATGAGAACTCTTAGAAGTTTGCAAGTTTTGTGTTGTCCTCCCCTTTATTTTTGTGTCCTTAAAATTACACTTTTTTTGGGAATTTGTGTGTGACACAAATGCCTTTGATTTTTGTGAAGGTGTCTACTGGAAAAAATAAAAAATAAAACGAGGGTTTGAAACAGAATATGTGCAACAGGTGACTTGCTACTAATGTTTTTAAAATGAAGTTGTAGGGTGTGCCCTGTGTGTTTATTAGCTTGTGTGCTTGGAGACCAGCAGATGTAAGTAAACAAAACATGGTGATTTGCAATTTTATTTTTTTGCCTGGAGTAAAATGTCTAGAAAAAAAGTAGCAGGATATATTTTACTTTGTGCAAAGAGCAGAAAGCCACCTCTACAGCATGTTGAACAGTTGATTATAACTGGGAAAAAAAACCTACAGAGGTTATTTCCCAATTAACCGTTTAAATCAGATTGCAAAAATCTTCTCAGTAGAGATAAGAGAATGATCAAGTTTTGCATGTCTTCAGTGTTACACAGTTGCAAATCCTTTCAGCTCTATTCAAGCTGGAGGAAATGCGCTCCATTCTGCCCAGGAAGATCTGGCAGTGATACAGGGCTGTGTGTGCCCTGATAATGTCTTTGTGCCTGCTGGAATGAAAACATTTTTATTCTATGTCTGGAGAAAAAAAAAAAACACCCACCCACAACCAAACACATGGCTTTGTAAAACAGGAGAGGTGGTAGTTCTGAGGTGCCAAAAGCTCCTCAACTTGAAACTGCTTTTGTTCATTAATGGAAAAATTCCACTTAAATAGAAATAAACTTCATCTAAGGCAGCTGTGATTTATAATATTAATTTGTATTAAGAAAGGGAAAAAATAACATGTATAAATTTTGGTTTTCTATATGGCTGGTGAAAACAAACTTAAATGAACAAAGTGAAAAATCCATTTGAGTTCCTTTGTAGTGCAACCACTTGCTGCAAGACTTAGTTTATGATCACAAGGAGATTGCAGCAGCCTCAAGGGGTCCTTTATGTTTACATGGGAAAAGTAGTAACGTTTTTTTCGGTTGTGATACTGAGTCACAGCACAGAAGTGACTGGGACCACTAAAGCTTTAAAATTCTTTTCAAGCTTCTTTTCAAAGTCTCTTAGACTTTGCAAGTGATAAATGTAAATTTAGAATCAGGACAGAGCTAATGGATACTTGGGTCACAACTTCCTATTTATTATAATAAATGATTCGGTGTGAAGCTTAATGCTGCACATTTATGCATGCAGATTAATTAGGATTAAACTCAGACAGGATTTTCATTTACAAGGAAGACTGCCTCAGGTTGAAAACTGGTCATAGGAGAGAAGAGCAGGGTGAGCCACTATCTATTGAGGGAGTCAAAAGGTGTTGGGTGTTGTTAAAAGGTGGTGGGTGGGGAAGGCTACTTTAGATCTAACATCAGTAGGAACAAAAATGTTCTGCCATGTTATTACTGGGACACACAAGTGACAAGTGACTGAGGTCCCTAGCCTTTGACATGCCAATCACACTCCCAGTACTATTGTCATATTGATCTAAGCTAATATTGTGTCTTAGGCTGCATATAAGCAAAACTGACAAGACACTGAAGTATTTAATAGTTGTGGCTTGTATTTACATCAGGTTTGAGTGAAAATTCTTCCCAAGATAAGGTGACTGCAGGAAAAATGCTAGTGTAATTCAAAAAGAAAGAACAATCCCCAAACCAACAAACACAATGATGCAGACTCCTCAACATGCAGAAAAAGCTTTGGGTGAATGAGAAAGAACTAATTTCATGGTCTGGCAGGTTTGTTGTTCCTTGGCAGCCTGCCCATCTGTCAACTTTTGGCTCTTTTGCTTTGGTGTAAATGCTGTGACAGTTTCTAGGCAGGTTCTTGAACAGGCCAACACCATTCAAAAAAATCAATACTGGCAAGACATGACTTGACAGAAGAAATCATGACTATACTTTGAAAACGCATGAAATATAAAGAGTACTTGCAAATTACCCACCTTTCATATCCAGTTATCTGATGCTGAAAACTAGCATGAAAGCTAGTTTTCTTTTTTTCCTTCTGCCCCTTAGTTTGTTCTGATTGAAAGAAATCAGCAAGCTACTGCCAATATTGAAGGTATTAGAAATTGCTGTGATAAAACTTTTTGATGTTTTTTTTTATCCCCAAGAACTTTAACTTTTTTTTGCCTTGGGTCCCTGAAATCTGTGAAGGACATAATACAAGAAACAGTATTGAGAGCTGTGATGTAAGCTATTAAACCTATTGTATTTGGCAATGTTTTCTATTCTCTCGAAACATTCAGTTGAAGGCTGTCAAGGGTGATGCGTGCTCCTTTGGGAAACAACATAGCTCATTTGTAGGAATCTCTGGATGGGACAAAATCAGTTGCTCAAACTCCCTCAGTGTTAAGAATTTGCACTCTGACCCATGTCTTTGCACCCTTATCCTCTCTACTTCCAATTTGAGTACATGTGTTGTGACATTGCCTCTATATGATCTACATCTATGTTTGCAAGCTCTGAGCATGAGAGGGACTCAAAGGTGGGACATTGTAAAGTTTGCATTAGCTAACTTGTTAACACAGTTTCATAAACAAAGGGTATTGTTTTAGTGTTAGTATTAAATCTAAACTAGTATCTAACCCATCCATGATGTTAAAAACCTCAATACTTTGTGTAAGGAAATGCTAGTTACTGTGTAACTAACAGGTGGCAAGCTTCAGTTTCTTGTGCGGATGTATTAGTATTGCTTGGCCTTCCTTTTTTTCTAAACATTTAATCTGGAAGTCTGGGTTTTCTGTGTTTTAAACATTTTTCAGCAAGTTTGATAATCCCCTAATTTTAACTCTCTATCCTTCCAATACTGCATACTAGGAAATGTAGCATCTCACAGTTAAAACGTAATTGGGCTGTGATGCTTTCCCCTCTCTTCCTTTACCTTAGTTTTCCATAGCCTTTTATATTTAGCATGCTGCTGCTTGCACTTGGAAATTTAAAATTTTCTTAGGGGTCAGGTTTTCTGCTCTATTTTTGGAAAACCCCACAAAACAACCCCAAAACATTTTGCCTTGTTCAAATTTTCTGCTACGTTCTGGCCATTGAACTGGCTGTTTGCTGGTGTTTGAGAATTTTAAGGAAGACATGCAAGTTATGCCAGACTTGCTCTTTAACCTTCCCAAACCATATAGAGGAAACTAGTGGGGGAAAAATAGTACAGCTGAGGTTCATTAAGTGAGCAAACTTTTGCCTTCTGTGATTGCAATCTGAATTTGGCAGAATGCTGCTTTATTAATTTGCAGTGTTATACTTCTTCCCAATACATTTCTGAGCACTGAAAGCTAATTAGCACACCCTCTAGCCCAAGACAGACCATGGTAGGTAAATGCCTGTTGCTGCAGTGCCCTCTCTCTATTAAGGCACTCTCATTAATGCTGAATGCCCATAAGCAACAGCAGAAAATGTTTGGCAGGGAAGCCCTTTGCCACTTGGACAGAGGAAGAGCCAGGCTTTGGTCTTCTATAGCTTGTTTGTGCTCTAACAGCTTGTGGGGTTCCAGCAGAATGTTTTTGGTCACATTAACCACTGTAATGGATTCTTTTGTTGTTGTTCCTCTAGTGCTTCAGTTGGGTTGTTTAAGTGCAATTTGCAAAAGCTTCATAGAATCAGAGCTGTAAAATAATCAGAAGATTGTGCTGAAAGAAAGTGTTTACGAGCATTCAGCAACTGACTGCAAAATAATCTATTTTACAAATAATCTGAGCTGATCCCAGGGCCTTATGTGGAGTATACTTCTCTTTTGTGACTGACCAGGCTGCAATACAACAGAAAAGGATCTTTTTGTTTACCTTAGCATGCAATATAAACTGAACTGTGGTGCCTTGAAAAGAAAGCATGACTTATTCTCGAGTGCGTTAACAAAACTGTCAAGAATTTAAGAAATTATTCTACTCCAGTTGGTACTGATGCGATCTGAGGAGCTGTGCTGTTGGAGAGATGCAAACTGCCAAGAATTCAGAAGGATAAGAGGTTTAGAAAACTGACTGTGGAAAGATTGAAAGGGTTGTTTACTTAATCTGGAAAAGAGAAAAGGGTGTGTCATAACAGCCTTTCAGGTAATCAAAAGCTGTAATCATGATTGTGAAAGATCATGAATGCAGCAAGAGGACTGAAATTTGTAACTTTTAAAGTGATAAAGCACCAGAGTAGACTTAGCAGGGATTTTGAGGAGTATTCATCATAAGAAGGTTTTGAGAACAGAGTAGACAAACTTAGCATGTTCTTATATTGAAAACTGATTGAATTACACAGAATCACAGAATCTTTGGAGTTGGAAGGGACCTGTAGAGATCATCTAGTGCAACTCCCCTGCTAAAGCAGGATTGCCTAGAGCACATTACTCAGGACTGCATCCAGGCGGCTTCTGAATATCTCCAGAGAAGGGGCCTCCACAACCTCCCTGGGCAGCCTGTGCCAGTGCTCTGTCACCCTAACTGTAAAGAAGTTTTCCCTTGTATTTGAATGGAACCTCCGATGTTCCACCTTGTGCCCATTGCCCCTCGTCCTGTCACTGGGAACCACTGAAAGTCTGGCTCCATCCTCCTTCAACCTTCCCTTTGCTGGACTCACTCCAGTAGTTCCCTGTCCCTCTTGAACTGGGGAGCCCAAAACTGGACACAGTATTCCACTTGTGGCCTCACCAGTGCCGAGTAGAGGGGGAGAATGACCTCCCTCGACCTACTGGTCACACTCTTCCCTATGCAGCCCAGGATTCCATTGGCCTTTTTGGTGATAAGGGCACATTAAATAAACTTAATCTTCCCCAGCTAGTATTGCTGTGATTGGTGTATTAGTCAGCTTTGCTCTGAAGTATGAGAAGAAATAGAGAACAGGTTTTAGAAGATAGTGTCTGTCATCATGGTGAGGTTTCGTTTTAATCAGAAATAGTTTAATCTAAACACTGCAAAGTAAAGTTTGCAGAGGTTTGGCTAATAAAACCGTAGCCCTTAGTTAGCTCCTGTAAGCTATGTGTTGTGCTAGCAGAAATTCCCCTCTCTGTAGGGCTAGAGAAAAATAAATGATCAGTTTTTGAAATGATTTCTAACTAGTGGCTTGCTGTCTAAGCCTATTGTGTAAGTTGTAGTGAAGCTTTCAGCTTTTCAAATTGATCGATGGCTGTTGCTAATGCATATTTTTAGGCTGCGTCTCCACAAAATGGATTATAAAGCAGGTTAGGTGTTATACCACAGGTTTCTTGCTGACTCTAAGGACAGGGTATTAGTGCTTTAATTCCTGCAGTTAGAAGTTAGGGATATGGAAATCAGCCTGCATTTTCATTGTGATTACAGGATAGATAGGATTCTGATGAAAGTGCATAGAAAAAGTTAAGCTAGGGACATTCACTGGTGAAATAAAATGAGGGCAAATCTATTAAGCAGGCAAGGAATCTGAACCCAAGCCAGATAGTTCCAGTGCTTTTATTTAGTAAACTGATTTGTCCCAAAACTTGAATAAGACAGAACAACTAAAACAAATCTGTGCTATTGAAAACAGTCTGAGAATGTTATGAAGAATGTGACCTCAACTTCTGCAGTGTAATACTATTACATATTTTATACTTTCTAGTGTTCTGTGACATTTTATTGCATTTTGTCCTTAGCCCTTTGTGTTGTTCTGAAGTGCATCAGACTATTCTGAACAACTGTCACTGTGTCCTCTGTAAATGTTTTCGGTAAATGAAGAATCTATTGCTTGTGAGCAAACTTCAACATTGCCTACTTGTTATGAACCGCTGATTGCCTTACATTTTTAAAAATGCTGACTTGCAAATGAGATTAGACCCCTTCAAGTATTTCTGTGTTCTGAGAAGTGACACAATAAAAAGCCCATTGTTAACTGCACACATCAGCTTTATATGCTTTTTAAGTCACATCTACTTTGTTCACTTGCGAATTACTGCTTTATTACCCTCGGCACAAAAAAGCTAAAATACTTGGGGGGGAAAAAAATCAAGCTATTGCTTTGCTGAATGCCTCAGAATTGCTCACTGAAGTCTAGTTGAGAGTCTTCATTTTATACACTGATGAACAATCCAGAAAACACTTACCTTCTGGACTCAGTTCTTGGCTTGTGTCAGATAATCTTTTGTCTTTGTTTCCTGTCAGTTTTTTATGTTCTGGTTTTGGTGGGGGGAGGGGGTTACAACAAAACAAAATAAAACTTAAAGATCGCCTGCCTAATTTATTCAGCTTTCTAGGGATATCAGACAGAGATTGAGTCTGGATTCAGAGTGAGGCTGTCTTAAATGTGGCCTTCCTGTAAGAAGTATTGCCATCCTTGCTGTGTAGATCAGGATAGCATAAAGTGTTATCATCTTTATAGTGCTTATTGAACATGTTTGCTGGTATAGTGAAGCCTATGTAAAGCCCAACACTTATGTATTCTGTTTATATGACTGTGTTCATAAAATAAATAAATTTAATCAGCTATGCCTCTGCTAGGAAGATTAATTCTAAGGAGTGTCTACCTTTCTCCACATACCATCTGTAAAAAAGTGAAGTACAGTTTCACCTTGCCTGCTGGTGACATTGTGAGAAACCATGCAGTAAAACGTGGTCAAAACTAGACAATGCATGGATTTTGCCAAAATGGACAGGTCTACTTTCCCTCCACCTGAAACAGAACAGTTATCGAAGACTTATGTTCTTGAGTGAAAAGAATCATTGGGAATGGAATTGGGGTGTCATTCGTATCTAGCACAGAATGCAGCCAGGGGTCCTAAAGTGAAATATATTTTTAAAGGTAAGCAAGGGAATAGATACATCTAAAGCCTTTGATAACTGGCAGAGAAGAGTCACACTTGCATGTGGTTTCTGCATTTCCATTAGTGTTGTGTATGTGCTGTGGTCTGAGCAAGTAGAGTAAGTGTAATTTCTTCAGAGTGCACTGATGCTTCTGTACATGGGAGGGCCATCTGAGTTAAGCAAAATGTTCAACAAGTCCAGGATGTGTTGGACCACTGTGCAAATACTATTGAACTGGTCTGCTCATGTGCAGTGAATCAGGTGTATTCAGAATGTATCAACAGATGTACATTGTTCACAATTGAAGTTGCCAAATGTGCGTGCAGTTGGAGTTGCCAGAACCCTGGAAATATCGCAAATCCTTGAAATTCTTCTTGGAGAAAACTTCAGGGTTGCTTGGTAGTGTCTATACCTGTAAAAAAAAAAAAAAAAAAAACCAAAAAAACCCCCAACAATTAGCTGAAAGAATCCCTTTAAAACCACAAAGGATTAAATTTATGTCTCCGGGGAAGATGATGGTACTTATCTCTACAACAGGGAGCTTGTGAGGACTTCTGTGGACCATGGTTTCGGGTAGAATAATTCCTGAAGAAGTGTTGGACATATGATCAGGCATAACCTTCACAACAGAGGGATAGCTGTCCTGGTTGCAGGCATCTTTTGCTTATGCAATATCTCAGTCCACGATGACTTTGTGTGATTTGCCAGTGCTTTGGCTCTGCCAGGAAGGGTGTCAGGGGGATGGGAACAATCTTTTTTCAGTGGTGCCCAGTGATAGGACAAGGTGTAATGGGCACAAACTTGAACATCGGAAGTTTCAGTTTAACATGAAGAGGAACTTCTTTACTTTGAGGGTAGTGGAGCACTGGAACAGGCTGCCCAGAGAGGTTGTGGAGTCTCTTCCCTCTGGAGACATTCAAAACCCACTTTGACGCTGTCCTGTGCAACCTGCTGTAGGTGACCCTGCTCTGGCAGGGGGGTTGGACTAGATGGTTTCCAGAGGTCCCTTCCAACCCTGATCATTCTGTGATTTTGTGCCTCGACAAGCTGCATGTTTCAGCTGTCTGCATTTGTTTTGAAGGATTAGAGTCGATAGGCATATTGAAGCACATAAAATAAAAGTTGACTACCTCATCTGACTAAAAGCTCTTTGTGTGTCTTCCTTTTGCCTGGCGTACTGCATGCTGACCACCTCTTCAACCATCATTCAAATACATTACAACTGGTTTCATTATGAACAAGCTTTTCCCCTGACTTCTGGTGAAACATTAATGCTATGTCCTTCACTGCAGGGTCTGCCCCCTGAGCTTTGTGTACAATAAATTCATCTAAACTTTGGATTCTGCTGTCTTGTCATTACTTTAAGAATCAAATGTTGTAGGGTGTGAATGTCACAAATTCTGCCATATCCACACTGCAAACCACCTTGTTAGGGGTTTGATTCCTTCTGCTTTCTCTGAGCTTGGCATGTTTTGCCCCTATAGGAAAGTTCTGAATGACATAATTGTGATAGTACCCACTTACGTTTTCAGTTTTCCTATAGTGAGTTTTAGTTGTGCATCTAGCTAAAACCAAGTCCTTAAAAATGAGAGCAACTTACTTGAACTAATGAAAACACTGTGCTCTGCTTTTGTGCTGAGCTCTAGTCAACCAGTTGTTACTTTTTCTTAAGGTCAAGTTAGCATCTGTATGCTATTAACTTTCTGGTATTGGGTGGTGTGGGAATCTCTGGGGCAAATGGGCAGCTGAATAGCTGGAAACAAATCAAATTAAAGAATTTACCTCATCAGGAGAAGAGCTGGCCATCAGTTTGAAGTAGATTAGTTTAAATTAAAAATTCTTATAGCTTTTCTCAGGACCACCATCGTCTCTTGCAAAATGTTCAACAGTAATTCCCAGAGAGGGTCTCGATGGTGGAAAGATGAAGTAACAAGTACTGATGTGCAAAGTTGGCTGCAAGGTGTTTTAACAAATGGAATAAGGTCTACCAAACTATAGATTAGCAAGATGAGAAGTTTACTACTGAACACATGGATCTGTTGCTATCCATATGGAGATCTCTCAAGGCTCGTTGAAAGCTACAGTTGTCAAATGTGATAATGGAACCTGACAGCTCAGCAGTGAAACAGTGAGGATTTTGTATGAAGCACTTGCCTTTCTTTCCAGTGGGAATAAGTATGATAAACCCAATTTAATCAATCATTTGTGCTGGATGTTAGATAGCAAACTGTAAAAGTTACATCAATGTCTTTAAGAATGCAAATATCATTTGCTGAAAGTTCAGTTTAATGAGATGTGGTATCTTCTGCCAGAGTTTTATGTCAGTTATGGCCACTTGGATTTTATAGCAGGATATGATGACAGTCTCCTATTTATCTGTAAACGGCTCATTTAAGTGACTGATTCTGTGGTTGCTTGTCTCTATCATACCTACCTCTTCCTAAGAGAGAACAAATATGTTTTGCCAAATGGTTTTATTCTTCTCTTTGGTTTTGTTTTTTTGTGGGGTGTGGGTTTTTTTTTTTTTGGGTGGGGGCAGAGGAACATCTAAGAGCTCTTGAACTCACAATTCTGAGTACCCAGCTTTTCTTAAGAAAAGACTGAAAAGGAACAATATTCTTTAAAGATGCAACTCACTGGGAAATTTGCCTCTTTTCAGTTTGTGTTTTTTTTTGGTTTTTTTTTTAGTCGCAGATACTTACTGGTTCTTAATAAATCAGCTCTTACACTAATCTTAGTCTCTACTGAAATCAGTGGTTGCACCTCTGCAGGTTGCCTTAAAATTTGATTGAATTAAAGAGAGAATCAGAGGTGAATGTAATCAGCTAGGACTTGAAGAGATGTGGTACCTCACAGGATGAAGCTAACAACCTCTTGTTTTTTATTTGGATACTGGGGGAAAACTCCAGTGCAACTCACTTGGATTGAAATGTCCTTTCTTCATATCTCTGTGGGACCCAGAAAACTCATCATGAGACCCTAAGGTTACCATACTGTTATTCATTTCATTATCAGTCAGCAAATTTATTAAAAGTCAGTGAGATGCTTGATGATGAGCAGACAAAAGGGCCGAGTCCAGGGTAAATGCTGCAGCAACTTGAGCTTGGGGTTCTGGGATGAAGCTTGGCAGTGCAGCACTTGCCATCAGCACTTTTCTTCAGAGCTTTGCTATTCCTTTGGCACAACTCTGTTGACTGAAGGTTACTGTAGGCAAATCACGTCACTGTAACAAATGACCCTGGAAAGAAATGTCAGGGCTACTGTGTAACGTGAGTGAAGGTAATGAATGACCTGGGGAGGTAATGGATAGCTCTTGAAGACTGGCTGATACACGCCTACATGAACAGTAATGAATTCTGAATACAGAAGATTTTATGTCATTGAAGAGTAATTTAAAAGACCACCATTGAGCTTTCTTGTCCAGTAGGAAAATGGAGGGTGGCGTATCTGCTTTGACTTCAACTTTAGGTCTGAAGCAATACAGCGCATACAGCATGAGGTGAGAGAAAACTGTGCAGAAAGTACGTTACCGACAGAAAAGCCTCACCAAAGTGGTCAATAGTATGTTTTCGGCATCCTTGTCTGCATCAGATTTAGGTATAATGATACCAAAGCACCTAACCTAGTTTAGATTTAACTTAAGTGAAGTCAGGATTAAAAAAATAAAAAGCTCTACCTCCCTCTTCAGTTCTGAGTACAGCACAGTTGAAAACACTGTCTGTTATTCATACTGTGGTGCAGAGAATTAGGATTTAGCCACATTTTCAATAGCTGAAGTCGAGGTTTAAATAGCACTAAAAATTTTCTTGAGGCTTTCCCAGGGTAATGTAATTAGCGGGCAGGCAGACACTTTAAATTAAAGGAATATTGCATTTTACCTTGTTGAGATGGACAGCAAAGAGAAATAAAATATTAATATTATAATCTTTTATGGAGTAAAAGAATTCATATAGTTTTACTAGATAAAAAGGCACAAATATGCTTGGAAGATTTTTTTTTTATTTAGAATTCCTTACAACAGAAGAAAAAT
The DNA here is from genome assembly GCF_000708025.1 of Charadrius vociferus. Classification (NCBI taxonomy): domain Eukaryota; kingdom Metazoa; phylum Chordata; class Aves; order Charadriiformes; family Charadriidae; genus Charadrius; species Charadrius vociferus. The sequence continues at coordinate 1,484,720 of NW_009647242.1, read as the reverse complement.
ATTAAAAGCCCTTTCAGAAATGCAGTTTTAATACCTCACTGTTGCAACAGTAGCAATTCTTGCAGCACTCAATGTGCCATACCAAGGCTCTAGCTTTGATTTCAGCCCATCCTGTTTAATCTCTAAACACAGGACTGTGTGGTTTGGTTTTTTTTTTTTTAAATCTTTTCTTTTTCATTTGCTTCTGAGTGGAAATGGAGTATCTCTGTTATACCATAACCGTGCAAAAAAAAAAAAAAGCTTTTTAGCTTGGTAGGGAAGGCTGGAAACTGATAACAATGCTTAACTTTAACAGTGCTTAACTTCTTTCTGTCACATGTAGCATTCTTTAAATTTTATCAGTATCCTCCAAGCTAAAATAAAACTTCACTCCTTTTAGAAAATACTAAGAATTTCTGATCTGGTAGCAGTAATCTTGAAACGCTTCATCTGTTGTTTTGTTATTCCAGTGCACAAGAGCAACACCATTTGAAAGTTCGGTAAGGCATTTGTGTGAAGATTACTAAGTGGCGAGCAAAACATCCCTTAGACTTTACACAGGCTGCAGAAAAGCCCTGAGCAAAGGTCTAAAATGCAGTCCTTAAAACTTGTGAGCCTGGAGCATGTTGTTCAGGGTGGTGGTGTTACTGCCTCGGAGAACTCCAGTTGAAACATCATTTTCCACACCAGCTGAGTGCGTGCTGCACAGTTCCTCCTCGCTTGTTGCAGCGGGCCCCTTGTGCTCCTGGTTTTGATCACTTCACAATGTGAAGATGTTTAGTAACTGGAAGAGTTTGTTTACAAGCTCTTATGTGCCTCAGCAGTAAAGCATCCAAAGGTGGAGTGAAATAACAGGGGTATTGCGATCAGGGTGCCACACGGGCAGTAGGCTCCTTGAGGGCTATGAGGGCTCCCCGCGGGGTCAGTCAGGGCCGGACCTGGCAGCTGTAGCCTGTCCCACCACCCCAGACAGGAGCAGGGCAGGCGGTGGCATGGCACTGGGGCAGCCCCAGCCCCGGGCATCTCTCTGGGGATGGGCTGAGGTCGGGACGTGGGCCCAGCTCGGCAGAACCTGTGGCGGAGCAGGGCTATGGGGAGCAGCATCACTCGGGCAGGGGCTGGTGGCCCTGGGGGGGGCTGAAAGGGGGCCATGGGCAGGGTGGGAGGAGCCCTGGGGGCTGAAATGGGGTCCTGGGCTGTGGGCAGTGACAGACAGGGCTGTGGTGCCCCAGGGCTACAAAGAATGGTGTGCTGGTGTCAATGTGGTATAATATTTTCACAAAATAATTTTATTTTTCTGTTATATCTTTCTGTATCTTTGACTCTAAGCTTGAAGCTTGCCAGAAAACCCTCTGTGTTCAGACACATGTGTCATATTTGTATTTTGCTTGCTTTACGATGTGGCTGATAATCGTTACTTCTTTCAAGGCCTGTTCCCTGCCATTTTGAACCTGGCCAGCAATGCTCACATCTCCACCAATGCCACCTGTGGGGAGAAGGGACCAGAGATGTTCTGCAAACTGGTGGAGCATGTCCCAGGACGGCCCCTGCGCAACGCCCAGTGCCGTGTCTGCGACCGCCACAGTGCCAATCCTAAAGGCAAGTTTTCGTGTGTTTTTTTTTTTTGTTTTATGGGTTTGTGTCATTCTTTTTGACCCTTCTCCGTGAATACAAGGAATACTGGGGTCAAATACTTTTTGCGTTTAGTCTCTGTGCTACGTAAGTGAAACTAGTTTTGAGCAAAGGGCTGACGGAAAATGTCAACGCCTTAAATCACCCTTAAGCACCATTAACAAGAGTTGTCCAATGGCAACCTTTCTGTCTGGGGGCAGATCTCAGCGTTTACTTCTTTATGGCATGAAGAAATTGTGCTTAGGGTGAAATATATGTGGTAGGTCAGAGAAAATGGTGACGTGTGTTTTCAAGAGATGTTTAATTTTTTGCTTTAAAACAGAGCAGCATCCAATATCCAGTGCAATCGATGGTACCAATAACTGGTGGCAAAGTCCCAGCATTCAGAATGGGAGGCAATACCACTGGGTCACCATCACCTTGGATTTAAGGCAGGTGAGTAACACTTAGGTGAGTGTTATTTATTTTATGTGGGATATAAGCCAATGTAATTGATTACAGTTCTTCTGTGTTTAGATGGTAGGATATTTAGCAGTTAACCATTTAGTAGCACATAACAGTGATAGTTAAAGCTAATATGAATTGATTTTAAACAGATGTGTTTCAATTACTGTTCTTGAGCAGAGTTAGGAGTACCTAAATGGGGCCTACAGGAGAGCTGGGGAAGGACTTTTTACTTGGGCATGTAGTGATAGGATGAGGGGGAATGGCTTCAGACTGGAAAAGGGGAGATTTAGAATCAATATTAGGAAGAAGTTTTTCACTTTGAGGGTGGTAAGGCACTGAAACAGCTTGCCCAGAGAAGTTGTTGAGGCCCCGTTCCTGGAGGTGTTCAAGGCCAGGCTGGACGTGGCCTTGGGCAACCTGGTCTAGTGGGAGGAGTACCCTGCCTGTGGCAGGGAGGTTGGAACTCGATGATCTTCAAGGTCCCTTCCAACCTAAACCCTTCTATGATCTTGGAGGTTTCATTCCTATCAGACTGGAGTGGGAGTGACTATGTCTGTAAGCCTATAGGTCACAAGCTGTAATTTATGGCACAATAACAGTTGTATGTATGTGGATCGGAGTGTTTATGCAAATGTTCCTTCTGTCTTGGTAACTTTCCTCTGCCTGACCCTGCTGTCTTTTCCCGAGAAGTCGTCTAATATTATTTTCCTCCACCTTTGATTTCATGCAAGCTACTTGAAGCCTGGGTTATCAAAGACTTATTTTCAAGCAGCAAACAGTGTTTTCAGGGTGTTGTCGTAAGTGTGCGTTTTATATGTGAGGATGCGTCTGTTTCTGTTTATTAACTGTAACTATCAGCCTGTCACCTGAGCTTTGTACAGTTTCTTAGTAAAAGAGTGAATGATTTAGAGTAGGACATGGTAGAAACACTTGACATTTACTGTAAGAAAACAGTGCAGAACACACTTCCAAATATGAACTCTTTTGATCCATAGTTATTGCGACTCAGATACCTTTCTCTCCTTTGCAAGTAAGTGGCTGGAGGATTATTGTATTCACATCAATTATCTCACAGTAGATCTCAAGTTAAACCCTTCTGTTTGAATTTCTCAGTATTTTTGCATCTATACATTAAATATGTAAACCTGATAATGCAACCTAATGGTCCAATTAAAGTGTAAAATGTCAGGAAGTTCAATTGCAGGACCTCCAGAACCCTGGAAACACAGATGGTCCAATTAAAGTGTAAAATGTCAGCAAGTTCAGTTGCAGGACCTCCAGAACCCTAAAAACACTGTCCTCAGTTGAGAGATATCCTTCAAGACTAGAAAACAAAACATGCATAAAAAGGGACAAAGTTAATGTTGCTGAAAGAAAACTTGAAAGCCGCTTTCTGTGCTTCTCTTCTGATCAGCATATTTTTGGAAGGTGCACTGAGAAGAAATGTACTATATTATATCTTCTACGGACTTTTACTGTCAGTTCTGATGAATTAGGGGTTGTATCTCTAAAACAGTGATTTCTGACCGTGGGGAGGCTGGAACTGTCTGGGCAGAAGTTCGTTATTCTGTTTCAGCACTTTATGGCAAAGCTTGGAGGAATTAATTCTTACACAGGAGACTGCTAAACTGTACAGAGCAATTGCTAATTTATTAGTTTGTCTGGTAGGCATGGAAGAATCAGAAGTCTCCTACCCTACTTCAAGAAAAGACAAAATTATTTCTGAAGAAAATGTGTTTTTCTTGGCTTTTTCTTGTTGTTTTGCTTTGAACAGATCTATGCGTTGGCCTATCTAAGCTGTTTCAAAATCATAGCTCAACAATCCGTTATTAATATGGGAATGCTTCCAAACTCTGTAATAAGCTTTGTTGCTAACTAAGAAATGCATATTTGAGGTGTACAGTTGGTAACAAGCTTTTGCAAGATCTCTCGGCCCTACTTGAAAGTTATTTTAAAGATTAAAACAGAAGTTTTAATTTTAATGTTTTTAAGTGAAGCATAGGTTAAACAGGCACCTAGTTTGCTCTTTAATTAGAAAGCAGAACTGTAAGGAAAATAATCACAAGGTATCCTTTGTCAGTGACAGAAGGTTTGGATAGGACTTTCTTGTTGTTTGAAGAGTTGACTTTGTGTTTGGTTTGTAAATGGACAAACAGGAAGGAAAAATGAAGGAAGAGGGAATGCCTTAGTTTTTATCTTCCTAGAACATTTTGACTTTGGAAACAGACCAGCTGAGCTGCCCTCTAAATCTTTTATTCTCCTGCCTTAGTGCTGTTGATGTTTCACCACATACATATCTTTCCTCTCCTGACCCATGCTCAGTTTCACTAATTCGATTTGAAAAGTTTCCCCCAAGGGGCCTTTCTTCTGTGTTTTCCTTAGAGAGTTTGAGAGAGAAAAGGCATCCAGGGCTATGCAAACTGAATGTAAATTACTGCTCTGGGAGAAAGGATTTGGTTAATAGAGATCGCTTGAAGTCAATGAGTTATTAGAGCTGACTTGGTCTGCTTACTTTAAGCAAGTCAGCACCAGTAAAGAAAACACAAAAACAAAGTGTATGAAGGACCTTAGTGATCTCAGTAACGGTTTACTTCATAAATTTGCTTGAGAATGGTTTTCTAGGACCTTTAAAAGTATTCCTGAAAGTCAGTGCCTGTAACTATGTGTTGCAGTGTATCTTTAGCATTGGTACTTTTTTTCACATTTCAAGCTTTGTGCATTAAATCTGTCAAGTAGTGTATTAAAGTAAGTATGTCCTTTAACTTTCCTTTCCAGAATATAGAATATATTCACACCCTTTTGTGATGTGAAGAATGACCATCTGGTCATTATTTATGTTTTTTGAGTAATTACCAGAAGTTCTAGAAGTAAGAGGAACGAATTGTTTCTTGGGTATATTGGTATATTCTAGCAGTCGGGTTGGTGAGTGCTGGAACATAGCCGTGGCTGGCAAATATGGGGAAGATTCCCTTAGCTGGTGAAAACTGGCTCCACTCCAATTTACCCTCGGTGAACTTCTGGCCACAGTCTCTGTCCTGTATTTGGCTGTATTCATCTCTTGGCTCAAAGCTGAAGGGAGCAGAGGATATTCTTTCAGCTAATATTCTACCTTGCACTTAGTTTATTTAGTCTAAAAACAGCTGGACTGAAGAGCACTCTGATGGAATCTCTTTAAGAAAAGAGAGCTGGGTAATAAAATCAGTATGGAAATATCTGGTTTGGTCTTTCTCCTTTGCAGAAGCTGTGCTATTTCTAACTAATGTTAAGCATTTTGTAAGGGTAGCCTGTGGGTACATCATGATTTTTTTAGCTCACGCGGATCCTAACAACTAGATACGTGTATTCTGGTGTGCCTTTCAGTATTTCCAGGACCCAGATGTATGATAGTCTTTCCATCCCCCCTCTTCCATTAAATGCATGGCAAAGATCCAGAACTGGGGAAAGAGTTTTTTTTTAGTTTAGCAATGAGGTGTAGTATTGATGTACAAGATACCAAGAGTTGATTTATGACGTTGCGCTTCCGGCACTGGCAATTCTACAGAAACCAAATGCACAGCAGCAGTTTTAGATAAAAACAGCTTTTTTTTTGCCTGAGTTTGACTCCTCTGGACAGCTACTTTGTGAAATTATAATGAGTTAAAATAAATGCTGACTATTATAAATGTCAGCAGTGTGCTCGGGTCAGCTGTAAAATATTTCTCTGTCCCACTATTAAATGAAGAATATTTTCCTCAGTTTTATTACCATACTTCAGGCTTTTAAAGGTATTTAAGGGTACTTTGTACTAGGCAGAGCAGAAAGGCACAAGTTTGTATATCACAAAGTTCTTGAATTGTAAAGCAAGACCAGTTGTTCTTGGAAGACCGATAGTATCAAGTTGAGAAAACATCTCCACTTCTGATTAAGTCAAAGCTCATAAATATTTAATGAACACTGGATTACCACTCAGGTACTGATGTAAGAGTAACTTGTAGTTTCTGCTATTAGAAAGTAAAAAAGAATGTAACTATTAGAATATGATTTGTACAGAGCTTTTATTTTGAAATTGGCAAGAAGAGATTTCTGTAAGGACAAATCCTTAGCTGATGCAAAAAGGTAGTGTTCTGTTGACTTCACTTGACCAGAGCTAATTTATTGTACATGGCAAGCTTACTTAAGACTTTTGTAGCTTTGTAAAAGTGGTGATGCAAGATTCTGGCTGCTCATCTTTACATTCTTACAATACACTTCTTGAGTAAAATGAATTTTTCTTCTATTCCAAAGCAATAATGAAGTACATAATAAATCAAAATCTTTAAGAAAAGATAATTCCGAAGACCAGAAATTCTACTGGATTTAGTTTATTTTGCACTTTTAATATCACAGACTCCTCAGAGCAAAATGTCGCAAGTGATTGCTAGGCCTCACTGTCTCTCATAAAAGCCTGAAGCCATCTTTATCCCTTAAAAAGACATTTCTGTGAACAATATAGGCTGATAGAATATCCTTTCACGTAGTACTCTACTCTTTGACAGATTGTACAGATTCATTTTAGACTTTTTGGACAGTAAAATGAAATCTGAGAAAAAGAGGCTTTTCTGGTAACCAGGTTTATATATGTTGACAGCACTGAACAGAACGGATTTTGCAGTTTCACTTAAAATGTGAAGTAATGTTGTAATAAGCATTTTTACCACACGACTTGTCATGCTATTTTGAAAAACATACTTAGCTGTTTTTTAGATTCCCTTTCTGCATACATCCTGAAGGAAAGATTTAGCTGAATTTGTAAAACTAGGAGGAACCAGTCTGCCAAGAACCTTGCATTCCTCCAGGCTTGTTCATTTTGCGGTCTTCTGCGTTACACGGTTTACATTATGCCAGCGTGATTTCAGTAAGGCATGCAATAGGACACCGAAAGTGATCCTGAGGTCCTAAAGTCATACTCTCCTTTCAGGTTTTTTCAAGGTCAGGGAGAGTTTGAATTTGAATTGGTGTGTAGATTTGAAGTAGCAGTTGGTACTTCTGTTCTTAATAGATTAAGCATTTCTGATATTTAGAAAAAAAAAATGTGTTGGGACTCATCTTTCCCTTTAACTTTTCACCTTTGGAGCCTAGGGCTCAGATAGCCATAGATATGAAAAGACCGTATCTTTCCTTATCGTCTCCATTTGTGTAAATTGAAAAGTTGTTGTGTTGTAGAGCACTGACCATACCCTTGGAAATGGGGACTTTTGGCTAGTATCTGCTGGGTGGCCACTGCTGGCTGAGTTTCTAGTCTTGAGCCAAAAAAAAATATGCAAAATTTCCTGATGCATGAGGAGAAGGGTTCATTTAAAAATCTGTTTCAAGAGTAATGCACTTGGTGTTGCTGGATCTGCATTCAGGGAAACAAGGTCATTAGAAAGGCTAAATAAAGCGGAGGTGACTTGTTACGTTTGTATTGCTGCTACGATGAAGAGGTTCTTCAGTACAAGTTTATTTGGCTGGTCTTTACAGTTGGGATTGAAATGCCTGTAAAATGACACTTTTAATCTATGGCTGCTTGGGAATTGCTGACTTGCTTTGGCTTGCCCTTTTTACCCTTGTAGCTCAATAAGGAAATGAGTTCTGGGAAAGCTATACAGTCGAATTAAAGTGTACAAATCATTAGCTCTTGCCACACAGCGCAAGTTTATCAGGTGGCTGATTGGTAGACACTGAATGGATGTGGAAAGTGGTAAGAAATTGCCTTTGGTGATGTTCAAACCTGAAGAATTTATAAAAGTAAAAATCCATAAAGAAGTGCTCTGAGGATGTTGGAAAATCAGCTTGCATTACACGGAGTTTCTGGTTCAGATCCATTTCGGTTTGCGGAAGCTGTGGGATATGAGGTCTGCGAAACCCCTACCTGCTGTCATTCCTTAAAGCATCTTCATCTGCGAACAATGGGAACACCTTAATCCCTTCCTCCAGCTTTATTCCCTTGCTTAGGAACATAATACCAAGAATGTAGCTCCTACTGGTAGGTTGTCTGGTGACTTCTTGACTGAAGGAGCATTTATACAAAATCCTTTCATTTCTATATTTAACCTATATTATTGCAGGGGCTGACAAATTTTCCTGGTGTTGCTGATATTCACCTGTGTATTTTTGGGTACATACAGGCTATGTATGTAAATGGAAGAGAGTTGAGAGGGTCCAGAGGGAAAGAAGGCAATGGTTTTCTACAGTGTGCATACTTAAATGTCTATAGAACCATTCCCTGAGTTTTGAATGCCTCTTTCGGGTTCGTAGTGTCAAATATCTTAATTTCAGCTGTTGGTGAACTGTAGGCATGCGGTAAAAATCAATCCCTAGATGTTTTGTCTACCAAACATGGCTGTTTTTTTCTGGAAAAATGTTGACTTGAAAAGATTGGATTTATTGAATTACACATTGAATATGTGCAGAGTTGCTGTGAAAATTTTTATCTTTAACATGCTTTTCCCCTTCACTCCCCCCTCACCAAGAGACTTGATAATTAAAATAAATTTAACTTGTATACTCTTGGTAATACTTTTTATTTCAGCAGCAGTGGCTGCAGTTAGTTTGTGATGAAGGACATCTCATTGTTACTAGTAGGAACTGGATTTAAAACTAGCTACATCAGCTGCAGACTATAATGGGTTTTAAAAAAATCTCAATGTAATCAAAAGTAGATCATTTGTTGTTCAGCCGACTGTGTAATAAGTAAGGAAGTAGTTTAGTTGGTGACAGCAAGCAGAGAGGAAAAATAAATAAATAAAAGACATATAAGAGTGTTTGAGGAAAATTTTCTACCATGGCATTGCAAAAAAAATTGGGGTTCCAGTCTTGCATCTTTTGTGCATTTGAGCGAGATGATTGACTTCAAAGGAACTTCAAGGTACGTAGCAGTTCCTAAGCTCAGTCAATAAAACTTGCGTAGTTTTAATAGTTTTCTGCAGTTCTCTTCTGTGATGGAGAAAATACCCGTACAAGTGACTTGTCACCTACAAGTGTCTTCAGGGTAGGGGTATTGCGATGATGGTACCTGAGATTCTGCCTGTGCGTAACCCAGTGTGAACCAGGTATATAACTCAACTACCACTAACTGAAACAATGAAATCCAGGTTGTATGTAGGGAATACAGTTGCTTTGACGTGGAGTCTGCCTAAATTCTGTTCTCTTCCCATTAAAAGAATGTATTTTAGCTTTTTTCTTCAGTTGGAGCTTGTTGCCATGATATAAGTTTTATTTAAAAGGGGCTCTTTTCTTCATGGAAGCTGGATTATAGTTCTTGGTATTCACTTAACTTTGACCAATTTTAAGATTGTGCTGAACAACAGAGGGTTCACAGACCCCAAAGAAGTTTTATTTCTAAGACTGTAAGGCTGTGACTAAACAGTGAATTGGCTCCCCTTTTTGTTTATTCCTGCTTTCGTTGTTGAAATGTCCTATAAGTCAGTAGAAAAAAATTGTCAGTTTGTGTAAATTTTCATATTTATTGAAACAACTGGAAATGTTCTGTTTGTATGTGCTTGATGTCTCAAAGAATAAAACTGGAGTGCTTGAAAAGAAAATCAGACCAAGTGAATATCATGTTTTAAGTTACACCTGATTTTAATCAAAACTGAGATCATTTGACTTTTCTTAAGGTATTAAAACTAGTAAGTCAGAAATTGAAGATAAATATCACCAATATTTTTTCTTCTCATGTCTGCAAGATCTCCTAAGCAAAGGTCGGTTCACTTAAAGAATGTTTGTTTTTTTTTCCAGAAGTAGTTTCTTGAATTGCACACACAATGCAATTACTGTTTATCTCTGTGTGTTTATTTCCCCGTTTGACAAAATCAAAATCTACTTTTGTGTGGCAAGTGCTATTGTTGCTCTGGCTTTAATCTGTATTGCAAAAAACTCTCCCCAAAAACCTAAAAAAAAAAATAAAAATTAAAATGTCTGAAAGAGTGATTGCAGCCAAACTGGAGCTCAACACAGAGTTAATACTGCACATGCAGAGAGGAATTATGATGTTTATACCAGCCGACCAGGCAGTCCGCTCACGTGAGAATACATACCTCTGAGATGGTTGAATAATATAGCATTTTTCTTTCCTCTAAATGTGGCTTGATACTATGGTGCATATAAGACCTTAAACTCCTATTTATCAATTTGCAAAGACAGCCTTTTTAAATGAGGTGATGTAGTAGGTATTGGGTAAGGAAGAAGATAGTAGGTTTGCAAGAAGTGCACTTCAGTGTTATTGTCTAACCCTGTAGCTAGTTGGGGGCCAGTGCAGATTATCTAACTGCCATGATAAGGTCATTTAAAAGGTGATATAAACTTAATTACTGCCCAGCCTACTCACAGTGGTGCTGAACAGTGCTGTTGTGTGGATGGGGATTTCATTTTGGACCCAGGATTGTTAAAAAAAAATAGTCAAGATACCTGTATACCCTAGAGAGTATACATCTTAAAAATTCTTAAAACATCTTACTCTTCTTAAATAAGTTTATCATGCTATATTTGTCACTTTCATCTTACTTGTCTCTGTGTGTTTTCAGGACTGTCTGTAAATAGTGTTCTGCTTAAATAACTTTAACACAGAATAAAAATGGAATGCACAGGGTTTTTTAATGTAGGGTGTAAAAAGCTTATCAGAAATGCTATTACCGAGAGGATTAAATTCCCAGCTAAAATATGAAACAGAGTTGTTTGGGCTGCAGCTGTTTTGAAAAAAAAAAAACAAAACAAAACAACCCACTTCTTTGAAACCCTCAGTAGTTCAGAAAAGCTAAACAGCATACTTTCTATAGAAAAAATGTTATACCCAAGTAATCCCGAAATGTACAGTGTAAATACAGATTTCAGCTACTATATTAAGAGTGATGCACTGAATACATTTGGTCTTCTTTTAGTCACATAAACAAATGTTTTATTGTAATGTTCAGAGTTTTGACAAAAAAAAGGATACATATTTCTGATAGTAAAAGATTAGACTGGCCTTTTGTCAAAAGTTTGGGCAAGAATTTTGTTCGGAATCACTGTACCAAATTTTATCCTCTCCCAGGCAAACCATATACTGCTTTTAAAATTTGAGTTTAGTACTCAATTGGCTTTTAGTGGTATTCTACAGCATAACGAAGTGTTAAAATTTTCCTCTTGCATTTTTTAGGTCTTTCAAGTTGCATATGTCATCATCAAAGCTGCTAATGCTCCACGACCTGGAAACTGGATTTTGGAACGCTCCATAGATGGCACAGAGTTCAGACCATGGCAGTACTATGCAATTAGCGATACCGAATGTTTAACTCGTTATAATATTACGCCAAGAATTGGGCCGCCAACTTACAAGAGAGATGATGAAGTGATCTGCACCTCCTATTACTCCAGACTTGTTCCCCTGGAACATGGAGAGGTATGTTTGTTTTTGCACTTGCGGTTTGTGAGCAAGAACATGGACTGATAGCGATTTGAAAACATTGGATTACAGTTACAGAGTTCATCGGCCTCAGCACTACCCGATGATCTGTTATTCTTCTTTAATGATACTATCTTTACATCATGTACCAGTATAGCATACTTTTAAATGTTGGGATGAAACATGTCTTTGGCTCTACGTATTCCGGTTACTAAACTCTTTGTTCTTTCTTTCTCCACATAATTTGATGGTAGCTATTAGCTGTGAATTATTAGTTACTTTATCCTGAAAGATTATAATAGAGGCTCTATGTTTTGCCAGGTTTTTCATTTAATAAAGAAAACCCCTGTGTTAGTAACACCTGGTTGTGTGAGATAAAGCTGCAAACACTGTTGAAGTGCTTGGCACAGCTGGAACTCCTAAACAAGCCTTGGCATTGTTTCAGGGATGTAGTGTAATTAAAAGAGCTACGATTTGTGCAGCCTCACTGTTGATTGTTCTTTCATTTAACAAACTCTGTTCATGGTACTTGTGTAATTTATTACATAGAGGCAGCCACATAATGAAATGATACATTAAAGCCAGTGGTTTTTCTGTTGTGAATGCTATAATGTAAAAGCATGATAAGAAATGCAGCGTTATCCCATGGAGAATGCTAGTAACTCTTGGCTTAATAGAAGCCAATATGTTTTTATTTCTTGGTTAAAAAAAGACTGGAGTGTATGCAGCTAAGTGCTAAAGTGTGTAAAACTTCTTCACGTAAACTTAAAACTATATTTCAGCAAGAAAAAAAGCAATGAAATTCAGTAACATCAAATCCCATTCACTTTAATCAAGTTTTTATTGCAGTGAAGTAGGCATATGCCCCACAGATCAGATGGAACAAAGAAACTTAACCTGTCTCTCCACACGATTAACCAGAAAGCCCTCAGGTTGACTCTGTACGAGCAGTGCCTCTTGTAATGTATGTCTGATTGGCCATACAACTCCAAACCCAGGAAT
>NW_009647242.1:1414258-1472260 GCF_000708025.1 Charadrius vociferus | reverse complement strand
CATTCGTTTTTCCTGGCGTACACAGAATTAATTGGGTGCTACTATCCAAAGCATTGCTTTTTTTTTCTGAGTGCAGTAACATAAAAACATAACATAAGAACATAAAAAATGACAGAATTAAATTGCCGTGCACTACATAAAAGGTGTCATTCACAAAGGACAGGCTGCTCCTTCACAGCTGGAATGGCAGACAGACAGGAATATTCCCTGCACGCAGTATCTGACAATGTGTGTTAGTGAATCTTGGCACCCTTTTGAAAATACGTATTTACTGCTCTGTAATTGGTCCTGGCCAACCTATTGAACTTAAGTATGGGGCTACAGAAAGTCCTGCAGACCAGCTTAGCTGCTCTACTGTAATCTCTGGTGTTTACCTGATTTATACTGCTTGAAGATCTGCTTTCAAAAATTTACACAGTGAAGTCAGGGCTTACGATAAATTCCAAGGCTTAAACTACAGTTGTTTGGAAGCAGTCTTGAATTATGGAGGATAAGTAAGCCAAAAATATAATATAGAAATATATCAGTGTATATAAGCCATATATCAACAATATATTAGCCAAACATAGCGGTGTACATTGACAATAATTTTTTTCTTCCTTAGTGTCTTAGTATCTATCCCTACTGTTTTTTCCTTTTCTTGCTAGGAAAGATTCCTGTGTTGTCTCTATAGAAATTACAGTGTATTATTACAGAATTTCTACTGCCCAAGCCAGTAAATAACTTCAGTGTTAAAATGTGAATAAATGTTTTGCATTTCATCACTTGAAGGCAGTATTCGTGAGTAGGGAGAATATGCATTACCAGAGAATTGGAGATTTAGCCATGAAAGACTACACAAAATGAAATGGTATGTGTCACACAAGAGTGTAAGTTAGTTGTAACAGGCCTTTTTGGATCTTCAAATCTCTGGAGTCTAGGTGATAAAAAGGAAACACAAAATGCTAGAACTCCGAACACCGTGGTTGGGTCCTCCTCTCTTTGTTGTAAAAATCAAAGGATTGCACTGAGCCCAGCAAATTCTACATTTGTAGTTAAGGGTAAATAAGAGTAGTACGTGGTGCTCCATACTAAAGTTGGGCTTGTCTACGGTGAGTATATATGTTTGGGTTTTTTTTTTCCAGTGGAAGCAGCACATTGATATTTGAATATTTGGCCAACAATTCTGCCTTGTAATTCCAAGCAGAAAACATGACTTTTGAATGAATATATTGCAACCAGTTTGCCTAGAGAGAACAGACTGAGATGGGGTGGGCATGTTGATTCTTCCGTTGCATATAACATGGGTATAAGGAGGAATAATCTGTTTTGCATGTCTGTGACAGGATGGAAGAAGTGTTCTAAAATTGCAACAAGGAAAGCATGGTTTAGAGATTAGGAGCATTTCTGACTATAAAGCCAGAAAGGACTGGAATAGATTGCCTTGGAGGACTGTAGAATCACCACCAACAGTGGTCTTCAAGAACAGATTGGTCAAACATCTAGCAGAAGTCTAGCTAATCTTGCTTAGGGGTAGGAAATGGGGTAGAATCATTCTCTGTGTTTCTCTTAAGAGCTGAACGTTATATAAGGCGGTGTTAATTTGCAGGATTGGATCTGGTAAAAGCTTTGGGTTTCATAACTGTTCTTCTGCAGTTGGAAAATGGATCATGTTTACTTTCTGCATGGGCTATCAGAAAAGCGAAATTCTTTGAACACAGTATATTAGAATATTTAGAAGGAATGGTGATAGCCCATAAATGGGAACATTTTAATGTTGGGAGTGTGAACTCCATTACCAGTCTCTGTATGTCTTTGAAATAACACAGTTGCTGTCTAGGAAGCCCCTAGGTCCACTACAGAATTAAGATTTTTTTTTAAAAAAAAAATAATTAAAAAATCTTTAATATTTAGAAATTTTTTTAGAGGGACGATTTGACAGTACCGGACAAAGTTGAATATAAATTCAAGAGTAGTATATGAGACTAATTTTTTCTTCGTAAATGGGAATGTCATGCACTCTAAAATGTAGCTGACAAGCACAAAGCATGACCCTTTATTTCTTGTGGACACCAGGTGAACTGTTTAACATTTGTTTGTGTCCTGTAGGATCTCATTTTTCAGTTTCTTCTACAAAATGGAGCAGAAACTGCACGGTCATATGAGACTACATGCTTGTGTGTATGACGTTGCTTTGGAAAGACAGAAGGGGCTGTTGCCAGAATAAGTTGTGCAGCTTTTACCAAAAGCCTTTTTAATGGGACCAATTGGGACTATGCAAGAAAGACGGAGGCTAGATGGGTTGGTTTGTGGTGGCAGCCCCTTGGTTTCAATTGTCACATGTGTTGCGGCTTCCCACTGTGCTGTTATATCACTGAATGCTCCTTGCTGATTGGGCGGCCCTGTGTGAGCAAAGCATAGGATTAATGACCCCAGGTATTGAGAGTGCATGCCATATGTTTTGCAATAAGATCTTTACAAATTGTGGAGAAGAAATCTGTACGGACAAAACTGTGCTTATGTTACATGTTCCACCTCAATAAAGGAGAGGAAGGAAGACCAGGGGAACTAAGGACTACATTGTGGTCCTGTTTTTCTCTTTATGCTATCACCACAAAAGTCCAGGAGACTTGAGACTATGATGAGCTGAGAGTGGTGATTTCAGAACTGTGTGAGTCAGGAAGCAAGAATTCTACCTGCAGGTAGAGGATGGGGAAGAATAAAGAATTCCAGGTGGTTTAACATCTCACCATCCTGTGTTGTTGGAACACAAGCTTAAGTTCTATGTTTTGAATTCTCAGACTAAGCTGTTTGTTGTTGCAAATGAATCACTATTATGTTTATGATTAAGCCAGTCCCTCTTTCTAGATTCACACATCACTGATCAACGGTAGGCCTAGCGCTGACGATCCTTCACAAAAGCTTTTGGAGTTTACTTCTGCACGATATATTCGCCTACGACTGCAGCGTATTAGAACTCTTAATGCTGACCTCATGACTCTCAGCCATAATGATCCTAAAGAACTAGACCCCATTGTTACCAGAAGGGTAAGCTGATTGTTTGTAAATGGTATTCACTGTGACTTGATGGGAGAGCCTTTTCTGATCTATTTGAGGAGGAGGCGGCAATACTTGATCCTTGCTATTCACAGAGTTGTTTTGATAGGTAGTTAAATAATTCTTGCCTTCCCTTTGAGGTTATTAACAACAATACCTTGTCAGAAACAACTTCAAAAAATGCTTTTTAGAATTGTTTTTTTTTGTTTGCTTTTTGTTTTATTTGTTTGTGTAAATGGTTTATGTTTGGAACAGTGATTATAATGCTTTAATGTCAAAACAAAAAATACGGTTTGGCTGATGGAAATGTCACTTGAGGTTTCTCTTGATGCAACTGCAGTACCTTTTCTGGTGTATCAATGATTTCAGGACCCAGGGTTCTGGTTCATAGAAATGATAATTTGAAAACCTTACCATTGTGAATTTTGATGTCTGATGGGAGTTTTCTTCATTTTTTTTAAGGCTGCTGTAATAAAGTGTTTTAAAGGCTATGAATTAATAATAATAATGCAAAACACTTGGATGGAATTCTGAGAGTAACTGATGTTTACACATTTGATACTGAAACTGGGCAAACTGAAGCACCAAGCACTTAGGCTGACTTATTCAAGCTCTCAGAGAAATACAGTGTTAGAGCCCCTAATAACAGTACCTACCATGACTTAACTGTCTTGCAGTATTTCTGTTTTGTACTTTGCCATTTTGACCCTCTTCTTAATTTGCCTGAGACCCATAGGCTAGGATATCAGTGGCTTCAAGTTTTTCTGTGAAGGTAGGCTTTCTGATGAGGACAGAAGAATATGAGAAGTGTTTCCTCTTCCCTGTCCTTTAGAGCTCTTTGCATTTAAGAACATCTGCAGGCAACTCCTTGCACAGCAACGGGGCTCTTGCATTTGTAGCTTCTCTGATTCAGACAATCCTTGTGCATTGACACTGCTTGTTCTATGAAGTCTGGTCGGGTAGCTGGTTACAGAAAGGAGAAAGGAACTTGGATTTGGTCAGGATTTGGTGGGTACTTTCAAGGCAACCCCACTCTTACCTTGAGCAGGGATGTGCCCATTCAGCTGCAGAGTTTTTAAAGTGTAAAATATGGATGTTCTGCTTGTTCCGTCTGCCCCATATGGGAATTGCTAGCATGGAGACTGCAAGTGCAGAGTATTGGACAGCTGCTCCAGCTGTGCCTTGCTGACCATAGGGAAATGCTTAATGCACAGCCTGAGCAGGTGCGATGTTCCCATGGAGCCCACTGATTGACATTTAGGTCTGTTGATAGTATTGTAACATGAAGAAATACACCCCAAAAAGAAAGGCTTGACATGGAAACATACAAACATACAGCTGGGAAACAAGGATGTTGAGGACAAGCGTTCCCATCGCTTTTCTAACACACATAGTTGTGCAATCAGGGTTTATTACTACCATACCTAGGACTACTTAGTGCAGTTTTGAATGAAAAGCTACACATCATCTTCTTCAGAATATGCGGGTTTTATTGGGCAGGATTTCTAAATCCTGATGTCTCACCTTTTGTCTCACTGTCCAACCAACTACAACCAATGTAATCACTTACGGCTTTTTGGATTGTGTTTTTATTGTTTTTGAAGACTTTATATCCAGTTTTTGATACCAACATGCCATTTCCTTATACACGATCTTGTAAAAGGGCTGATGCAGAGTTTTTTGAGTGTTCAACGGCACCTTTATTTCTGTATTCTATTTATTTCTGTCTGTAGCATTTGATTAGCATTGGTCTCTTGTTCAGCTCCAAGCTGCAGACAGCTGCTGTGAGCCATACACTGTGAGTTTTAAGAAAACAAGACAAATGAGATGAAGTAGGGAATGTAGTGAACTCCCTCCATTACTAAGGAATAGAGCTCTGCTTTTGTCCTCCTGCTTTTCTCAGTCTGGACGTCCTTCTCTGTAGTTAAGGACTTACTGTTCATGATAAGTCCCTGAATGTTTTTTGTAATTCAAGCCGATGACATTAAAAAATACTAACATACTAAACATAATAAAAATTTAAAAACATAAAAAATTAAGTGTGAAATCAAAGAAGCTAGTTTGCTCCAGCTCCGAAATCCTTCAAAGAAATAACAATCCAGAAGTCAGCATGCCTGACCACCCAGGGCCACCTCCTCTTCCTGAACCCAGATGACTGGGGGGTTGTTAGGCCTGAGAGTCTTGAACTCTTTCCTTAGAAGTCTCTTCATAAAGTGTTTCTTTTTCATTCCCCTGTAGTACATACTTCCCAGGATACAAACAGGCCAACCGTGTTGATACTGCAGATGTAACTGAACCCAGATGGTCATTTTGTGCCTCTTCCTTGCCTTGAAAATTAAATCCTTTCCTTATGTATGTTGCTTTTGCTCACCACCTGGCAATATTAATGGATTGTACTCTGCTGTATCACCAATTTGTAAACTAAGAATTTGGATTGAATGATACACTGCCTAGGCACTAGTAGCAAAGAGCTGGTCCGGAAGCAAGTGCACAAACTGGTTTTAAGGGTTCCCATTTTAAGAAAGCATACTCTTACTCCCCAGACTGAAATTAAAATATAGCAATTTATTACGCTTCATGGCTTCTTATAGGGTGAAAAAATGATTTTTTTACAAGTAAATTTTGGCTGAGGCCACTTTTGGTGGTCTTTCCTTAAGCTGAGGAATTGGGCATAATTATTTAAAGTTAAAAGTTGGTTATTGTTTTGTACTAGTGAGGAAAAATATGGGGAAAAAGATATTTTCACGAAATGGAAGGTTTTCCCAAGTGGCAAAAATTCAAAGCTGCTTTTATTTTCTTGGCATTTTTCAAATCACAGAATAGTCAAATGCTGATATTTGATTTTCCAGAGTAGGGGGGAAATGTAAATACGTGTAAATGTATTTTATTAATCCCTTTTTCAACTTTTAATTTTTGTAGTACTACTATTCAATAAAGGACATCTCTGTTGGTGGCATGTGTATTTGTTATGGCCATGCTCGAAGCTGCCCCCTGGATGAAATCACAAAGGTATTCTTTATTCTTATTGATTTATTTTCACTAAATAACTTTTCCAATTAAAAAAAAAAGTACTTTGCCTAAGGAGAATGTTAGAGAGAGGAGGCTAAAAGAGATCTTATGATACGGTGCACACAAATTATTTATGATAATTTTCTTCCGTTTCTGTGTAAGTGTATCTGGGTCTCTGGTAGTGTAACTTTCTTGAAGTAAACTCTTTTTCTTTGTCATTAAATTTAAACAATTAAAGGGGCACAACAAGAAATAGTCTGTGTTGCAATGGAGGAGATTTGTGCCTCCTGTTCTAGAAAGGCTATTTCCCAAGAGTTGATATAGCGTGTTTGAGCAGTCTAATGCTATTTGTGGGTCTTGACATTTTTTTGGAGTAAGTCTGATATTAGGCAGACTTTTGGCAACATTGATTAAATTATCCATTAAAAGTATTTCAAGACAGCAAATTTTTATTCTTTATTTTTTTTTTTAGAAATTGCAGTGCCAGTGTGAACACAACACCTGTGGAGAGAGCTGTAACAAGTGCTGTCCGGGCTACCACCAGAAACCTTGGAGACCAGGAACCATTTCTGCTGGGAACAAATGTGAGAGTAAGTATGCACAGAAGTTTAGATAGTTCTATAAAGGCTTGTTATGTTCTTGTTTGGGGTTGCATTTCACACATATCTATACTAATTCCCAAGAAAAAACCACAAACTATTAATTGTCTTCATGGGATTGTTTAAAGGTAGAGGACCTACTTCTAATCATAGAAGATGATTAGAAGTTCAGATTGTTTTAAATATTCTATCCAATATGACTCCCTGGCTAGCGGAGTTGTCGTGTATTAAAGCTTTCAGAGTCTCTTTTTCAAACAGACCTCAAGATTTATTATGCTCCTGAAAAACTAGCAGATTTGCATCAATCATTTTGTTAGCTACTTAAACTGCAAATTTCTTACATTGATCATAAAATTTGTCAGATAAACAACTTTGTTCTGATAACAAATGTTTTGAAAGAAACTCATTATTGGCCAATTTCAGATTGTGTGATAGATTGACTTAAGCTGTGCCAGTACAGCTGAATGTGTTGCTCGGGCTAGTTAGTGCATTTTCTCTCTTCGCATTGCTAATGCGTAGCACAAGCTGCAGACAATTAAGAACCTATTAGATAAAACATACAGTTGCAAATGAAAAAGTGGTCTCTTTAGTTGAAGTCTTTATACAAGTCTAAATGTCATTCTTTGGAAAGTAGGTGTTTATGACTGTTTGGACTGAAGTATCCTCTAACCTAAATCAAATTTATATTTGTGTACTGGCATGGTTGACTTCTCAGACTTTTTTCTATAATACAAATAGGAGAAGAATTAGACAGATTTGCTTCTGTAATGCAGAGGATAGAAAATGAATGAACAGTTATTGATAATAGCACATGCCACTATTGACATTGATCCTGACAGGATTGTCTTAGTGGGATCTGCAGAATACCGTTAAAAATGGTGCTGTTAAAGACGTGACAGTGGTTTTGAAACGTGCTTACTTGCTAAGAAATATAGTGTATGAAGACTGCTGAAGCACATAACATGGTTAAAGGGAAAAAAGCACACTTCTGAGATTAATTGATATGCTCTTCTACTTACATTTTCCACTTTGAAAAATGTCAATGATATCAGAAATGTTATACAATGTAAATAAAAAAAAATGGATGTCTTTTCCTTTCCTTCTCAGAGTGCAACTGTCATAACAAAGCAGAAGATTGTTATTACAATCAGAGTATTGCAGATCAGAAAAGGAGCATGGATATTCATGGCCAGTATATAGGAGGTGGCGTGTGTTTAAACTGCACTCAACATACTACTGGGATCAACTGTGAAATGTGTGCTGATGGATATTTTAGACCACACAAAGTAAGATTTGGAAAATAACATTCTAGTATTTTGGTGAATTACAACATGATGCCATGTTGCGTATTTCAGTTTATTGTAATGAGTATATATTTATGAGTTGCAGAATAGCTAAAAACTATCGAGTTTGGTTGCATTTTTTTTTAATATATGACACACCACCAAAACTTAGAGAAAAACATAAAATGCTTGTCCAGCTGCGTGCAAGGGAAGTTGGAGAAGAAAAGAATAAATGAAAATGAAACCTGAAGTCCTAGTGTTAAAAAGTAGATGTTCTGATAGGAAATCCATTTCTTCTGTAGATAAAGCTTTGAAAAGTGCCAGTATTGAAGTTTCAGTGTCTTCAGAAGTGCCAAAATTGTGTACCATCCTATACCAGCCCATTTCATCTAGCATTAAAAATGACTATCACATGGTTCTAAGAACAGACCTTGTCTCATGAGATGTTGCAACAAATACTCTTCTTCTTCTTGGCATTATTATCGTAGAACATGTGCTCACTGAGCCTGTGTACTTTCCAGTTTATTGAGAAGTGTCACTCTGGAAAAATGACCTAAACTCCACAAAAGACATTTGTTAAGATGTGACTAGCAGAGTGAAACATATGAACTTCCTGCAATGTTAGACATCTCTGTATAATGAGACCTACTGAACTAAATTTCTACCCCACAAGGTCTTGCTTTGGCAGGTTCATGCATATTTTGGAAAACTCATGCTTTAGAAATCCAGCATAAGTTGGAGCAGATACCAAGGGTGAGTCTGTAGGAGTATGGTTAGACAGCAGGGTACAGCTCATGCAAAAAAGTAAACCAGAATTGTGAGACTGTCTGATTCACTTGCGTTGAAGAGAAGTCGTCAATCAACTGGTAGCCAATAAATGTGTACCTAGAGGTCATTACTGATTTGCTTTACAACTGAAGCACCTCAAAGGAAAATTTTCCCTGAAAGAGAATATAATCCTTGTCATATGAATTGCATTGCCCTATGTTTCAAAGATGTATAGATCATGAAGTCGGAATGCGTCTTCGTGAATAGATAATCTGTCCTCCCATTGAACACAGAGCCAAGGATTTCTTTCATTTCCTTCCTTTTTGAACTGGAGTATCTTTGCAAAAAGCATCCATTCTAGTCTTAAACATTTCCATAATCTTTGGCAAACCATCACAGTGGTTAATTGCTGTTACATTAAAAAACTATCTATTTGCGCTGAATGTGTCGGGCTTCAGCTTCCAGCCATTAGCAGTTACTATACATTTGTCTGTGCTATTGGAGACCAAATTTTGTTCCCACATTTAAGTTTTTTCTAGGCTGCAATTCCCTGATCTTCTGTTTGCTAAAATAAGC
The DNA here is from genome assembly GCF_000708025.1 of Charadrius vociferus. NCBI lineage: Eukaryota > Metazoa > Chordata > Aves > Charadriiformes > Charadriidae > Charadrius > Charadrius vociferus. The sequence continues at coordinate 1,462,989 of NW_009647242.1, read as the reverse complement.
TAGTCCTTTGATGTATTGCTGCATACTAGCTTTTCCAGTCTTCATTCGTACTAGTGCCAGTGATCCCAGACGAGAAACAAATGTAACATTACTTTTCCCAGTTAATAATTTGAGAATTTGACTGAGAACGTTTGTTCGTAGGTTTCTCCCTATGAAGATCACCCCTGCTATCCCTGTGCCTGCGACCCATTCGGCTCTCTGAGTTCTAACTGCATTAAAGATGAGCACCATTCTGACTCACAGCATGGTAAGGGAGCAGGAAGCGCCTTTTCTTTAAACTTCAAATCTGGTTATATTTCTGGCCGGTTAGGTACCATTTCAAAACAATAGTAAATATTTGGGAAAGAGAAGTGAGTGATAACATACTTTTTTAAAGTGTTAAGGTATACATTTTATTAGTTTTATGGTTTTATTTTTAATGATTTTTTAATTTTATTTTTTATATTTTTTATTTTATTTCATTTATATTAAGATTTTAAGGTATGCCAGGTCCCCGAATGTCTCCTTGTGTGGGGATGGCAGCCTCTGACTATGTAAAACAATGTGAAGGATTGAGATCTAACACTGTGTTTATGAATGCTGTTACAGCTGTCACAAAATCCATTTTGCTGCTGTTTTTGTGCATCTGGTACTCTAAACATGAAAATAGATGGTGAGATTGACATTATGCCAAGTATTTGTGTGGGGTATAACTTGGAGTGTAATAAAAAAAGGAATGTTAAATTAACTTGCACCCTCAGAGACATCTTGAATCCAGCCTACTGCCTGCTTTTATTTATTTGTTTCTGTATTTTTGCTTTTCAAGGGACTTGGCCAGGTCAGTGTCAATGCAGAGAAGGTTACATAGGAGAAAAATGTGATCGTTGTGCGTTTGGATATCGGGGCTATCCAAACTGCCTGCGTTGCAACTGCAGCCTGATTGGTAGCATTAATGAAGATCCATGCACAGAACCTTGTCTTTGCAAAGTGAGTATTAAACTGCCATTTTTCTTTAAAATTGAATCTGTGGATCTCCTTTTGAATACGGGAAACTACTTCATTAACTGGAGAGATCGCTTTTTTTATAGGAATTAACCTGGTGTAACTGTACACCTGACAGCCTAGAACTTAAAATTACTAACTATTCTCTGTAGTGAAAAATATGATAATTTATGTTGAATAGCTCTGTATATTACTGATAAACCATTTTCTATAATAATGGGCCAGACTGACATTAAATTCAATAACTGCACATGTGAGTGTGAAGGCTGGTTTTAGGGATGAGCTGATATTTCTCTTCAAAGTCACTGATTTCTTGTAAAGAAAAAATGTGTTCATAACATCTGCTTTGTGTGAAGAAACAGCATGCATTTGGAAAGTAGTGTTGGAACAATTACATTAGATGTATATATGAAATATGATTTAATTATTTGATTACAAAATATAAGCCATAAAAATGTTAAAAAAGAAAGCAATTTTTCAGCCTTCTTTCATTTTTTGGTAAATGTCCAAAGGCCTTGAAATATCTTGCAGCTGTATATTCTGCTGAACTTTATTACAAAGCTGCGTGTCAATATTTAAAGAAGTTACACTTAATTTTCTGAACCAAATGTTAGTTAGTAGTTTATATATTTGTTGCCAAGTATGACAGTGAATAAGAGCCAAAAAAACCCCCGTGGTTTGTTTGACAATTTTTCTGAAACTTCTTAGTCCTTTTGCATAATTTATTTGATCCAAAATATCAAACATATAAATAACCAGAGTCTGGAAGAAAGAAAGAGCACCAGTGGCCAATTTAAATACAAAAAAGGAGATACAACCATTTTGCCTGATTTTGAGCTAGAGTAACACTATATCAGCCAATGTAGCTAACTGGTGAAAATTTCAGAATAAACTGAATGAGAAACTCTCCCCTTTCAGTGCAGTCGTGGGCATGAGCCTGGCATACAGAACTTTTAGGCCAGATCACTGAGGGTGTCACCAGCCCACCTATAAAGGTGAAAGGAAGAAGGAGAAAAGTTGTGTCTTCCAAATATCAAATGAAGGAGACAGGATTTCTAAGCCTATGCGGTCTCTTTGAGTGCAGTAGTGCAAGCTATTATTTTCTATACTCTGAATTTCATAATATTTGATCTTTTGTGAAGCACAGCTCTTGAGGTCTAGTCACTGGGTAAAGATTTTTATTTTTCATTGAGAAATAAATAATTTCTGTCTAATAATGTTAGAGGCAAAGTGAAATGTGTGATCCAAGTGCATCCTGAAGACTGAGAAATAAAAAAGCTGAAAAGAGTGTACAAATATTATTTCCATAAAAATCCAAGTTTTAAAAATCTCATTATCTCAGGAGGCCCTTTGCCCTAGATTTTTCCCAAGTTTGAATATTAACAAATAGAAAGCAGTCATCCTCAGCCCTTGAATCAGAGCTGGGGATCATAAATTTTTCATATGCTTTGCAGAAACAGTTTGTACTTTGCTTACAAAAGCCCATAACCCACCTGTTTAGGGAGATGTTATGTAAACTTGATATGCCAAACACTGGTCCAGAAGAGACAGTTGGTAGTGTTGCCACCAAAGGTCTTGAATTTCTCTCTGGTAAGCCTGAAGTTTGCTCCGTGGAACCAAATCTGATGTAAATGGAATTGTGAATGATTCTTTTGGCTGAAATGAAGTTAGCCTGGTGACTGCTTCTGAAAACAGAATTTGGTCGACAGGCTTTGCATTTCAAATCGCAATGCAGAGCTCGTACAGGACTCCTCAAAATGGCAAGACAGGTATGCTTCACTGTATGCCTTATAGTCTGGTGTCCTAGCCGTATGTATCAGGGAACTTTGTGGGGTGCTCTCTAAAGTTCTCCACCTTTGTAGAGTTTTCCCATAGTGGAAACCAAAGGTTGAGGTAGGGAAGTGATGTGTGTCCAGGTCTTGTCCTTATATGAAGCTATGTCATGATCAGAAGCTTGTCTCTGGCAGCGGGGAATGTTCTGTCTCTTTCTGTGTAGAAATACCCATGGAGATCTACTATTTACACAGCTTCGTGGGCATTTACCGAATATTTTCTCTGCTGGTTTGCTTGTCAGCAACAATTCTCTAAACTTTTTGAATAAGCAACTGCATATTGTCTGTACAAATTTTATAAGAAGAAAAATTGGTGGACTGTGTTGGACTTTTTTTTTTCCGTAAATTCTACATTGAAGGATGTATGTAGCAGTATGCTCTGAACTACCCAATTTGCATGGTAAGGAGGCAGCATACCAGTGATAGGAGCTAAAGGACTGGAGCACCTCTGCTTTTGGAGTAGGAGTTTCTGGACCTTAGCCAGAGCATATTAGGAGGAAGAGCTGTCAGCTAGCATAAGTGTATGTGGTGTTCCTCCAGCAAGAGGTGGCAGCAATGGTGAAGATCACAGTATAAGTATTGACAGATGGTTGAGGAACTGTTTATTTGAAGCTGGCTGTGGTAGCTCCAGGAGCTTGCCCTTAAAGGTGAGCTATGTTGTATGTAGACTATGTGGATTCATTACACCTGGGAACCTTTTCCGCAGAGCAATCTACAAATTCAAGCTATGAGAGAAGTAGACTGGCAAGCTGGCAGAAGCTCTTCAAACCCTGCCTGTATGCTGAAATTTCACTGCAATAGAGCCCTTGCCAGGGCATGTTTAGATTTTGATGAACTGGCAAATTCTGATGAATTTTTCCAATCAGTTTTAGTTTTAAGCTCTGAGTCTTATTCAATAATCCTGCTGTGCTGAAATCTGTTTTCTTTTATAACCTTCTGAATGCTGTTACGCCTAAATCCTGTCTAATCCACTCTATTTGTTACCATAATAATGCTGATGCAAAACAAATGTTATATGCCATTGACAGGAAAACGTAGAAGGTGAAAACTGTGATCTCTGTAAACCAGGATTCTACAATTTGCAAGAAAGAAATCCTCAGGGCTGCACAGAGTGTTTCTGCTTTGGGGTTTCTGATGTCTGTGACAGCCTAACATGGCCCATCAGTCAGGTATTTGTATGTTATATCCGTGACCTAATATTTTTTCCTCAGGCAGCTGCAAAATGTACTGTATTTCTCTTTGACATGCGGCCAAGTTAACTCCAAATTCTGGCATGTGTCTCCTTACAGAGGAATGGATTTTCAGTGTCACTCAGCCACTCTGAGGTAGTCTGCATGTCATCCCAGTGCAGGCTTTGGCCCCGCCAGCTTGAAGTAATACCAGAAATATTGGGTAGTGTAGGCTGCGATAATGCACTGGAAAAACACATTTATTTTTTTTTCTGACCTTGGGCTGTTGAAAGTTTCTTTACATGTTGAAGAGATGAACCCAAACCTGTTTCCTTGCTCTTGTATCTAATGGGCAAGGTTAGAGTGACCTCTGGCAGTATTCCCAACACTCTTTTTCTCTTTCTTAGAAAACAAAATAATTATAAATATCCCTGTCTTCTGAATAGACATTTCTTGTGTTAGGGGGCTTTGGGGACACTGTTTTTCCACCAAATTCCTTCTATATCTTTGCAGAGCTAGTCACACTTTAGTCCCCTGTTTTGTGTGTCAATAAAAAGAGAGAAAAACACATCAAATTGACTGAAATTCGAAGGTCCTTGTATGAAACTCTTTCAGTTAGAAGATCAAAGTTGTTTCATCTTACTCCCTCTTCTGGGACTCTGGATTTAACTTTCCTTGAGGTCAGCCCTACCTATAAATGGAGACAAGAGACCTCAAAGCCGTTGAAGTTCTGTAATTCTGTCTCAGGGAATTACATAAGTATAATGCTAATTTTATTGGGAGGATGAAAATCACACTCGTTATATTTTTGTTCCCATCTAATAAAAAGGTAGAGACGATCCTCGTATGAAGTGATATATTTGGTTGTACTGGATGTCAGTCTGGGTTAATGAAAGTGTTACAGATCTATCAGTTTGAATGAATATCTGGGGAGGGGTTTAAGTTTAGTGACTACTGTCTCAGTGACACAGAAGATGACTCCATTAATATTACTATACTTTCTTGCAGATATCAGACATGACTGGATGGCTTGTTACTGATCTGTATAATGCAAGGAGCGTGCAACCTCAGCGAAGCCAATTTGATGGACCCCGTCAAATAAGTATTAACAACACTGAGGCTGTGAAAGTACTGAAACATACTTATTACTGGTCAGCACCTGAGCCATATCTAGGAAATAAAGTAAGTTCTCAGCTAGAGTTAAAACTCTTTCATAGTTTCTCTATTTTAATCATACCATATTGCTCTAAATATATAATTTCTGTAATTAAAAATTACATATAACCCCCAATATCACCAGGCTTCCCAATCTATCTCTGCTCTTCAAATCATAGTGTTCCTAGCCAGATATTCCCAGTACCCTCTTCTGGCTCTCTGAGCTCACTTATCTCCCCACTTCCTTCTCTGTCTGTCGTGACACAATACGATCTCTCTTTTGTTTCTTTTGACTACTATTAACTTATATGCTCATATTCCCCATACTCTTGGCTCCTGTCCCAAAGCTTACAGCCTTCACACCTTGTCCAATACAGTAGACAGGACCATTAAATTCCTACCTGTCTCTTGGCCATCTCCTGTTTCGCATTTATTAGTTTCCAACCAGCTAGTCTTTAATTTTTGCCCTGGTTACTATCTAAAGCTCTGGGTCTTCCATTTTTTGCAACTGAATCACAGAATAGTTGAGGTTGGAAAGGACCTCCGGAGGTCATCTTGCCCAACCTTGCCCTGCTCAAGCAGGGTCACCTAGAGCAGATTGCCCAGCACCATGTCCAGAGAGCTGCTTCTGAGTATCTCCAAGAATGGAGACTCCACAATCTGTCTGGGCAACTTGTGCTAGTGCTTGGTCACCCTCACAGTACAAAAAGTGTTTCCTGATATTCAGAGAGAACCTCCTGTGTTTCAGTTTGTGCCCATTGCATCTTGTTCTTTCTGTCACTGGGCACCACTGAAAAGACCCTGGTTCCATCCTCTTTGCAGACGGTCCCGGTACTCTGTCTTTCCTCATATGAAAGATGCCTCAGGCTCTTAATCATCTTAGTGGCCCTTTGCTGGGCTCTTTTCAGGATGTTCGTGTCTCTTTTGTACTTGGAAACCCAGAACTGCACTCAGAACTCCGGCTGTGGCCTCATGTAGAGGGGACCTTGTAACCTCACTTCTTTTTAACTGTTTTTGGTCCAATCTCTTTGCCCATGTAGCCCTGTTTCTTAGTACAGTGACACAGTAAACGAACGCGAGTCTCAGAAGTGTAACATTAAGGAATAGCTTTGCATAGGGCAATGCTCACTCAAGTTCTGATCTCTTATCCATTTAATATAGGTCTAACTCTTGGTACTACTCTTTAACTTACTTTGAAGTAGTCAGCAGCAGTTGTGGGGCTAAGGAGCCTGAAAGGTGGACTATGGAATGTGACTAAGGCCAACATGCTGTGCCCCTTGGCTAGGACAGTAGTGTAAATCTCTGCTCTTTGCTGAAAGTCCTGTAGGTGTTTCACTAAATGAGGGCACTTACCTGAATCACCTCCAGAGCCTTCAGCTGGCTTTCCCCAACCTGCACAGCAACAAGCCAGTGCTTGTCCCTGTGCTGGTACACATTTTTCCCTGGGAAGTGGCATTTGTAAGCCCACGTACTCCTATAATTTTAATGTTGTACTGTCCCATGTCACTTCTTTGTGTTGGTTGGAGGTTCTCGTGTTGTTAAGACTTTGCTTTTTGTTATTTCAGCTCACAGCTTTTGGTGGAGACTTGAAGTATACAGTATCTTATGACATTCCAATGGATAGCGTGGACAGTGATATAGTATCTAGTGTGGATGTCATCATTCAGGTGGATTTTCTTTCATCTTGTTACTTCTCAGGCATTATTAGGAATTTATGAAGGTGTTAAAAAAATGGAAAAAAAAAAAGTTTTGTTGATTTTAAGTCCTTTCTTAAAAGTCACTGCCAAGATTTTGTTACTACTTGTTTCTCTGTTGGTTGTTTTTTTTTTGAATCCGTTTCTCTGAAATTGTATGTATACAATTCTAGTTTTAAATGATAAGTACCTGAATTTTAAAACTTTGTGTAAATAGGTGAGGTGTTCATCACCAAATGTACAAGGCTCTGTTTACAAAAGAAACTACAATAAGCTTGGAAGGACTTATATTTATGAAATAGATGAGTGTACTTGCTGATTGCTTACTTTTCTAGATTTATGTTGCAGTTAAAAGGTAAGGCTCTGTATTGAATCCAGTCACCTCCAAAAACGTGTTATTCTGTAAAACTTACTTAGCAATAGAACAAAGGAGAAAAGAGATTCTCTTTTGTAGAGGAGTTTGATTTTTAAAATTTAATTTAATTATTTTTCCAAAAGAAAATAAAATATTTCTGGAGTCTGTGAACCAAAAGAGAATGTGATTGTAGTCTTCCTGAAGCCACAGAAAATGCAGACCTTTACTTACTTCTTTTCTAGTGCAAGAAATCTAATTTGATTGTCTCTTTTCTGTGTTATCTGGATGTATACCTGACACTAAATGTAATTGCTAAATAAAATTTGCACACAAATATGGAACATGTTTTCTCTGTCTTTCAATTTCAGGGTAATGGACAGATTTTGAGCACAAGAGCAGCGGGCTTGTCGTTACAGCCGTATGAGGAGTACTCTAATGCAGTGAGATTTGTATCGGAGAATTTCATAGACTTCAATACAAAAAAAGCTATAGACCGGGAAAGGCTGATGACTGTTCTGGTAAACGTGACCCATCTTCTGATCAGGGCTAACTACAACATTGCCAAAAAAGCTGTGTATAGGTGAGGGAGAGAAAATATTCAAGTTAATCTATATACTTCTATTATTTTTGTGCATATGAAACACTATTCATAGTGGCAGTATTCCTAAAGTTTTATGTTAATTATTTCTAGAAAAAAAACTTTTTAATTGAGTTTTCTCAAGACTGGTCTTGTCCCCCAGATACATTCCTGTGGAATGTGTGGAAAAGGGCATTTGATTGTTTTAAAGATATCTGATAGCAGAAACATTGTTTTCAGCTTTAAAGGAGTACTGCATAAAAGCTTTATTACAATGACAGCTTTGTTGGAGAGAAATACCTCTGAAACTCTCAACAGTATGCTTATTTTGGTATGTGGCAAGTTAATCCTTCACTGACTATTGAAAACCTGCCAGTAAAGACGTTGGCTGTAATTTCTTTTAATGTCTGCATGTAGATGCTACTGATGCTCATCTCTAAGGGAGCGCTTAATAGGAAAATTGGACTGGAACAGATTAACTGGTCATTCCATAGTCTCAAGTCAGCATCGGCAGTATCTGCATCAGTCCTTACAGATCTCTGTTTTACCTGTTATCCAAGATATACAGGAATAAAGTCCTATCACTCTCAAGGGAATTAGTTCCAGTGCTTCATTTATTTACTTAATTCCCTTAGTCTCACCAGTAGCCCTTCTTCCTCATTCCCTAATTTGTTAGCATTTCCTGTCAGTAACATTGGACTTGATACCAAACGGGCTTTGTGCCCGTTTGTACCCTTGAGGAGTAGAGATATTTATGTCCATTTAGGGATAATGTGTTCATCTTTCTGGAATGTTTGTAAAGATGTATTTATAGCATTTTACCTGTGGCTGAGAAGATGGTCTCTGCTGCAAAATGCCATTGTTTGTAGTAAAATATTTTGCTTTGCTTTGTTATGTGCAGCAGCAGTGAACTGGTGCTGTTTCTCACTACTTACCCACCTGTGTTATGTGTCTATTTTAGACATGGCGCAGTAAAGCTGTTGTATTTCAGGACAGCAATAGAAAGCTGCCGCACCGATATACCTCTAATACCATGACAGAGGGGGAAGGTTTTGTTTAAACCTCTCCATGGGAGATGAAACAATGGTAGTAACTATAATGATGATAGGAGGAGGGCATATCTGCTCCCAGAATCGCAAGTGCAGTGATAAGACTATGATCGTAGTCTTTTTGTAGCAGAGATTAATGCCTGTTCCTCAGCTGTCACTGTTAGGGAGCAGCACTCAGCAGTGTTACTCTCCTAGAAGCAAACTATCCTGTTCAAAATCAAGTTTGGTGAAACAAATGATGTGAAATTTTCACGCTTGATCCTAGGCTGGACTCTGTGACGCTGGATACTGCAAATGCAAATGTTATAGATCTTTCTTCAGCACCGGATGTGGAATTCTGTGAATGTCCTCAAGGTTACACAGGAATATCCTGTGAGGTAACCTCTTAGTGTTTTATGTGTGCAAAATTATCTCCTATCTGAAAGCATCTAGGTTTTAAAGGCAGTCTGCCTTTAATTATAGTGCCATAAAAGTATATGTTCTGTGGTGAAATGCTCACTACTATACTGTACACAGTACTGTAGATATTTTCTTCCAGATACACTAAATGGGATTTTAAACTTATTTCTTGAATTCTATTTGGTGGCACTAAAAGATGATGATACACTTTAGAACATCAGTGTTGCAGAGGGAGTAGCTGTAAAAGCTCTGTGAAGCTGTTTTGAGATTACCTCACTTGTTAATAGCACTTTTCCTGGAGCTGAATTGTATAGTTTATTTCTGTTTTATGTCATTAGGTTTAAAGAGGCAATAAGGAATCTTAGCAGGGAGGAATGCTAGCCTTTGGAAGATGCCACAAGGGTCAAATGTGTCGCACAAGGTGGTGTCTTATATATCTGTGAATAGAAGATTAGGGAGGCAGAACACCATCTGCAGAATAACAGGAATTATTTTGACAAATAATTTCAGTATGAAGCCTTGTGCCATAGCATTGTTAATGATTCTGCAAAGGAGGTAGAACATCTGTTTTTTATTGTCCCATAATAAAAAACTTCACATATTCAACTGCACAAAACTTAACTTGTGTGCCTCCAGGGGACAAAGGGCTGAATCGAAGTTTTGTGGAGTAAATTCTTATCCCCTTTATTCAGTGCAAGTAAAAAACAACCACAAGAAAAGTGCTGCAGTAACATCAATAGAGATGAAAGAGCGTTCAGTTACCACCATGTGAATGAATCAGATGGTGGGTGGTCAGAAGTGGGCTCTTTGAAAATGTTTTGATGTGTGCTTTTAACACATATAACGCTACTGCTTTTTTCCCCTTGTTTCTTTTCAGTCCTGTCTCCCTGGGTACTACCGCGTGGATGGAATACTCTTTGGAGGTATTTGTCAACCCTGCAAATGCAATGGGCATGCGACTGAGTGTGATATCCATGGTGTTTGCATTGTAAGTCATCCTTTAAAGTGTTTGTGTTTTAAGCATCTATTTAAGAATTAGGAGAGTATTTTGACTGTGGGAGACAAGTTTACAGTGTATGTGAATTTCAAGCTATGGGTACCAAGTGTTTATTTTTCTTGCTTTTCGTTGTTTACTTCAGAATATGTTCAGGGGACTGCGTTAAATTGTTCTCCAATAAAGGGTTTGTTTCAGTTTATTGTTTCAAGTGGGGAATAATCAGAACTAAAATAAAAATGTCACCATATACTAGCTGATAAAAATCTTAACTTTGCTTGCTGCAGGTAGCAATAAAAACTTTCCTGAAAGGAACAAAATTAAGCAGTGTTTTGGGTAAATACCTGTTTTCAGATATATGTGCATCTTCTATGACTAACATCAGTGGAAATTACACATTACGTTCTGAAGAGAGAATTGCTCTTGGATCTTTTATGAAATTTAAAGGTCACAGAAATACAATGGCTAAGCACCAGTGAGAAATGCATAAGAAGTTTGTTAGTGCAAATGTGTGCAATATGCAAAATATGTTTAAGTTTGCATATAAGTAATGTGTCTGGTTTCATGGTGTAAAGTATATTCTAAAATGTAGGGAAGAAGCAATTAGAATTTGTTGTTACAACTCAGAAAAAGCCCCACTTGTTTTCAAAGTTCTACTCTTCTTCATGGCTGTCTGCTTGAATGTTGTACTGCATGCAGACTCCTGTAGGGATCCCTCAGGGGATGAAAAACCAAGAGTAAATATGAAAAGATTTTTTCCATGTCTCACAGGCTTGTCAACACAACACGACAGGACCTTTCTGTGATCAGTGCTTGCCTGGCTTCTATGGAAGTCCATCCCAAGGGACTTCTGAGGACTGCCAGCCCTGTGCATGTCCTCTGAGTTCTGCTGCAAACAAGTAAGTTGCTTATGTGTGATTTTCTTTTGCATCTTCAGCAAAATCAGAAAGTAAGATGAAGAAAAAATGTCGTGAAATCTGAAGGACAGAGAAAAGGAATTTTTTTCTCCCGTTTCATTTGAGCCTATCTCACAGAAACATTGTTTTTCCAGGTAGACAATGTGCAGACTAAGCTAAGACAGGCTGAGTGAACTGGTGCAATTTGTACACGAAGGGTAGAAGTAATACTTCGACCTATCCTTGGCAGCAAAATCACCGTTATCTTTCATGTTGTTTCAGAAAACAACAGAAGGACAGAAGTGTTGCATGTGAAAAAGAGGAGCTCAGTACAGAAATAGGACAGATTTGCTAGGCAGCACCAGGTTCTTAGGGATTTTTAAAATCTTCCTTTTCTTTAAAAGAACAAAAACCTCAAGAAGAGGTTTTGAAAATGATAACTTTATTTTGACATTTTGTATTCTTTAAGGCATTGATGTTAAACTAGAAAAAAATTGAATTTACATTGTTTTATAGATAGGTGCATGGACTTGAATGGTGGATATTGGATGTTTGTAGAAGTCTTGTGATTCTATGTATTGATATTGACTGCCATACATATTGTTGATAGTTTCAGTCCTACTTGCCAGCTGAGTGAAGGAGGTGGAATTGTCTGTGACAAATGTCTTCCAGGCTATACTGGTTCTCAGTGTGAGAGGTATGTACACTAACTTTGGGTAAAATATCTGTTTCATTGTCATAACTAACTGTTCATCATCCTACCTGCCTTGAATTGTTCATACCACATGTACAGATTATTCGTAATAAAATTTTCCTTCCCATTTTGTTTTTGCTTGTAATAGAGACACACTTTAGATAAAATTTAATAGGAAATACTCCCTTGGGTGCGGAGAGTGTTTGACATGATTGCATTCCAGCTGATAAAGTTTTTGATCTCTGGTGCAGGTGTGCTAATGGTTACTATGGAAATCCACTTGTGCCTGGACAATCATGTACTCCTTGTGAATGCAATGGCAATGTAAACCCACAAGAAGATGACCACTGTGATACCGTCACAGGACAATGCCTGAAATGCTTGGGGAATACAGCAGGTCACCACTGTGAAAAGTGTGCAGATGGGTATTATGGGGATGCAGTGACTGAGAAAAGCTGTCATGGTAATAAGCTGATATTACTCTCCAAATTTAAAGAACGCAAAATGTGGTGTGCATGTAGCAAAGTGGATAGGGAGATATGCACCTTTGCTGAAAGAGTTAACCTTCAAGTTGTGAGTTGGCAAGTGCAGGCTGAAAACTCTGGGGTTGGGTTAGCCTGAGGAAGGAATGTATTATGCTGAGGTCTGACACTTCAAATTCCTGAAACTTATTGGCTTGCTTGATACTGTCCCTTCAGTGATTTGCTGTGGATGTTTCCTACTTCAAACTTCTCAAATGTTTCTGTTCACATAGGAGATTTTGTTTTTATCTTTTAGCCCAGATGTGTAGTACAGGTATTACTGTAGTATATTAAGATCTGTGGGATATAAACAGGTGAAACACACATTTATACAAAATTTGGAATTCTGTATAACAATGAATGCACATAGATAGACAATAATTTTTTTATTTGATTTCTTTTTGTCTAAACATAAGCCTGTGAGTGCCATGTGAACGGTTCCCTTTCAAGTACTTGTCATCATGAGACAGGCTTCTGTCAGTGTAAATCAAATGTGATCGGAGAAAGATGTGATAAATGCTTGGTAAGCAAATATTTGCCTGTTCCTAATATCTGCATTTTCTCGTATCTTGGTCTTCCTGTTTATCTATAGATTTTGATTACAACAGATACAGAGAACTATATTCAGGGGAGAGGGGACCTGTTGTTGGAGCAGAGACCAAAGGTTTGTCTGCACAGGCTTTTGTGGTTGTAAGTTGCTCTGCCTGTGCTCGTTGCAGATGTGCAGCTATATAGTTGACTCGGCACCTTTCTGAACAGGGCTGTTCAGGCTAGTGCTGTGCTGAGTGACAGCATGCAGTCGTGTTGGCGTACCGAAAAAAACCAAACCAAACACTGGTAACAGACCTGAAGGGATCTTAGTGCTGTGCTTCTGCAAAATGAGGTGTGAGTGGGAATATCTGAAGAATGTGGGTGGTGATAATAAATACATCATGAATGAACACCAAAAAGGGATTCAGCTAAAAGACAGGCCTGTTATAAGAACAAGTAGATATTCACTGAGGATACAAAACAGCAGTTTCCAGCCTTTGCTAAGTGTAGAACTGCCTCAGAGACCAGAGCAGGAAATCTGTGCCCAGTTACTGCCCTTGTGCCAGCTAAGCTGAATGCCTTTCAGTCCACACATAGAGGATGTCACTGACCTGCTCTGTTCTGGTTTTTCACTCACATTCACATAAATCCGTGCCTGATCAGCACAGTCCAGCCTCAACTCATGGAAGTCTTCAAATTAAAATAACTTCAAACTTTAAAACATAAAGTCTGACTGATGAGATTAGGAAAGGGTTTCAGTGTTTACTTTTTCACCCAAATGTGTGCTTGCATATAACAGGGAACAGTGAAGAGATGAGGCTAGGGAGTTCTCCCACAGCAGTCAGATAGTGCTGCCCAATATTCATGCAGGTCAGACAGCAGGGAAAGTAAACAAGAGAAAGTAAGAGTGTACATCCTATTGTTTTAAAAAAAATTATGAAATATAGCTCAAATGTATTTACTTTCTGTCCAACAGAATGGTTATTATGGCTTACTTACTGGGCTTGGATGCATTCCTTGCAATTGCAGTCAGTTTGGCTCCGTTTCTGAGGACTGCAATCATGAGGGGCAGTGTCACTGTGTACCAGGAGTGGCTGGAGAAAAGTGTGATCGTTGTGCTTATGGCTTTCATGCGTTCCAGAATGGTGGCTGCACACGTAAGCTCTAATCCGTGATCCTTTCAGGGTTTGTCTGGAATTTCTTTCAGCAGTACATTTTATGTTAAACTTTGGCAAAAGTCAGGGTTTTTGATGACTATAGGGAATGATCTGTAGAATGATCTCCTAATACTTTGATTAAACTAGGGAACAAAACATTTCTTTGATTGCTTATTGAGTGGTTCCTTGTAAAAGGTGGTGACTACAAAACAACAACTCAGAAAGGTTGCGTGAGAGAAATATTACATCCTCAATAGCTCCTTTGTCTCTTCTTTTTACAAAACCCTTCAATCCTTCAGAGAGAATAGAAACTTCTTTTTTTTCTGCAATCGTAAAAGTTCAGAGCTACTACTCTTACAGATATTTACTTTGTTTTTTCATTTAATTCTTAAAAATATATTTTATCCTTCGATAAGATGTCATTGACTATTTTCCCATCATCACGGAGGTGTGTACAATTTTTAGTCACGATACAGAAAAATGTTAATCCAGACAGAGAACATGCCATCAAAAAAACTAATTTATGATGTTAATAAGATGCGCTTTTCAACACAGTATAGCTAAAGGAATGCCTACCTTTTCTTCAACCTGACAAACATATTTTTTTTCACACCTCAAATTGTATAGTAATATGGAATCTGCAGTGAGATGATGTGATAGGATTATGTTTTGGAACATATATATACCGTGTTTTTACTGAGGATAGAAGATCCCTTAGGTACCTTTAACCACTTCAGTCGCGAAAATTTTGTAAATGTTATTAAAACTATTAATAAAACCACTTTTCTGAACTTCTGCTTTTTAACAAGAATAGTATTGCATTTCTTAACCAACTACTGCAGGAAGCACTTTATTTATCATAAAAATAGTTATCCATCCCTATTATTCACTAAATAATTCTTGAAAAGTACTAATTCCTGAGATTAGTCCTTTCACCTTCTTGAGAACATTATCATATCTTCTGATGAGTTTTGTATCCTCTATAACAGATTTTCTTCCGTATTTACTCTTCTCCACAATAGTTTTGTTTGGCTTTGTTGATTCCCCTGCTTGTTAAACCACCAGACAGGCTGTGTCAAGAAGCAATAATTGGCTTCCAATAAAAAGATGAAATGTCACTGTGGTCACAATGTGTTTCTCAGTGGTTAGGGATGGCAAGTTCCTAGTGGAATGGATAAACTGTACTGCATAATTAAGAAAAGTAATACTAGCAGTGGTCTTGCAGTTTCTTCTCTGTAGCTAAAGCAAGGATAAAATTAATAATTCAGTCCTATTTCTCTTGCAGCCTGTGACTGTGCTCATACTCAGAACAACTGTAATGCTGATTCTGGCCAATGCATTTGTCCCCCTCACACTCAGGGACCAAAATGTGAACTCTGTGAAGAAAATCACTGGGGACTCTCTCCTAAACTTGGCTGCAAGGTATGATAGGCTAGCCGAAAAGCTGTGGCTGTTAAAAGCAATTTGCCTTGTACTAATGTGAGAATTGGACTCTTATTTTGAAAGCTTCAATCTTTATTCTCTGTCTCAAAGTATTAGTGCAACATACGTTAAAAAAAAAAAGTTAAAAAAAAAAAATAATCAGACTGTAAAGTGTTTGAGGAACCTTCTAAGAAAACTGTTTTTGAAAAAACTGAACACTCAGAGTGGCTGTTCTGCATAAATCATATTAAAATTTTGAAGTGTGTATTCTAACTTTTAATTGCTTTAAATAGTGATACTAAAGCAGACATAGCAACAAGTAACAATTTCTGTGCTAATCAAGGAGTGATGATATGATTTTAAGAATGACAAAAGCTAGCTTATCTTGAAAGACTTTTTTCTGAATATTTAAAATTAAAATGGTGTAAAGTAGTTAATGTTTCATGAATGGAAAAATGGTAACCGCCATTATCTCAGCTTAATATTTATGATTAAGCAGTAAAATGCCAAGTCAGTGCAGATCCAAGGAGTAGCAACCATTTACTCAATTAGGCTCGTGCAATAAATTCCTGACAGATGTGGCACTGGGCCAATTTTTATTTTATAAATGTTGAGATTATAAAAAGCCTCAGAATTACATGAATGTAATGGGTAATTTCAATGGAGAAACCACAAATATAATCAACTTGACAGGGTCTGTCATTATACACAGTATGTACTTGACAAGTACAAGTATCAGCCAAATCGTTTTCTTTTTTCTCTCTTTAATTTTTTAGAGTAAGGATGATAAAATAGTCCTATAATATCTCTTGAGAGTTTACCATCTTAGTGATTTATAGCAACTTACTTGGCAGCTGCGCTTTAAACCACTGCTTTTTCAGCTAGCAGCCACTGTCATTCTTACCTAATGTTCTGCAAATACAATGTGCTGGTCCCTGTGCATTTCCCTTGAAGTGTTTCATAAGGTGATTCCACAGCACTTGCCAAGGATCAAGTTTAAATATGTAACTGCTCCCTTTTGGGAAGTTATTTAGCATTCCTTTTGGTTACAGCATCACAGTAACTAACATGAATGACACTAAGGTGTTTTAGTTAACAATACTGTTAACTAAACAATACTGATCTGCTGGAAACGGTCCCAACAGAGGCTGCCCTGTGCTGACTAGTCAGCTGTGGCAGGTTGAGATACGGTGCAGTGTCTACTGGCAAACCCTGGAAAGGCTCTTGCATGCTTTGTACAGGGATGAAATGGGGCAGATGCTATCAGAAGCCCAGCTGGTCTGCTTTTTGCAACAGACTGCATTAGTGGGATACTTCATCTGTCTCCGTTTCTTGCAGTTTTCCTGATATTTGATATCCATTTTTGGGTGCAGTGATGGAGCAGAGCTGTAGTCATGTTTTGCTTACAACCCTTTTCAAGTGTGCTGCAGCACAGTTAATTGTACCTTAGCGTCCTTATTTATCTTTATCACATATAGATAGAGATTGAAATCCATGTAAATTATTTCTATTGTGATTCTTAAAATAGCGTTTGATGTTCAGGGCTGTAGACCTTTAATGATATCTGTGTGTCACAGTTGTCCGCTTGTTCGGTCATAAAGTGTATTAGACTAGTCAGCGTAGTACTTAGTGCTTGCTGCTAGAGTAAAAACTACTTAATACAAAGAGTACTAAGGTGAGCAACAAACTCTTCATTGTGAAGAATGCTAACGGATACATAATGATGTGGGTCTTTGTGTAAAGTGCTTTACAAGGTAAGGCTTTTCATCTCAGAGGTGATAAGGAAAGAAGACTCAGGGAAAATGTTCACAGTCAGGTGACAGATGGAATGTACTTTTTGCCTGCACTGTTAGAAATAACCACAGAGCAAAATTGGTCTTGTTAAGTAACCACAGATATGAAATTAAGACTGAAGGTTAGATCTGCTTCAAAAAAGAATAACAAATTTAGTATATCCACTTTACATATTTGTAATAACAGGTTCAAATTATTTCTTGCATAAAGAAGGATGCGCTCTGCCAGGGAGCAGTATTCCTTTGGTACTGAGCTGCAGTGCGTGCTGTGGATGCAATGAGATTCTTAGTTTCTCATCAAATAGTAGATGAAGCTTGAGCAAGATGTAGGCCCTATTAATGCTTCTTGAAATCTTAAAAGAATGTCAGTATTAAGATTTTTGGTTTTATCATATTTATACAATTATGGTACTTATGGATTCCTTTCCTCCAACATTTATGTAACGTTATTTTAATTTACTTGCTGCACTCAATACATAATGTTTTAAAGTCTTTTGGATTTTTTTTTTCCTGGAACAGGTTTCTTCAGCTTCTTTAATTCCCAACACAGATTTGGGAATCAACAGAGCTTCTTACTTTTTGCCAGCCAATGTTTACTGGAAATGGAGTTCTTTGTTCAAATACTAACCCAACAACCCTGTGTGGAAGTTCTTTCCTTTTATTATTGAACAGTAGTTGTTGACAAACACTGAGTTTTAAGGGCCACTCTAAATTTACTGTGCTGTTTCTGTTGTAACAAGATTGTTTTTAAAGATCTGCTATTTATCAATATTTCTTCTTTTTATCTGAGGCTTGCAACTGTAGTGACACTGGTTCAACCAGTCTCCAGTGTGATGTATTGACGGGTCAATGCCAGTGCAAAGTTGAATTTGGAGGGCAAGACTGTTCCAGGTGTGCATTGGGCTACAGGGACTACCCGGACTGTGTTGCCTGTGACTGTGACTTGAGTGGAACCAAAGCGGAGATGTGTGATGACACTGAAGGACTTTGTGGTTGTGAAGAAGAAACTGGCATCTGTACCTGCAAGGTACTGAAGTATTCAGACGCTTTTGGGACAGCATTGGGTTTTTCTGGTCATTTATTACTTAAAAGTCATGGAAGATGTAGGGCTGAAAGGACTTCAAAATGCAACCTGCATCTCTTCTTTGAGACATTTCCAAGTACTCCTAAATCATCCCTAAAGGGTTTTCTGTGCCAGCACTAAACAGGTCTTATTATTAGTCAGCTGTGTTAAAAACTGCCCACTTAGGACAGACAAAAGCCGGCTGTAGGCAGAAGAGATAGTAACTAACATGGTGGTGGTGTTTCTGTTTTCAGAAATTCCTGAGTTCCTATATTTTGTTTTACATAGCCAGGTAATATTACTTCCAGTTTGTGGTCCTAACATTACTGTGGCACAGTACTGTAGTTCTCTTTTAGAAAGAATTCATGGAATTTGATGTGGATGCGTGTTAAGAAGTCAGGATCAAGACCCATTGTATGCCTAATCACAAAAAAAGTAATTTCTAGCTGACTAAAGTTAGACTTGCCAGTTGGGAATTGAGTGCAAAAACAGACACTTGGGAATAGGTCCCCTGATTCCTATTCATACTGAGCAGTTCCTTTAGCTTTGAGAGCCCATTTTCCAGCATGGGGGTGGGTGGGTGGATTTTTCTGTCTTGAATGGAAATGTATAGCTGCTAATTTTTGCTAGAAAATCAAATACATGAGTTTAGCTTGAAGGTTCCATTTTCTTTTTTTTTTTTTTTAAAAAGAAAACAGTATTGGAAAATAATGAAAAAATAATGTACTGCATAGGAAAACAGAATAGGTACAATATTTGACTTCCTGTTGTGTACATAGCAACTAGTATTTCTTCCAAAAAGAACCATCTTTCATTCAGCTAGCAAAGTAACATGGGTGTGCTTTTATGTTTTATTTGTTTCCTCCAGGAAAATGTATTTGGTCTACAATGCAGTGAGTGTAAACCTGGAACTTTTGCTCTGTCTGCTAACAATGCACTAGGTTGTACTCCGTGCTTCTGTTTCGGGATGTCCACATTTTGTTCTGAACTAGAAGATCATGTGAGAATTCCTGTAAGTAAAGTGGCATAAATATACAGTCACTGGGGTTATCCTCGTGTTAGGTACCACACCGGTGTGCTTAAGGTTGCGTACATTTCATGAATCAGGCTGAATGCAATTGGCTTGTTTATGGAGGCAGTGGCATACAGCCACTAGTCATAGTCTTATTTCTGAAAGTGGTTATAGTCTTATTTTTGAAACCTTGTGCTTTTTTAAATAAACATGTTTCCCAGTTTTTTTATTTGGGCATTTATTACTCTAAGATGGACTATTGAGTATATCAAAGCAGCTAAAATTGTTTAATTAAAACTGTATGTTACACTGAGAGAGAATATTTTTCTTCAATGAATTTTTTGCTCTTTGTGTTGCAGATAACCTTGACTCCAGATCAGTCCGTTCTGCACGTAGTAGCTCAAAGTAACCTAACTGGAACAGTGGAAGGAGTATTTTCACAATTTCCTGATGTTTTACTGGATGCTGCCATAGTCAGAAAATACTTAAATACAGAAACGTTTTACTGGAGGTTACCACAGCAGTTCCAGGGAGACCAGGTAAGATCATTACGTAATTAGAATGCTTTATAGATAATTTCTTTATTGTCTAATAGTCGCTCCTTTATTGTAGCATAGTCATTTTATCTTGATAACATTTTTCTGTGTTAGTTCTATTCTTGTAGGTCATAATATCATAAACATCCAGTGACTTAACTTATTTATAGCAAGCACAAACAGTATGTTTACATTACCCTTACCTAATGAGATTTTTCTTGACCTTGTAAATTGTTAACACCCATATTTAATTACCATGTTACTCGTGTAGGGGGGGAAAAAGTGATGTATTCAATTTTACTTTAGAAACCTGAAAGAGTTTTCAGCCTTGATGCTAGATTCAGTATATAGATCATGGAATCTCTGTTGCTTAGGAATTAAATGAAAATTGAGTGCACACCTTGAAAGGGCCTAAAAGAAGAATCTGAGACTGCTTTTTAGAAATATGCATTTAACCTTGGTGCAAAACCTGTTGAGTTTAGATCAATTTTCATGTTTTATTGCCAGTTCTTCAAAGAACTGGCAGTTTTCAAGTCTTCTGATGATGTTAAAATAGTTTCAGCTAGTAGCTCTAACCTTGGAATAAATAAAAGTAATTTTTCACCAAAACAGCTCATGGCCTATGGAGGGAAGCTGAGATACACTGTTGCTTTTTATGCTTTGGATGGCTTTGGAACCTCAAATTTTGAGCCACAGATCCTAATGAAGGGAGGTCACACCAGCAAGTTGGTCATCTATGTAGACATCCCTTCTCCAGAAAACGGAGTAAGAACTGACAAGGAAGTAGAAATGAAGGAGGTAAGCCAAAACATTGGTGTGAAACTATTTCCTTTCTTCAAGCTTTTACAGAAAAGTTCTATATATTTAAGAAAACACTTTGAAAAATGCATAGTCAAATAGGCTGAATAAATAGAGCACTTGGATTAAAGTCCATCTATTTTAGGGAAAAATGGCTGTGCTATAACAGGAAATAACATTTTGACATTGTTTCCACTTGCTGAAGGTGTTGATGTGTCAAGCTTTTCAAACACAGACTCTGAATTCAGTGATAACTGAGAGGCAGACAGGTATTGTCATTCTCAGGCAGTCTCGTAATTTTGTAGCATGTATGTTCTGCTCAAGACCAGGGGCATCACATGGGGCAAGAATCTTAGTCTAGCAGGAGCAGTAAGTTGCAGTAGTGACCACTGGACAGTTTCAGAGGAGATAACGATGACCTCCTTTGGTCTCTGGGACTCTCTGCTGACTGGGGCGGTGGTGAGGTCTAGTCTGTCTTCTTGACAGGAGGCAGGACACATTTACAGCAGCTGTTTCTAACTGCACATAAAATGAGTGCTGTGAAGTCCTGGTCTTTTGGCTGTCTGGGTTCTCCAGATCTAGCCAGAAGAAACTGCCAGCAGGC
The DNA here is from genome assembly GCF_000708025.1 of Charadrius vociferus. NCBI lineage: Eukaryota > Metazoa > Chordata > Aves > Charadriiformes > Charadriidae > Charadrius > Charadrius vociferus. Next base: position 1,441,757 of record NW_009647242.1, on the reverse strand, counting down.
CTTGACTGCTTTCCTGTAGAAACTGGTCATGGAAATTGAGTGCAGGGAAGAGAAGGAGAGGAGAAATAATATAAAACTGTGTCTTCTCCTAATATGGAGCAAGACTTTCGATTTTCTGGGACCTAGAGTTTAGATGTAGTCACCATGACAGCATTTAAAAAAAAAACACGTAAGGAGGAACAGAGCATTACCTTGAACTAAGCTTGAACGCTCATGGTTTTAATATGTGTTATGTTTCCCTAGGATTCTTGGAGGTATTTTAACTCTGTATCTGATGAGCCTGTCTTACGTTCTGACTTCATGTCTGTGCTAAGCAATGTTGAATATATCCTTATCAAGGCAGCTTATGGCCAAGGATTACAGCAAAGCAGGTAAAGCAATCTCCAATTGCATTTACTGTAATTTAACCTAGAAATAGTCCCAACTGAGCTATACAGTAAATATTTAACTCAAATTAGAGAAATTGCAAATTTCCTATTTGTGACTTTTGTTCTTCCTCTGATAAGAAAACATTTATGACCTATAACGGCAGCAGAATGTGTCTTTAATTCTTTCTGTGAAACACTAAATATCTCTGCTGCTTACTTTGACAGAAAAGCTGATACAGTTAGATGATTTCTAAATTATTTCTTTCCCATTTTATTTTTATGGGTATTGAATTTTATTTTTTTTTTAATTGAAACACATCATCCCCTGAGTTCTTGGGCTTATACCAATCTAGGTCTCTCCTATAGCTTTATGCACAGTGGTAGTAAACCACTTCTTTGTGGTAGTGGTAGTAAAATATTCCCACCTCAGAACGGTAGCCTTTTACTGCCATTTTGAACAGAACTAGGTTACTAATGAGAGGGAGGAGATGGCATATAGTCTTTGCATCTGTCAGTTTGGAAACTAACAAGACAAGTAGAGATGCATTCAATGAAAGCCCAATATCTCTACATCTTCACAGTTGTGAAGAAGTGTGGTTCCACTTCCAGGCTTGGACTATTTTTGATTCACAAGCCCTCAACTATATTTTTGTAAGCTCTGTCCAAAAATTTGTGGGACAAAACAGATGTATTTCTCTCTAGTGTTTCTGAGACAGAAATACATACTCGTGTATGGTGGGTTTGTCAAGTTTTGCAGAACAATGGGATCAGCCTGTATTACTTTGAAGTACTTCTGATTTGTTTGTTGTAGGTCCTGAAATCCCATAAATATGTAAAGCATTTTCATATTTTATTGAGATATTTGCATGGGGAAAAGGGAATCAAGGGAGATTATGCATGGTAGCCCTGACCTTGAAGCATAAGTGTTTGGATCTCAGTTTTGGTGCTCGGACTTCTCTAGATATTCACGCTGTCTTCTGCATATATCTTGTAGAATTGCAAATATCTCAATGGAAATTGCAGTGAAGTTTGAAGAAATGCATCTAGGCAGAGCCAGAGCTCATCTTGTAGAACAATGTAGATGTCCTCCTGGTTATGCTGGATTGTCCTGTCAGGTACAGAATCCCTGAATCCATTTTGTGTGTCTAGTAGTAAGATAATAAGAAAAGTTACTTAAATGCCTTTTAGAATTGTTTGTAACTGGATCGTATTTTTTTTTTTTTTTGCTTTACTCCCCTTACAAATAGAGCTGTGCTCCAGGATACTACAGGGGAAAGCATACAGAACTCAGTGTAAAAGAGCCTCACACTCTGATAACACCTTGTGTGCCATGTCAGTGCAACAACCACAGTGAAACCTGTGATCCCGAAACTGGAAAGTGCTTGGTATGTACAATTTATACATTTTTCTATTGGTTTCACCTGAGCAGACAATGGCAGTAACCTATGGAAGGAGTTTCTGGGAGAAGTATATGGCTGTACTATTTGGATACAGTATAATTCCTCCTGCAACTCTGAAGAATGGAAAATCTGAGTAGTATTTCCCTTAGGGTCTGTTCAGCAATATTATCAAGCTTTTCGGGAACTGACATCTTCAAAATCATTGATTATTTTAGTTTTAATTTTACTTTAAATATAACTCGTGTATCCGTTCAGTTTATCTGTTTTTCTGTAAGACTTTTTGGGCTTCTGTCCTTGGTCTGGCGAAGGTGTGCTTAGTTACACAAAACAAGAAGTAAAGAAATCAGTAAGCCATACCACACCACAGACTAGGTCAAAATCAAATTCTTGTCTGTCAGAAGAGAGTCCTCTGGTCTGCTTTAAGTGAGGCTTTTTTAACTCCTGGAGACTAAAGTAGTATAAAGATATACCTCAGCTAAGTTAATTTGCTTACTCCTCTCATTTTATCCGAAAGGTTGCAAAGAGGGGCCACATCTGACTAACACATTGCCTCTCTCTTGTGGGCTGACAGCCCTGTGGACAGCAAATTCTCAGCTAACCACATAAGGCACATTAAGTCTGTTCTCTGGTATGGCTCAGTATTATCTCCTAAAGTTTTTTCAGTTTCTTAGTTTTTCCAGTGGTGAGTTGGTCAGTTCAAAGTCAACTTCTGCTGAATTCATTCTTGAAGACAATTTTTAAAGTGAGTTTCTTTAGTCCTTCAGGCTTTTTTAAACCATTCTTTCACTTTCAGGTTTGTCTAAAGTATGTCTCGCATGAGTAAGAACTACGATTCTCATTTGTACAAGGCAAAAACACGCTGATCTTTCACACTGGTGAATGCTAGTCATTCTTCCTCTAAGCTTCTTGTTGCAGAGGTAGCAAGTCACCCACGTATTAGATTGCTACTTAAACATTTCCAGCTGAGTCGTGTAGGCAAAAGAGATAGTTTTCACCTCTGTCTTCTGCTCCCATATAATAGGAGGCTACATTGCTACTGCTTACTGTCTTCAACTAACCTCTAAAGTATACACACTCTCAAGAATATGAATCAAAAAAAAGGAAAATAGAAAAAAAGGGAAAAGAGAAACTGAATTTTATTCACTTAGGAGACTAGTCAGTTGAATTATGTTTATAATACCAATTTAGTGCATTAATATTAATATCACTGGCTGTTGATCAGTACTGTTGACAAATTATAGTGTCTGTGGATGGTCCTTGGTGTATAGCATTCAAATGCATTTGCTGAAATGTTGAGACTTATATTTTTCATCCAGCTATCCTGTTTAATTTTTCCGTCAGTTGCCGCTTTTTTTTTTTAGGATTTTCTGTTTTATACTGTGGTTTCCTGGCCTGAATTGGGTTAATAGAAGTAGAAATATATAAACCTTAATGGAAATTTAGAACAGAAATTAGGGCAGCCTGCCTGGGGGGGCACTCACGTAAGAGAAAATATGCTGCCATTTTGCTTATTTTTGCGTAGAAGGTTCCTCCACTCCGAGAATGCTGACCAATGGACATTTAGAGATAATTGTTGGAAACTGTATACATTTATTGATTGGGGGGAAGATAAAGTTCTTCTTGTTTGTTGTTGTTTTAAACTTTCTGAATTCCTTTTTGTGTATCAGAACTGCAGAGATAACACAGTTGGTGATTACTGCAGTGCTTGTGCCCCAGGCTACTATGGGAAAGTCACTGGATCTGTCAACGACTGCTCTCTTTGTGCCTGTCCCAGGGCCAACCCTGTTAGGTAACCAGATCTTACTAAATCCAATGTATATTTTAGCATTCAGAATTTCTTGTGCTGTCTGTCCCACCTCCTACTCCCGCCATGATATGACAACAGAAGTTAATTATCATTACACATCCTTAATTTTTAGACATTTGAATTCTACGTATTTTGGTAAATGGAGCTTACATTCTGAGTTGTTCACAGCTATTCGCAACTCTGAGGTTTTAAAATAAAACGATTAACTGATAGATAAATAATTTCTTTTTCTCTAAGAGTAGATCAGCCACATAGAATGCTTTGTAGGTAATGGACTTAGTTGCTCTGACACGATTTAGTTTCAAATGTGGGTCTCTTTCTTCATTCGAAAAATAATGCTTTTGTATTTACAAAGATTCAGGCCACCTCCAGTCAATGCAGGAACTTTTCATGAGATCAATCCTAGGGGAAGAACAAGTACTCTTTTGTTTGAAGTGTATATATCTGTTTGTTTGGTAGACAAATAGTTAACTTCATATTTTAAAAATCAAAATGCAGTGCTGGCTGTTTTTTCTCTAGAAGCTTGAAAAGCATGTTTGCTGTTTGCTTTGGGATAACTGAATCAGAATAAGAGTCTAGCAACTCTGGTGTTCTCATGCAAGTGTCAGATATATACCATAGCCGTATCAAGCAGCATCCATTTTTCATTGTCTTATCTTTTAAAATGAAGTCCATAGGGTGCTTTAGGATATTATACAGTAACGGTGTTGCATTGGAAAGCCAACTTTTAAAGAAACAAATAATTTAAAGTGCAAGTTCTAGAGCACTGCATCTGAACAGAGGATGCTGTTGCTCACAATATTTAACCTGTGGCTGAAGGTGTTCTCTGTCTTTCTATGGTCTTCCATTTATATGCTAGCAGGTATTTGTTTATCCTTCCTCCAGTTTTAGTCCCACTTGTGTCCTGAAAGGTGTTCGGGATTACCACTGTGATGCCTGTCTCCCAGGGTATGAAGGGCAGTACTGTGAAAGGTGAGTTACACATTATGATCCCATTTATCCCCAACTCCCAAGGACAGTTTGATTAGTATGAGCCATATTTGTACTCTGAATAGATTATTCAGTGTTCATAAATAAATATATGAATGAGTGATCAAGGACTTAGGGTGATTTGTTACTGTTAAGAAGCCATTGATTAAAAACCTATCAGTGATTCTCAAAGGTAAATATAACATCTAATTTCGAGTATCACCTGATGTTCAGTGTCCCATTCCTCCCTGTGTAGATGCTCCCTTGGCTATTATGGTGACCCTCAGCTTCCTGGTGGCAGTTGCCATCCGTGTCGGTGCAATCCAAGTGGTTCTGTTCATGTTAATTGTGATCGTGCAACTGGCCAGTGCCTCTGTAAGCAAGGCGTGACAGGACAGCTCTGTGAGGAGTGTGAACTGAGACATCTTCTTGTGGAAGACGAGTGTGTTTGTAGGTGTTTTTAAAATTGTTTACTTTCCCAGTGGGCTTTGGTCTATTCCAGTGATATTTATGTGCACGTGATTATTCCTTGAATGTTTTTATGATGTCAGGCCTTATTCTTTCTACGAAAGGAAAGAAATCTTAACAACTTAATATTTCTGTAAAACAGAGGAGGTTGGACTAGGTAATCTCCAGAGGTCCCTCCCAACCTCAACCATTCTGTGAACACAGAGAAAACTACAGTAGAAATCATAATACCAGACAAGCAGTTAATACTTAAAATGGCTCATTTAGTGTTACAGACAAGTTTAAGGAAATATAATTTTAATACTTTTTTTCTGTCTGTAGCACACCTTTATTTATTTGAAAATGCTGAATTCCTGTGTCGTTGACTCTGTGGATGTGAGGTTGCTGTAATAATACTTTTGGAGTTATCCCAGGAATGTAGACATTCTCCACCAATAATTAGTCATGTAATTCCTTATGAGAGGGTGGATAGCAGAAAGACATAGCAAGTACAGTAATCTGCTTTTACGATGAATTGGGATTTATAACTCAGATTTTGCTTTGTATAAGTAAAAACAAAAAAACAACAACCCAAGGAATATGTTGAATTACACTTGTATAATCTTGAATTTTCTGTCTTCCTAACCTGTTTGGGTGAGTGTCAGTGGCATCACCTTGAATTTATATATATAGCAATATAGCTAAACAGGCTTATAAGCTTATAATATATCATGCAGCTCAATAGCCAGCAGGATCAATAAGGCTTGAATGTTTGGAATAGGTCCACTCTTGGGGTTGAAAGGGGAGGGCAATACTACAAATGTGTATACTCAAAATTACTATACTTAATCACTCTTAACTCAAAAGGTGAAGGCACATACTGTGTAAATCAAAATAAATTTCAGTATTTGGTGGCTTCTTTTGAATACTAATATTGCTTCCTCCTCTTAAAATGCTTATTTAGCTTGTGATGACAACTGCACAGGAGTTTTGTTAAACAGTTTGGATAATCTCAACAAAGCCATACTTTCAGTGAACCTCACTGGTGTTGCTCGTGTGCCCTATGGGATATTGTCAGAGTTGGAGAATGCAACAAAACATCTGAAGGTAAAATGAAAAAAATAGTAGAGATACTTAGCACACGTTTAAAGCAAAACTTGCAGCCTGTCATGCGTGTCAGTAATTTAACAGAAACCTTCCTGAAGTTCAGGGCTTGAATGTGTCTATGTGTGGTACCAGATTAAGACCATTATGTTTGGTATAGAACTCTACCTTAAGTTATTTATCTGCCTGTATTACTTTCTTTTTGTTGTACTAGCATTAAAATAAATGAATGAATATATTTTTAATCAGCACTGTGATTATTGAATGTGCTGTATGTCTGTGCTTCACCTGGATTATGTGCATCCCTAAGGCTGTCCAGACTTGCTGAAAGCAAGGGGAATAATTTTCAGCAGTGAAATAGAAAGATCAGGCTAGGTCTTTTCCCTTTTTTTTGGTCCCTTTGCTGAAGAGCTGCCAAGGCATAGATCTTGAGGCTGTTTCCCCTAGAGTTCTCAGGAGGAAGGGGTCTGGCAGGCTGCTTCTCCATTAGCCAGGGTGCCTGGGATGTAGCAGTTTGCTTTCCTTTTGGTTGTGTGGCAGTCCAAGTGCCTTCCTAACTGTCCTCCAACTCAGGACACAAAAGCTAGGTAGAATGTTTCAGTGTTTGACACTTTCAGGCTGCTTATGGCAAGCTTTCCTTCCAGCTCCTCCTCGCCTTAAACAAAGCATGAAATACCACGTTTTGTGATTCTTCTAGACCGTCTTTTACTCTTGCTGAGCGTTAAGTTCATATGGTCTCTGCACAAAGTCAGAGGTAAACAGAATCCTCCCTGCTCCGTGACCACTAAAATATGCACATTTATTGAGTCTGCTCAGCAATAAATCAAGCAAGACAAGACAGAAACAAAGCTGTCTTCTTTGTATTCCACCATATCACAACAAAATCAAAATAATTTGAACCTTCTTTTGCTGCTGGATTTGGCAAATTAAGAGTTTAAATTAAAATTTCTTCTATTTAGGATGTAAGGCAGAATCAATTCTAATCGATGTACTTCAAAATGTTAATAATTACAATATCTGAAGGCAAACTTGATTAAATTACATGTTTATGCTTCAACAGAGATACTCTTATCCTTCAGTTTTAGTTGGTAACATTTTAGTTATAAAGCTTCAGTTATGCTTCCCTTCCTTTATGTCATAAGGTGTAAACATATTGAATTATTGTAATACTTTAAGGATACAATTGACTTGCTTTCTGTAATTGTTTTGTATTTGAATAGGAGCATCATCTTCTGGGACCATAAACGTTATTCAATATGTAGCTTTTATTTAGCACTTTAATTATAAAACCAAGTCAAATATTGTTTAAGTTTCTCCTTTAGTATATACATTTTATAATATTAAAATCAAATCAAAACCAGCTGTCAATCTCTTGAAAGTGTGATGCTAAAAGTGATACAAAACTGCTTGTGACTATGATGTCAGTTCTGTTTATGTAAGACCACAATGTTTTTTATACAACTTAATCATGAAGGATAAGTTAGCAGTCATGTAATTTTTCTCTGGAAACAGGTATTCCCCTCTTTCTGGCTAATCAAAGATTACCTTCCCTTTTGCTTTATACCAAAGTAACTGTAGCCAGAAGCCAAAAAATCCCCAAGTTTATTTGTCTGAATTACAGATCTTCCCTGAAGGGCTGTCCCCTGCACTATGTTACGTCTGTGCCTCAGGAGCTCTAGTATTTCGTCTTTTTCTGTGCATTAGGTGTGGGTCTTCCAATAATGAGAAAGTTATGAAATTGTTTCATCTGCTTCTCATTACACTCCATCTGAGGACTTCAGTAGTTCTGTTTTTCTAGTTAAAGCCTCCCGCTTTACTCCTCCTGACATACCTAGACATACTTTCTGTCCCATTTTGAGTTTTTGAACTGAGCTCGGAAAGAAACTTTGTGCTTTATCCTAGGAGGGTCAAGAGCTTCAGCTTCTGTTTCTCTTTCACTTGTTCTTTCCTCATCCTGGGGAAAAGACTTTGAAATTTACATTTGACACAAGGCTGTTGGATAGTCCTTGTGTATTACTTTAAAAAGCTGGGCAGAATGATACTTACTCGGTATTTACAATGGTTGGGACTGAAACATCTGAAATCTAAAAATAACCTTTTCCAGAGTTGCTCTCATTGTAAAAGATGCCTCAAGTTTCTTTGCATCTTTAGAGAACTGGTATTCTGTTGCAGGCCTTGAGTGTATCAAATATGATATGCTTGGGTACAATGGCCTGTTTATTGCCATATAGAACAGTTTTGAGGTGACCTTGAAGCCAAATACAGCCTATTATTTATTCTCTTATTGGTGAGAGGATCCGCAGGGCTGCTTGTGTTAAGTTATCGCGTTGGGGAGGCTAAAATCTTGAACTCCTGAGTGCTGAAAGCTGAGGGTTTTGACATGGAAACATAGAGCTTTCCGAGGTCATCGTCACAGATATACCCTAGACACAGGTGTTTTGACAAGACCAGCTGCCAATACAGTAGCAGCTGTGGGACTGGGTGGAAGCATTTAATTTGATGGACCTTGAAACTTCTCAAAGTCGCTTATTTGGGCAGCTCAGACTGTGGTGAAATTGAGAATCAGGAGAAATTATGCTTCTTTTACTCAACTGAAACGTGGCTGGATCCTTGTTTTCTTATTCAAAGAAATGACGCACTTTGCATGTAATTACTTTATGTCATCTTATGTGCTTTGCAAATCAGTCATTTAAAACATATAAATAATCTAAATAGTGTGCATAGTTATTTTATTCCCAGAACTCTTCTGGCACACAGCAAAGTCCTTAAATTACAGTGTGTTGTTTCTTCTTGTTTCCTGTAGGGGTCTATAGTTCCTAGAGAAGATCCAGTTTACTCATTAACTACAGCAAAAGAAAGTCTTCTGAATTTATCAGGCAGAATTGATCAGCTGCATGAAAAGGTATGTGCTGGCTTCTTTATTCATAGCCTTTCTGGAGAAATCCTTTGAGATTTCATAGCATGGTAAGTAAATGACAGAGATCTATTTAGAAATTATTTTAAATCTATAGAGTTCCATGAAAGACTTCAGTCCATTCTGTAGGCTTTCTGAGGAGGGGAATTAATTGGTCTGTAGAATTCTTCTGCAAACTACAGTGTTTCATGATATTGTACAGGAGATTTATATGGTTTCTGTTAAAGTTCAGAAGCTTTTTGTCCTCTGATCAGTTAAGGCCCTAAAACTGGAGAAAGAGAGATACTATCTTCTCACTGGTTTTAACATGTGGAGCTTATTCAATTATGTAATAGCTCAATATTAATCAAAAAGTCTTTGATACCTATAATATTGTGTTTAAAATGATCTCAGGAGAAATAAATCTGTTGAAAATCCGCATGAAAAGTAGACAACACTTGTATTCTTTTTTCAGTTTTAACACAAAAAATGTAGGTAGAAAACCTACAATAGTATTTCAGCCATTACATCTCATTTGCTGATTGCGTATACCTATAATTTTCTGGCCATGTATAACTAGGTGCTTGCTCTAATAGTGTTGTTATTGCTAAAAGTGATGCATTCAGAAGAGTGATTTTTCTTAAGATATAGTAATTGTAGCTAAAAAAATATATACTGTTTACTGTGGTAAAGAAATAGCTTTGGTAGTATGATCTTATTGATTATGAAAAGAATTGATAACACAATTCTTCACTGATACCAGAGGATGGAAGCACCAGAGATTTATGAATCAGGTGTATCTACCATATCAAAAAACATTGTTTCCTCTCACAAAGTATTCTCAATAAAAAAGCGTAAAAAGCATAGACAAATGTCATGAATTAATCAGTGTTTTAGGAGAACTTTCAAAAGATTATCTCTTTTATTCTAGTCATCTAGATTTTTGAAAAAAGCTTGGCAACTTAACACAATGACTCAGAAAACCAGGAGTAAAAGTCAAGAACTGACTGGATTTATTGACACAGTACATACAACCACCAAAGGTATCCTGCTTTTAAGATATTTCCACTTCTTTACTAAAGAACTATATACATGGAAAGTGCTGCAGTTTGAACAGGGGTTTCACATATAGTCTTTTTTTAATGGTGTGACTAAATTGTTTACTCTCCTACTTAGTACTTGCTGAAGTTGCTATGTCACTAAATGAAACACTGGGCCTGGATCTCCCGCTGTCAAATGCTACATCTCAGAGCCTGCAGGATGATATTTCTGCCCTTTTGGATGCCTTGCGCAAGAAAGATTTTGTTCAACAGCACCATAATGCCACCAGTGTCCTAAAGTAAGCCTGTTCTACTGAAAACTTTATTTCACATACATCTATACTATGCAATACTGCTTTTTGGAGAGATATCTGGAGAGACATTGTGCCATAATAAGAGGCAGAGTGATGGATAACTGGCCCAGGTGGAGCTATATGAACTCTGAATTTGGAGTTACATTATTTGAAGATATTTGGGCATCTCACGTGATACTAATGCAGCCAAAGCCTGTTCATTTGGACGTGATACAAAATTCCATTGCAATAAGTGAAAAGACTCACTGGTTTCAGTTTGATTCAGATCTGGCCCTAATACACATCTCCTTGTTGCTTTTGGCTAGCAGACGTCGTAGAACTCTGTCAATTGCAAGCCCAGGACATGTCAGGTCTGCTGAAGGGCATGGTGATTTATGGTCACTGGAATAAGTATCACATATGAAACCAAGGCCCTTGTTTCAGATTCTAAATCACCGTTTAGGATTGTATTCCTTTGTCTTGACTTGTCCCCAGCTAAAGGCTATTTTAAAATGGCTTTTATGTTCATTTTTTATTAGTGCTCATTGCCAGACTTGGCGATATAAAAACATTAACTGTTCCAACAGTCAGCAAAATTTTTGTTCCAACTTCAGAAACAGTAAGTATTGCCCTAGCCCACCAAAAGCGGTAAGAATGTCAACATTGGCTTCAAGGGACAAAGATTTAGACCAGAGTGGAATATTTCTGAAAATTTGACTTTATTAGGGGCTTTGGATTAGGCAGGATAGAATGTTTATGCTGGTAGCATGTCTGATTTTGTACAACAGACTTCTGTGCTTGTCATTGTGCTTAATATTAAATTGTATAGAAGCTAAATGGACTAGAAATGTACCGTTTATTCTTATATTTATTAGGAACTTCAAATAGCTTTTTTTTTTGCACTTACAAAAATGTCTTAAAATGTCCTGTTGCATAGTAACAGAATGTTCTGACTTTCAGCATCAGCTTTTGAGCTGTTATAAAAGGCATTTGTAAATTAACTTTTTCAATTATATACTTTATTGAAATTTCTGGAAGTTCTCTGATAAGTATCCTTTGACAGATTGAAGAGGAGAGTTAATAAGATTTATAAGATTGTTTGCTCTGCAGAATTTATCGTGCAATGCAGCTGTAAATTCAAAACTGATTTAAATAAGCAGCTTGACAGTGCGTTTTTCAGGGAGCAGAAGTTACCACATGGCTCACAGTGGACTGAGCTTTTGATGATATACTGTTAAGCAACATTTGTAACTTAGGTCTCCTCAAATTTGCCATGTAAGGCCAAGTTCCCAAATAATTTGAAATATAACCTTTGTACTTTACACTGAAATAGAAGCCATTACTGTCTGTAAAATACTTTCATTCTTCTTTCATAAATTTTTCAAGGCTGTGGCTTCTGAGTGTAAGGACTGTGAATTATTAGTTTTAAGAAATACATGCAAATGCACATCTGCTATTCAATAAGAATGATGGAATGTGTTTTGCTGTATATAATTGTGAAACAAACTACATTTCTTTTGCTTTGGCTAAAGATCTATATGATTTGAAATCTTATTAAAAGGGACAAACATTTATGTAAAAGTATCATTACAGGAGTTGTAGTGTGCAGCATATGTGCTGAAACAAAGAGAAACAAAGGAAATTTTAGGATAATTTTCAGTTCAATTCCTTCAATACTGGAAAGTGTTCAAATGGAGATACAAATATTCCCAAATAGAACAGCTGAAGTGATTAGCAACTGACAAATTTGGGCATGTTTGATATTTCCCAGATAATGTCTGTTACTGAGTTCAGATGATAAGTGCAGAGATTGCTCATTTCAGTGTCTGTTTTAATAAGGTTATTTTTATTTGGTATTTACAATTTTCAGGACTCTTGGGTATGTGTCTTTCAGTTCTGGTTGCTTATTTCTTTCCAGTGTCAACCCTCAATTGATATTTTGATCCTACATTCAAAATATGAATCGGTACAATTAAGACATAGAGCAGTCCCAGAGGAATGTTTCATAGAGGTCTTGATGGGGGGAATGTCCCAAATAAGCCTAAGCAAACATGATTTATACTAGCCCTTTTTCCCTCTAGTCACCACATACAAAGTTTATGAACTGTACTCCTGCCTTCTCCCCAGGGCAGTCATCTTTTTGTGTGGTAAGATAACTAAGCTAATGTGTATGTATGTTATTATAGATAAAAATTGAAGACTTTTGTAAGAAGATGCATTTAAATTCATTTCATATGACCCCAATTTCTCCTCAAGAAATCCATGCCCAAGTTTCTCCTCTGACATTTATTTATTTTTCTGATTCCTCTCTTTGTCAGAGCTGCAGAAAATCTGTTGATCCGGGTTCAGAAAGAGTATCTTAAACCCCAGCAGGAGCTTGCTGAACTAAAAAAGGATGCAAGCCAGCTCTTATCAAAGCACAACAGCAGACTGCAAGATGCTCAGGACCTGGTGAATAAGGCGCTTGCTAACATCAATGAGACCAATCGCTTGTTTCCTCTTATCTCTAGCAACCTGGCAGAGTTAAATGTAAGACTGGACTATCAGTGTTGTTGCATAAGAAATACCAAATATGAAATTGTGTTTAAAAGCTGTTTTTCAGACTTGAATATTTGTACATGTTTAAACTTGTTAATATATTCAATACCTTAAAAACTCGCTCATCTGCACTAGCTGACTTTACCGACTACTATAAAACACTTGATTTATGCTGTAGGACAAAAAGCTAAATATAAAGGAAAGTGAAGAAGTCTCGACCATGCTCATTAAAGAAGGGAAGGTCCTAGTGAACGTTGCTGCTGCTCTTGCCCAAGATGTAAAGAACTCCACATCTGTAAGTTCTTTAATTTTAACATCCTCTTTGACCACTATCAGGTGTATTTTACTATTGAAAAAAAAAAAAAAGAGGAAACAATTTTGTTGTCCAGAACCTGGAGGTCCACCAGGATGGGTTCGTCCTATGGAGCACCAAACTGCGACACCACGTGGATGAACTGGTGATGCAGATGTCTGTGAGAGGAGTGCTTGACCTGGTATACAGAGCCGAGGACCATGCTGCCCAGTTCCAAAGACTTGCAGATGCACTAGAGAGGTAGGAAACTTGACAAATATGAAATCAGGAGAGATTTGCAGTAACGTCTGTCAGATTTAATTTAAACACGTAGTAGTTTAATTCACTAGGGGAGTTCCCTGCCTGTCGCAGGGGAGTTGGACTAGGTGATCTTCAAAGGTCCCTTCTAACCCAAACTATTCTATGATTCTCTGATCAATTTTTATTCCCCATTTCAAGTGCTTTTCACTTTCAATGCAATGTACCTGTATTAAATGATACAGAGGGGGTTGATTGGTCTTGCATTTCCTGTGGCTCACTTACACAGTTAGCTAGTGAATTATTAAATGCTCGGTGAGTGTATCATGGTATGACTTGAAAAGCTTCTGGTCTGTGTATGAATACTCCTTGACAATATATCTCTGAATTTCATCAAGAAGTTATTCCTGGTATGCCTCCGTTATTGTTGCTTTTAAAGCATCTTGCAGAAATGAGTGTATTGCAATTTCAAATGCACTCAAATGCAGTCTTAGAATTTAAAAGTTTGGGAGTCATTCCAGTTAATTCAATGGAAATTAATCTTCTATCCCAGGAATTCTTCTAGGATTCTTGCTGTTTTGTCTTTTGAAGTCAGCAGATACGTGTGTTAGAAAGTAAATCATATCAGATTGGAAAATTTGCCTGTATTTTGAGAACAGAAAATTTTGCTCTGAGTAACACTGAGCAACTCTGCCGACTTCACTGCAGCCAGATACATTCAGTAAAGCAAAATTTATAACAGAATAGCTTTCAGATGCTTGTAATTTCCTCCTAAGTTCTGTATTTCTCTACTTTGCTTTTGAGCTCCAACTAGGAACCTGTTTCTGTTCTGTTTAGGTGATGTGATTTGTTTGTTCTTCGTGCAAAATGTGACTTAACTGGCTTTATAAACTGAAAAGCTGACCATAAGCAAAAAGGAATAAAATAAAAAAAAAAATAGATTAAAACCTTCTTTGAACTGTTTTTTTCAGTTCTAAACAATGAACTTAAAGCCCCTTAGTCACATAGGGCCAGGTGTGCTCATTTTTTCAGAGTACATCATGTATTCTAGAAAGATGTGCATGTTGTAAATGAAGATGGGGATTTTAGTTCTTGATTAAGATACTGTCATGAAAAGAGAATTACTTGTTAATTCTCTGTTTAGTGGTCTCTCTAAAGTAAGAAATGTGACTCTGAACACAACTGCCGCTGTCTACACCCACTCCAGTGTTAAAAGTGTCATTGAAAGAACAGAGAGTTTGGCAGATGATGCATCTAGAGTTATGAATGGGCCCTTGGATTTAGTAAGTATCAATATTAGTATTTTAATTAACGTCCTTCTCTCTCTCCTTTTGGAGTAATTGCTCTAATTGTTTCCCCCCTTGCTGAAATATGAATCTTCTTGATGGAGGCATGTATGGCAGCCTTTCAACTAGTATGTACCGTATCCTGAATCTGTACTCCAAGGCAGTAATGGTACCAGATTTCATGTTCTGTTTACCTTGCTTTTCTCTCTGCCACAGTACTATTTACCTTTTTTTGTTTGCTTATTTTTTTAATGTCTAATGCATGGTTAGCTGGACTGGACTTGATTCTGTGAGTGTTTATATCAGTCATCCGACATGCATTCCTGTAGAACTTAAGTTGTGGTGTTCCCTTCCACTGTCTCCTTATTCATCCTGTCCATCTTCCATTTCTATCTAGATAGTCCCAACCACAACTATTTTGCTTAGTCTAGGACATCTCATAACCAAATGTATGTTTGTCTGTCATCTGCCATCCCTCTGCCTTGCAAGATTATCAGGTTGTTACTGAAACAGTAGATTAAAAAGACCTGACCAGCTACCAGTCTGACCTTATTACTTTCACGTTATTCTATTTCTCTCCCTGTTATCTCTTTCTGCTTTTCATGATTGTAAACCCAAGGAAGGAATGGGAAGAAATGCTTGGCATGCACATTATGACTGGAGAAACAAATATGTGACAATGTATTTACATGATAATGATCAAAATAGTTGGCATTGTTTTGTGAGCTTGCATGTTATTTTATAGCACTCTGTCTTATTAAAGCTTTGTATAGCCTGAATCCTTCAAGGTGCTTTTCCAGATTTTCCAGTTGGAGAAATGGATTTTGAGATATCTCACTTTAAAGTGCTCAGTGCTAGGAGGTTTGACTTAGGCCTGGAACTAGAATTACTGATGTTCCAAAAGGTAACATTTAATCAGTAGCAGTGAATTTGGTAGGTTTTGTTTCACAGTCTTCTTTTTTTATTAAGCCACAAAGAGATTCAATGTCACATTCTTGGAAAAATGGTTACACCTTGTATTTTTTTAAATTCATGCTTGATCAGTTAATAAATCAAATATCTCATAAATAACGAGAATGTTCAGTAATTGAAGCAGACATCCGCGGATACTTAATGTTTTCAGTCGAATTTCTATTTTTCATATGTGGCAACTGATGTCTGTGTTTTTCAGCCTGAGGAGTCTCTCAGTCTTCTTGGAAAAGAAACTCTACTGCTTAGCTCCAAATTTCAGAATGAAGCAAAAAATCTGAATAAAAAAAGTGATGGTCAGTTCTTTAGAGTTCACATTTCTGCTTCTATTTCTTTTTCTGTATCTCGTTTTGTGGGGTTTTTTAATGTGGGTTTTCTTGGTGCTTTTTTTTTTTTAATGAGCATAAACTAAGATAAAATACTGCGTATGACTATATATATTTTTATACAATTAATATTAATGTATTATGGAGTCATGTATTATTTTAGTTTTTTAGGTAAGAATATAATTTTTCTCTGTAAACATGTAAAAAATTGGCCTTCACTATACCTCATTTACCTCCAAGCAATGGTTCCTTTGAATGGCTGTTTTTCCAAATGTTATGAATTAAATCATTAGGGATTGTGCAGTAGACAAACAAACAACATAATTCTTGAGGAAATACATTCATCCAATTTTATCTAATAAATCATGGATTACACAAGTATGTAGGATGATATATTTAAATAATAATAATTTATTTTTACTTGTTCTTTCTACACAGCTGAAATACAGAAACAAGTTGAAATTTTTTTGTCTGTACTAAGTGCCTTTTGACTCAGAATCCCTCTATAAATTCCAAAATCCTTTTGTTTGTGTTTTTTGGTTTTGTGGGTTTGGTTTTGTTTTTTTTTTTCTTACTCCAAAGATATAGCAAAGCATTGGACTCTGCAGTATGGAAGTTCAAAAAAGCATTTTGAACACAGACTTTGTGTGGGAGCAGAGGCTGACCCTAATGGAAGTTTCGGACGAAATTGGACTGAAAGTGAATATTTCACAGAGATAATTTGTAACTGTGTAGTGGTCTTTGCTTTTAAAATCAATGGCTTTACAAATATGTATACATTTAATGTAATTCAGATGGACAGAATACATACCCTTTTTGTTCCTTCTGTTCTACATATTTTTATTTTTAGTGAGATGATTCTGCAAACAGATCACAAATAATTGAAAGAAAAACACTTCTTTGAATGGATTCTGTCAGATATCACAAAAAGTGAAGAGCATCATAAGAATTGTAAGGGTTCATAGTCATGGAATCATTTTAATTTATAGTATTTTCCTGACTATGTTTCTACCAATTCAGTCTGGTGGAATTGGCCAACAAGGATAACTTTGAATGGAACAGTGCCTACAGGACCTTATCTTGTGCATACTGCGTTCATTTTGCATTCCTGTTTGTAAATGGTCTTTCTGTTGAAAAAAAACCAAAACAGTTCCATTAAATGAGTGGATACTTGTTATCCCTATATGTAGGGTTTGTGTGGGTTGTATGGTATTTGTTTATGCATAGAAAAATCATAGTTATTTCTTCCAACAGGCCTTTTATTTGGATTGAATGGGTTGCACAAAAAGGTAGAAAAGATTCAGAAAAGTACGAATAAAATTGTCAACCAGCTTAATGATTCCCTGTTGACACTAAGAGCATTGCCTAATGGTAAGTGAAATTTATATTGACATTTTCCTTATTACAGAACCATCTAGCACAATCATAATAAAATCCTGTTCATTATCTGATTGCAGAGACGTAACAATAAACTATACTGGAGACTCATTTGGCCTCCTGCCTTACAAGGAGTATTTTCCATTTTCTTAGTAAACCCATGAAACATAACTGGCTTATCATATAAGGTCTGTAGTCTTATTCCCGTTTCACACTGCAGCAAATCAGGAGGGGCTCTGGAAGCAATATAATTATACTGAAGAGAGTGAAGTCCTAGAGTATTTAATCCCACGTGGACAGAAACTTAGATATGGAACTGTGAGGTTTTGCTTTCTTTTGATAGCTTGCTTCAAAATTATTTATGCTGTGCTGTGAATCTCATCATCTGCATCTAAATGTTTTCCTGTTGTAAATGCGGACTTCATTTAACTGATTAAAATGTTCTTTCTGTGCTTTTCCAAAATAAAAGAATTCCCCTTTAAAAAAAAGCTATTATTTTGGATAAAGGCAAGACCTAGAGTTCATGGAAACTAAAGTGTCTTTGAAGTAGTGAATAAGAGGGTCTGAAATACTTTGCCAGCCTTAATAAAGGCCTCCTGCCTCGAGGAGTCCAAAGCTTTGAAATACCAATTTTACAACTCAGGCTCTTAACTCATTCTAACTCATATTAGTGATAAAGTTACACTGGTATTAATTGCAGGATGCTATCTGACATAAAGCTACACATTGAAAATTAAGGCACTATTAAAATCATAAACCAGTCCTCCTTAACTCACGCTTAATATTGTTTGATATCAGTTTTGTTGTTACATTTCTCAAGGTTTTATCTTCTTTTTTTTTTTTTTTTTCCATCTGGGCAGAGATTCGTGGTGGTGTTGCCCTGTGTATAGGGTAGTGGTTGTGAAGAAGGATCCCTACAGACCTAAATCAGGCCTTTTTTGCCAGCCGCAGCATCTACCCACTATTTTGGGCACAGGGAGTGTAAGGTGTGGGCTGAGATTGGGAGTGGTGCACTCACTGTATAAGTGATCGTAGCACGAAGCAAAGGGTGTAATAGACCTTCTTCCTCACCAGCTTTCTGTAGGATTCAAAACATAAATCTCAGACTAGTGACTCCGAGTGGCAACACTCATTTAGGGAACTTAAACACTATGAGCCTTACGTATTAATATAATCTTCCTGTTCGGGTAGGCAGAATCAAGTTCTCCATCATTGCATTCTGTGTCTATGTTGTATTCAAAGCTGGTCATGAAAAATAAAACTCTTTTCCTAGAATTCAAAACTTGGATTAATGAAGTCTTTTGATCAAAAGATGTGAAAATCTAAACTGATGAGCTTTAATTAAAATTGCTGCAAATTATATTATTTATATATGAGTGTAATATATTTTGTTATTATATACTTCTGTGCACATGTCTGTGCATGTTATGAACAAACATAACCACATCTATAGCTACATCCATACCTGTGTCGTCACCAGCTTGGGAACATTTACCATGTTTTTTTGTTGAGGGCCATAGCTGTGGTTATTTTCCAACTTAATAACTGGGCAAGAGGTGTTGCACCGGCCTCCTGACATTCCGGTTTCACAGAAGGTAAACTCACCACTATGTAAGCCATGACACATTCAACTGTTTAGCAAAGTTAGATCACAGTAGGTCTTGGTTTGGAGTTCCCACCACAGACTGAAGAATGCAAACAAACAAAAATATAACTGACAGGCAACTAACAGCATTTCTAGTGTTTTGACTATGTTTGTATCTGTGTTGTTATGAAGCTATTTATTACTCCCAAGTAAGTGTGAAAGCTGTGATTTTTTTTTTTTTTTTTTTTTTCAACCTGGGAATTGTGTTTCAGATACAAGAAAATACATGCTTGAGGTGAAAGAGTTGGCTGTGTCTGCAAACACCAGTAGTGTGGTGGGTTTAAGTCACTTCGGGGATTTCAGTCAAAAGCTGCTGAATACTTCTTCTACATTGTCCCGAGTTAATGACACATTGAGGAAAACTAGTGAACTTATAACTGATTCATCAAAAGCTGGTAAGTTTGCCGCTTCATTGCTCTTTAGAAATGTCACTGCTTGCAGAAGCAGTACTAATATTCAATTTTAATAGGCATTAAATGAGTGTGATGGACTGAAAGTTTATTCCTAATTCAATAAAAATGTGCTAACTTTTTGAAAGATCTCTAGAGGAGCCACATGGGATGCCCTTAAGTATGCATATTCCTTACTGATGTTTAAAACTGCTGAAAATAAAATGATCAGAAACAGGCCTCCTTGACTAAGTATTTTAGCAATGAAAAGTACATTTCTCTTTCAGACTGCATTTAATTTATGTTTTGACAGCAATCACAGCTGAAAAACAAGTTAAAGAAGTTGAAGCACAAGCAAGTCTTTTATTGGATAGGTTGAAACCTTTGAAAATGCTGGAGGAGAACCTGAACAGAAACCTGTCTGAAATTAAAGAGCTCATCAGCCAGGCCCGCAAGCAGGCAGCATCTGTAAGTTCCATCATCCCAGACTTAACTGGCTTCACTTTCACTTTTAGCAGGGAAGTTCTTTGAGGTAAAGAGCCTAAAATTTACTGTTAAAGTAACAAGTTGTTCCGGGGTCTCACCCAAGTCCGAGAGCACTGACTGATGCTAAGAGTATACCAGCAGGGTTATTGGTATGTTTTATAGTTTTAGCTTAAAGTTTCTTATTATATTCATGAGTTTGTCAGAACAGCAAGGCAGTAATTTATTTAGTATGTCCTTTTGTTCCTAGAAAAATAATGAAATACAGTATGTCAGAAAGCAATCACAGAGATATTTTGGTGAGAAAGAGACAAGTAAGGGGATGGTGCTGCCATTCTTTTTAGTACAACATTAATTTCTAAGCTTATTTTACAGATTGATGTGAGGTGCCTCCATATAACATCAAGTATCATTACAAATCTTTTAACAAAAGGGTTGATTCTATCAATAAATTTGCCATCTGTGCCTGGCCGTGTCCATATGATGTTCTTTGCAAGAAGCTACCTTGCATCCAGAATACTTTAAAACAAATAATATACTTGTTTTCAAATCTCTGCTCCCTCCTTAAAGACAACAGAAGTGAGTCAACTGTACTATATACCACATTAAACTGAGAGGAATATGAGAATGACTTTGCACTCAGTAATTTTCGATATGCCTTTGGCTTTAATATCAGTATGTTATTGTAAGGTTTAGGGAGGTTTTGTTTTAAAAAATAAAAGGCTTTCATTTCTTTCTGCAAATCTCTTTAATTATACGGTTATTGCTTCTCTGTCACAGTCTACTGAAGCTTAATGAATCCGCTGCAGAAAAGAGGGAGTAGTATTTTCTGAAGTGTCATAAACCACAGAGGTTCCTGGCAGGGTGAAAAGAAGTATTAGCAAAATCCCCTTTTCCAATTTTGAGAGTTTGTTCTGTCATTTTGTAGACTTTTACTAGAGAAGAGAAACTTTACATATCTGTGTCCATACATATGCACACGTGTGCTTTATGTATTTAGTTGTTACAGCCATATTCAATGGAGTTGATGAAGTTAAGGCTATTCTGCTGTTAAAATGGGTTTTCTGTCATTACATTACCAAGCTCCTTGGAGTTTGGCTGCATTTAGCTTGAATCCATGTCCCATCAGTATACTAGACAGTGTTCAAAGGAGTTGTTGGTATGACAACAGGATTATGAATTTCTCTATTTAAACTGAAAAAAGTTTAACTTGTGATATATTCTCAAATGTGTTTTTTGAATAATCATGTAAACTGGGTTGTAAAACTTTGAAATAACCAGAATTATTGCAAACTGTGTGCCTTTACATTTTTTAAATTTTATTTTCTGTCACCATAGACTAGAAATTATGTTTCCTTTTTTTCCCAAAGGTTTTGAATTTCTGTATCTTTATTTTCTGATATTATTTGGTATCACAGTCGCTTTTACTGATATATGGGCTTCTGACCCAAGATTTACTGTTATTTTCTGAGGTATTTGAATAGCTTAATTTGCTGGCTTCACATCTCAAAAGAATGAGTGAATTATGACAGATTCCATTCTTTCCTATTTGTGAATCTCTTTGTCAGGTGATGCCTAGGAGATTGCTAAGATCTAACCCAAGTAGCAATACTTAGGTTGCGTGAAAGTGTCTCAGGAAATGGCTTGCATTTGTTGGTCAGAAGTTAAGTACGTATTCCAGAAGTATGTGCTGTGTACACTGAGGCTTGTTTAGATTCCATTTTCTCCTTTTCCCCTCCAGATTAAAGTTGCAGTATCAGCAGACAGAGATTGCATTCGTGCCTACAAACCCCAAATTTCATCTACTAATTACAACACCTTAACTCTCAATGTGAAAACTGCTGAACAGATAACCTCCTTTTTTACCTGGGTAGCAATGGAAAGGTAGGTTTCTGAGGTACATTTACTGAAGGTGTCAAATGTTTTAAAAGACCATATATATTTTTTCCCACTTGGCTTCAAACTAAGTATCCAAGTGCCGGAGGCTCCTTGCAGACAAATGCGTTCACTAGGGGTGGAAATATTTTTGTGCCTTACATGATTCCAGAGATTCTCAAAAGTAGAGGATAAAAGCACCCGATTCCCTAGCATTGCCTCTTGGCCATGTCATGAAACTGCCCCTTCCTTTTCCCGTGCTGTGCATTAACCTTATGGAGCGTAACACTATGTGATGCTTTCATATAGCATGCTGGAGTATATCAAATAATTTGCCTGCTATCACAGAGAAATTACTTACATTTGGCCCTCATGTGTGTGGTGCATCCACCCACTTGAAAAGGAGCATGATGGCTCCCCGTCACATTGCCCTCCTCTTCCATCTCTATGTAATCCTAATACATGCACAGCTATTAGCTCCTTGTGGCATGCTATCATGTGATAGTACTTTTTCACAGACTGATACGTCACTTCGCATCCGCTCAGAAGTGCGTATTTCTGTATGTCTACATGTGTGTGCACATCACGTGTTCTTATATATCTGTAAAGAAAACATTGACCTACTTGTATATAAGCTGAGTTTTTTTGTTTCATCAAAAGTAAAAATGAGTAAAAACCTACTGAGCCTTATTTTGCTAAAAGTCAACTCCTGAAATATGGGATATAGGGATATGAATCTGGAAAGACTTTCTCAATGTTGCATGTTAAAATACACAAAACAGAAACTGCGTGTTCAGTGCCATCTATTAGCATAAGCCCTGCTGTTTTTCAGACAGACTTCCTTGCGGTGGAGATGCGACGTGGTAAGGTAGCTCTTCTTTGGGATTTGGGCTCTGGATCAACAAGAGTGGAATACCCTGATTTTCAAATTGACAATAACAAATGGCACAGAATACATGCTACCAGGTAATTAAAATAAGAATGGCATAAATGTTGTTTAGGAAAGTTTTTTTTTTGTTTTTTTTTTTTTTTTTAATGAGATGGCTATACTGCAGAAATGTCCAGCTACTTAGTGAGTGAACTTGGCATAAACAACCCACACCATCTTCTCAGTTTTTCAGTGACAAGATTTTTCTTGTCCTTAAAAAGAAGCCAATAGCATGTGTTGATTAAGCCTGGTGATTTCTAAAACTATTTATTAGTGTTTGTACTTGGCAGGTTTGGAAAAACGGGTACGCTCAGCATAGAGGAAATGAACTCCAATCAGAAGCCTTCATCTAAATCTGCAACCTCTCCAGGGACGGCCAGCATACTGGATGTTAACAAATCAACCCTAATGTTTATTGGAGGACTCGGAGGGCAAATTAAGGTTAAATTCCGAGATCAGCATTCTGTAAAATGTTTTTATCATGTTTGAGATATACTTTTGACTTAGAAATAATTGCATGAATTGGTTACTTCATCGAGAAATTCCAGGTACTCTGAACATCAAGCAAAGATGCTATAAGGATATTCTAGTATCTTGAAGTTAATTTTCCCTGGAAATGTTGTCATGAAGTGTTACCCAGGCCAGGCTGTGTGTGCATGCATGATGTGTAGATCTTATTATGCAATGAATTTGTTTTGTTTCCTTCTTCCATGGCTTCTTTTAGTTTGCTATTGTTATTTATGCCATGAGGCATGTAAGTAGGTCAAGGACATAGTTATTTTACTTTTTTACTTGCTGCAAAACTAATCTGTTATGATTTAAACAGTAATTGTTAATAGTTATGCTAAAACGTGTTGTTCTTCTATTATGATTTATATCTAACAAAGTTAGAGTTCAAGGAAAACAGCCAAGCAAAAATTTGGCTGCATAATTTTCAGAGTACGTAACATTAATTGTATTCATGAAATATTTCTTGTCTTATAGAAATCACCTGCTGTTAAGGTGACCCATTTTAAAGGGTGCATGGGAGAGGCAGCCCTGAATGGCAAATCTATTGGTCTTTGGAATTACATGGAAAGAGAGGGCAAATGCAATGGCTGTTTTGGAAGGTATTTTGTCTCACTCTCTTTTTTTTTTTTAATGGATTTAGAGTAATTTACATCAGTAATATGTATCTCTCTGTTAGCTGAAAATAATGAACTCAGACAAATTGCAGTGTTTCATTGGTCATTAACTTACAGTTCTGAACACGCTAACCTGAATGTGCCAGTGGTGTCAAATAATTCCATTCTATGGAATTTTATTACTTATTAATCACTTCAGAGGAGTTCTATTGCTGTGTTCTATTTTGTGCATTAGAAGTAGGGACTGCCAGTGAACCAAATTATTTTGGAATGTTAGTTTTCCAGTAATTTCCAGCAAGACAAATTTATTCTTTCCCAGGACAAGAAACAGTGTAAAGTACTCCTATTAAAAAAAAAAAAAACCAAAAAAAACCCCAAAACAACAAGCATAGCAAAAATGAACTACTGAGCTTGCTACTGTTCTTGTAATCATTGTGAAAAAGGATTGTAGACTGTAGTATTTTTATGGTTAAGGAATTGAAGAGAAACATGCTTTACTGTATTCCCTTTTGCAGAATTTTTCATGCAGAAACAGTAGAGGGTGCTGCTTGATTGTATGAGATATTTTTTGCAAGTATTATGTTGCAGGGAAAGGGGCTAATAGAACATTTATTGTAAGTGCAATTATGCAAAGCATTTTGATAAATGGATGACATGTTTTAAGTAAGGGGGTGTATGTTGTAACAATTATTTTTCCCTTAAGAAATCGTGGGTTTTTTTCATACATCAGGGAAGAACATTTTTTATCTTGTATGCATCCTTCCCCATGGCTAAATCATGTATTGTGAGATTCTGTAATGAAAGTGGCCTTTGGCTGGAATCCTTCAGTTATTCATTCGTAACATCAAGATTCAAGTCTCTTTCCTCATACTGCCTGGGGTCTGCACCAAGTGATCTAACTTTTCTTATGTTTTATGTAAAAATGACTGGAAAAACACAGATTTCAGTTAACACTTTTAATTCTGTTTTCTACTTCTGTAGCCCACAGGATGAGGATACTTCATTCCATTTTGATGGCAGTGGGTACTCAGTTGTGGAGAAGGCACTCCGCTCAACAGTGACTCAGATAATAATATTTTTCAGTACCTTTTCACCTAATGGGCTTCTTCTGTATCTTGCTTCAAATGGCACTGTAAGAAAATGGATCTGATTCTTAAGCTGTCAAAAACTATGTTTAGATGACTTGATGGTTTCCTTTGTTATTTTTCAGCTTACGTATATTAAAAAAAGTTATCATCTTTGTGTAATTATCACCTGTGATTGACATCGTAAGCCAAAGGAGTAAAGACAGGAACCCTAGAGATAACTCTTTAGAGCAAATATTCACATATACTAGGTGCAAAATTAAGCAATGAAAAATATTCTCCATAATTGTTTTTTTAATTCTAGACTAAAATTAATGATTATTTAACTAAAGGCAAGAAAAAGAAACAGTAGGGACAACAAACTAGTTTTGTTCGATTCGAGGAACCTTTGCAGAGTGTAAAATCCCTTGGAACTGAGCTTGCCAGGAGGACAATATAATATTAAATAAGCATATTGAATTAAATCCATAAGATGGGAATACAGTAAACTGAAATAAATAATATTCCCTGCAACAGCTATATAACCTAGACCCATCTGCAGACCTTCATTGTTATGTCACGCAGTTTACCACATACTTAGATGGTGGTTTTTCTTTTCCTGAAGAAGGACAAAGCTTTGTTTGGATACAGATTTTTTTCAGAGTGACTGCATTATTCATCTGCTCTATTATGTACATACTGCCTGAATACATTGCGCAATGATGTCTGACTTAAGTTTTGCAGTGCAGAGGGGCCACTTATAATACAATTGAGAAAGTCTTCTTTTACTATGTGAAGAAGCTCTTAGCTTCTTGCAGAAAGAGCATTGTACTGTTTGATTGTTATGCTAACAGTCAAGTCAAATTACTTTCAACTTCATCCAAAAAAAAAGTAAATTTGACATTTGTTATTTACACCTTCCTCTGCTGAGTAACAAGCCTGATGATGCATTTAAGTCAGAATAACAACAGAACAAAACAAAAAGACATCCATGTGAGGTACAAGTAATTTAAATTTTCCTAAACATAGCAACCATAAGTGTCTTGGGCCTAATAAATAGTCTAGGTACAAGAGTTACCAAACCTTTTTCACACGGTAGCCCAAACCTGCCAAGAGTGCATCCTTTTGGAAGATTTTATTTCCAGGAATTTAATCTGTTGTTTGTTTTGTTTGGTTTTTTGTTTTTTTTTTTTTTTTTCCTGCCAGAGAGATTTCTTGTCCCTTGAGCTTCTTGATGGCAAAGTGAGACTGACTGTTGATCTAGGTTCAGGACCTCTTGCTCTTACAACAGAAAATCGTTACAACAATGGAACATGGTATAAAATTTCGTTCAGTCGGAACAAGAAACAAGGTAGGCTACAGACTGAAAAAAACAGGTGTTTGCACATTTACAAATACAAATATCTAAGATAACCACAGGGAACATCGCTGAAACCAAATTTGGTCACTTGTAATGCAATTTCTTTAGCAGCCACACCTATGTTACTTTGCTTTTAGAAGGATAGCAGTATAAAGCTTATGCTTGGTTTGGCACATCTTATAAAGAACAGGTAGTGCAGTAGCTGCTAGACAAAAACATATCAATAGTCTTTAAAGAGTGAAAGATCTTTGTCAAAGTCTGTTTATCAGGGATCATGTTTTCTGTTCTGCATTTTAATAGTACCTAGTACAGCAGTATTTTGGGCCCTATGTTTGGTAAGTAATGCATTACAAATAATGCCTGTTAATAGCTATAGCAGATTCTCATATATACATATATTTTCCTATAGACTTCCCCAGATTCGGTTTTGGCAGAGAAGAATGAATGAGATTAGCAGAATAGCTGGAAGTACAATAAATTACTCATTCTAAAAATAAGAAGATTGTCCATTCATGTTTGAGTCAATGAATACATTTTCCTTTAGTACAAGATTGCCAAAATGGAAGGATGTATATTCATGTCCTTCTCCAGATCTTTACTCTTTTTCTTTGCAGGAATTTTGGCAGTCATGGATGCATATAACCTTAATTATAAAGAAACCAATGTCCGGGGGTTCCCTCAGACCTGACCCGCTCTGATAAGGACCCAATCTTCATTGGTGGGCTGCCACGATCGAGGACTGTGAGGTAAAGTGTGCTCTCGCTTTCCCCCCTTTGCTAAGACTCTTCTAAGTAGAGGGAAAGGTTTTAACAAACTCTATGTCCACTGAAATTAGTGAAACTCAGTGAAGTCTGAAGTCTTGTTTATGGCCATGTATACCACAGAATTTATCTGTCCTTTGCCTTCAAAATCTAATATGGTGCTTGTCAGTGGTAGGTCTGATACTACAGTTCAGATCAGAGGCCAACTTCTGATTTTCCCTTCCATGGGTGATTTCCACGACAGCAGCTGACGCAGCAGCCGCCTGCTTTTTGTGTCAGACTGTGTCAAGCAGTCAGCACCGCTGCCTGGAATAATGCTCCTTTGATCTCTACCTGTGCGAGCCTTGTGTTTTCCAGCTGGAATTTATGGACAAAACTGCGCTTTGGGATAAATGTTCTACTTTACAAAAGAATTCTTGTAATTCAGCTTTGAAACTTGGAAACAGAGGGGAGGAACAATTGTGAACAGAGCAACAAAAAACATTACAAATATATATTTTGTA
>NW_009647242.1:1394354-1414195 GCF_000708025.1 Charadrius vociferus | reverse complement strand
CAGTGGCTTTCCTTTGAAAGGATAAACATGGCAAAAGAAAATCTAATTAAACTGTCTGCATGCTCTTGATGATAATATATATTCCAGGACAATATTGGTCTCTGCACAGTTATTGCAGAGGTGCAGACTTGTTAATCTTAGCTGGCATAGCAGCATGTGAGGGATTATGGCAGGACAGCCTTAGATTTCTCTGACTTAAACCTGACATCCTCCAGACTTCAGAAATGAAAAAGAATTGCTAGGTAGTAGAGAGTTACAGTTACCCCCTCACACAAAAGCCTTTACATTTCAGCTGAAGATTCACCTTAAAGTTCAGGAAAATGACCTGGCCTGGCAACACAGTACTACACGCTTCTATGTTTCTGTTTGAGGACAATCTTTTCTGACTCTTTTTAAGATCAGAATTAATATCTGCTAAGAGTAAAACCCAAATTACACCTGTTTGCACTTACACTGGGCTTACTGCATTCTTTAAAACAGATCTCTTTCTCTTATTGAAGAGAAATTAATCTTTTCTCACAGGAGATTCCAAATACTACTCCTTGGAAAAAAAGCCTTGTTTTGTGTTTCAGGAAAGGTCTTAATAGTAGAATGTATGTGGGATGCATCAAGAATCTGGAAATATCCCGTTCAACCTTTGACTTGCTTAGAAATTCATACGGAGTAAGAAAAGGCTGTGTATTGGAGGTAGGAGACTTTTAGGTTTTGTGACCTGATCTTTATTGTTATTGAATGATGAATTAGTAATGTTTGTGAAAGAATATAGTGAGTTGAAAGGGGTTTATCTTGAACATTTCTAAGATAATCTAACCTATACTTGAATCTTTTTTTTTTTTTCTTACTGACTGCTATGTAGGGACGAAGTCAGTAATTATTTCTCTTCCTCATAAAATAGCCTATTCGTAGTGTGAACATCTTGAACAATGGATATATTGAGTTGGTACCTAAGTCCTTAAGCCCAGAATCAGAACTGATGGCAACTTTTGCTACAAAGAACAGCAGTGGCATCATCCTTGCTGGACTCAGCAGGGGGCTGGAAAAGCGACGACGTAGACAAGCCCATTTGGCAAGTACTGAAAACAAAGACTTTTTGGGTTTGGTTTTGCGTTTTTTATTTTCTAATATCAAGTCAGGTTTTTGTGACTGTAACTTGCAAAGAACAAGAAAGAAGCTTAGGAAGACCCAAATACAGAGGCTGGGTGCAGACAGAGAATATTCATTGTAGCAGAGGAGAACTGAAGGATCAGTTAGGAGAGACCTAGTAAAGTTACTAGGACCCAGGATGCTTTTGCAACAAAGAGGAAAGCTGCACATGAAATGCACACAAAATATTACTTTACACTTCTGTTAGTCAGAAGTACTTATTGAAGGGTTTGAGCTGAACAGCGATCTTTTACCTGGTGGACTGTTTTGGAGCTCCTGGAATCCGAGGACAAAAACTTAGTGGGAATACCTGCCCCTTCTTATTTCTTTCCTCTAAGGGGAGGAGTGGGGGTGGTGGTGGTATAAAAATGTGCATTTTAACCTGAATTTTTATCATGACCAGAGAAATTTCATGTTTTCTGTTAGAAAGCTTTGCACTCTGAGAGGTACCAATACACGCCTACTAGTCTGAGTTTTATTTAAAAGCTTGTTTACAACAAACATGGAGGTAAATTTTTCCAAAGTACGTTGTATTTAAACACCGACTGACTGGAAATTGAGTTATAGTTAAAAATTAATCTTCTGATTAAATCCACAGCCCTTCTTTTCTATCACGCTGATTGATGGCCATCTTGCAGTGCATGTTAATGCTGGAGATAAAGCAAGTACTAGAAAAGTAATTCTTAAGTCTCCTAACGGAACATACAGTGATGGACAAGAGCACTCTGTCATCCTAATCCGGAATAAGAGGTACATGTGACTGCGAGCAGTACTACCTGTTTAATTATTGTGTGCTGTTGTCAGTTCACTGTGCTCTCTGAGGAACTGCCTTTGCTAGCTCATTAGGTGGAATAATCAGGTCTGTGTTTTTCTGCTGTTAATGGAGGTGTTCTGATTTACATGGTAATTGTATCCAGCATACAGCCACTGATGAAGTTGTAGTTAAAAGCTCTGAAAATCTCTAGACAGCTCGGGCGACTTGAGTAAAGTACATTAGATAGTATTAGGGAAAAATAGAGCTAGCAAACTAATTTGGAAAGATACCTATCAAAATAATTTGGAAAGATATTTGACAAAACTCTACATATTAAAGATTACCTAAAGAAGATGGTCGTCTAGTTTTAAGACATTGAAAGAATCATCAAAGTGAGGGAATCTTTATTTCTTAAGACGTTTTTGAGGCTGAAAGGAATGCTTTTCATTTGAAAATGAATATCTAAGGCCCTTGTTGAATGTTTTTCCCTACTTTATCTTTTTCAGGATCATAACGGTACAGGTGGATGAAGGTAACCCTGCAGAACTAAGACTTGGCTTATCAGCAGAAATGAGCCCCCTGAATATTTCCAACTTCTACGCTGGTGGCATTCCAGCAGGAGAGGGCATCTTAGGGCTAAAAATGGCTGGCTCATTTCACGGCTGTATCAGCAATCTTATTTTTAACAAGGAGTAAGTCAGAGGGGTAACTGCTCTGTTTTGGAAAAGTGTGTATAGTAATCATTAATTGTAGTTTGTAATCTCTTTCATTACATTGTCCATTTGCCTGGATTTTAACATAAGACAGGCATGATACTGATGATCTGGGTATTACAACAGGCAGAAAATAGATATTACCAGCTACATTTGGAAATAGCATTTAAAAAGTCTTTAACGTGTATAGAGATGCTGCACAAAATGCAACTTTCTCATCTGTAGTTTCATCTGCATTCACAGATACAATGGTTTTCAAAGCATATTGTCTATTAATATTGTTCTGTGGACAGATTATTTGCCACTTCTCAATCTTTTGGTCCCAGTATGCCACTTCTTTCACTTTCTCCTGTTAATAGGGGAACATCCTGTAAAATACTCTCCTTGTGCTTGGGAAATGTAGGGATTTGGGATTTCACCTCTTAAAATGTAGGGTTTTTAAAACACAGGCTTTTGTATTTCACCACTTCCATGAAGTATGAACATGTGGATATGGACAGCTGCTTTTTGTCAGAGAAGCCTAAACCAGCTATAAAGCCAGAAGACATTGAGATTCAACATGAACTTCAGGCTTTACCAGTTCCCCTGAGGCCTCTTACAGACACAAAAAAGGTATGTATTACAGCAAAGCTCTATTGCCTCTTCTAGGAAAGTGTTCAACAGCAAGATGCATTTTAGCTTTGTGGAGAATTTTCAAGGTATGGACTGTGCGTATTTGCTTCTTCTATGGTATGGAATGGTTCAATGAGTGTGGATTTGAAATTATTATTTCTTATAGAAAAACTGTGATATAAAACTTTGTAGCAGCCGGTTGGCCTTTTGGAAGGGAAATGTAGTTAGGTTTATCGTTGTTCAGGCAGCAACGCTAAAAAAGAAAAGAAAAAGTGGAGTGATCCAGCAAGAGGACTTGACAGTAACTATTGTCCTTAGTGTGTTCTTGCCAAAGTGGCTCTGTGCCGAGATTTGCATTTGTCGTGCAATTAAGCGTTCACATTTTCCTGGTCACACACATGCAGTCTCTGCTCCGTGTCAAAGAGGAGGCACAAACCATTCCAGAGACACACAGTGTGTGAATGCAGCTTGCATGGCACCTGTTTCCTCTCACATGGTCCCTGTTCCCAAGAGAGAAGGCAGCATTACTTCTTCTGCAGCTGCACATCTTTATAATGAAGTGTTTCCAAAGCATCCTGAATCATTTTTCTGTGGCAACAGAAAGCAGGATTTTATAGATTTCATACAACTGTGGCTATAAAAAAATAAGCTGTCCTTCATAGAGCTAAAGTATAGCTTTGGTGCATACTTTGTGACTCAGCTCTCCATCCCTCAAATCATAACAAGCATGTGCATCCTCACTAAATGAGAAAATATTTCTACCAAGTCCATAAGATTTTCACACTGAAATTGTACTCTGTCTTCCAGCATTTTTATCAAAAGGGCTATCAATTAAGACAAATGGTGAATGAATACTTCTCAAACTGCAAACATTTCTCTCTAGAAAAAAGCAGTGCTGTTCATGAGATATAGCTTAATCATTAGAACTAGTTCTTTTTGAGCCTAAAGATAGCTTAGAATGATTGGGATTTTAGCTAATTGATGTTGCTGTATACTTTGTGGTTATCATGTGGTTCAGTTTTGCTCCTTACAAAGTTCTGCATAGGCACGTTGCCATTCAGCACTTGCTGGTCAGCACCTGGTACTATTCTTCTTAAATAAGTCCTTTCATTAACAGGTAGTTTGTGCAAAAGACGAGCTACCGGATCGTGTTCAAGGTGCCCATCAGTTTGGACTTGCCAAAGGCAGCCACTTGGCACTGCTTTTCAATCAGTCTACTGTCAGGAAGAAGTGAGTATATTGTGAATCACACATGCACACAGTGTGTTATCTTGTATTGAGCTACGAGAAGCACAATATTGGTTTTCATGAACGGTCATCACATTACCAGTTTTGAACATGGCCCTCGCTTCAGGTTTCTGTGGGTTCCTCATGGAAGAAGGTATCCCAACCACTGCAATGTAATTAATGTGTCTTTCCCAGGTTTGTGGTCATGAGGTTTAACTCATGGTCAGAGTTCTGCGTTTTTTCCCCCTCAGACTTAAGAGCCCCACTGTACCTTCTGTAAGTATTTTG
This sequence comes from Charadrius vociferus, assembly GCF_000708025.1. Classification (NCBI taxonomy): domain Eukaryota; kingdom Metazoa; phylum Chordata; class Aves; order Charadriiformes; family Charadriidae; genus Charadrius; species Charadrius vociferus. The sequence goes on along the minus strand of NW_009647242.1, from coordinate 1,409,458 downwards.
ACTTCAGTTTTCCACATAGAGAGCTCAGCTGGTCCCTGCTCCTTTGACTGATGCAGATAACATCTCACCCTCTCCTCTGGATTTTCTGCAATTGCACCTTCCGTGTCTGCTTCACTCCCCAGGGCACTGCGGGAGCTAAGACTACTGAGAAGAATCATTCTGTTGGGACTTAACATGTGATAGCCTCTCTGCCGCTCTTGTTTGTTTGAGAGGCTCCCAACAAGGTCCCCAAAACAGCCTGCAAGCCACTGGTGTATGTTTCTTTCAACTTGGGAAGCCTCTGCAGGCTTTGAGAAAAGAGCCTTTTTTCCTTCTAGCCTCTTTGTTGCAACTATTGAACATAAGCATATTACAGAGAATTGATACTATGCAGTCTGAACCTAGTCTCTCCATAGTAAATGGCTCAATCAGCTCTACCGTTTAAGCCTCCCTCTGTTCTCGGTCTGCCCGTTATAGCCCAGCAAGCCTACTATTAACCAAATAGTAATGGATGCCATCACATTATTCTGGAATTCGTGCCTTTCCTGGGGCAATAGGCAAGCCTGCAGTCGCCAACAGCTGAGCCTGTCCCTCGTAAAGCCCAGCTCACTCTGACAAGCACTGTTTCTGTCTCTGACAGGTACAGCACTGATTTCTATTATGAAATGCATTATAGGTCATGCTTTCTGAGAATCAATGCAAATTCTGCTTTTCTGGCCTTTGTAATAATAAATCTCCTTTCATAATAATAAGTTGGTTGAGGCTGTTCTCTGCCTCTGGAAAAGCTATTTATCAATACAGAAGAAATACCTTTCAGTAACACTGTATTTTTATTGTCTAGACTTTCTGTCCAGCTGAATCTCAGAACCTTTGCCTCCAGTGGCCTGATTTACTACATGGCTCACGAGAACCAGGTTGACTATGCAGCCCTACAGCTTCATGGGGGACAGCTCTATTTCTCATTTGATCTAGGCAAAGGAAAAGCAGTAGCTTTTCACCCTGCTGTTATCAGTGATGGAAAATGGCATACGGTAGGTAGTCACTGATCTTGTACCCCATTTTCTCTTCCTTGGAGATACTGGGGTGGTTTTTCCCTGCCTTTCCTGCGTGCTTTCTGTGTTGCAATGGCAAGCAGGTTTTAACCCAATCATGAAACCATTCAGATAACTTGTGTCTGAGTATAATATTTCCTTTAAAATTTTAACTAATTAAGCATCAATTCCAACATCCAACTACTGTCAAGTATCTCAGTTTATTTAGAAATAAAAGAGTTCACCAACTATGTAATAATGGTCATCTTCACCAGAGAATAACCTGAGAGAGAGGTCTAGAAACTCTGACTTTTTCCACAGAGAGCTTTCCATGAGCTATGTCACCAAAGACCTGCAACTGAGTTATGTGACAGGGTGAAAGAGATTTGTGGGTGCACAGTTTCTCCTTTCTGCTACATGTAACTTAATACCTGAGCATGTCGTAGCAGCCGGTGCTAACAGGGAAGCACTCTCTTCCCTTTTCTTGGTTGATGCAACATGAGAAAGGTAGACATTTGAAATGAATGGAGGCTGGAGAGGGAGGACTTGGCATAAGGAAAGTTTGAGAAGAAATTATGCTACAACTTTCAGGCATCACGTAGCATTCAGGGATCTCTGTATGGAGATTCTACGTCAGCCTCTCTTGGCCCAGTTCCTCTGAGCAACGCACCTGCTGCTGGCTCTGCCTTTCTTCGTGAGAAATGACTGTGATGTCTGCATGAGTTTTAATAGAAACTGACCACATTACTTTTCCTTAAGGCAGGTGAGGATGACAATATTCATCCTGCTAAGCTTTCCTTCCCTTGTCCGTATGTGAAGCCTTAACTCCAGGAAGTGGTTTCTGTGGAACAAAGTGATTGATGACAGAAAGTTGCCACCTCTCCTAGGTGCCTTGGGAACCAGGAGAGCGTTATTTTTGCTTTTCATATATAATCAGCAGAAGAAAAACCCGCAAAAACTAACATAAAGAAAGTAAATGTGAACTTCTGTCAGAGGAAGATACCACACGTAAGCTCTGCTGCCTACCCCGAAAGAAAGAACGCTTCAGGATTTACGGCTACATGTTTAAAATTAAAACTACTCGTACTCATACTATCCACTTTTTAAGAGATGAACAGATTCCATATGAGAGCTGACCTGCCTTTACTACCCAGGATGTAAAAACATGAGCTTGAACCTTTTTTCGGAGATTAAGGCTGAGTCACACCAGTTCGCAGCTGGGAGTGATTATTGCAGTAGCTCTACAATCAATTTAAGCTAACATGCATTGCTGCCAAAAGAAGCATTTCTTTCCATTCTCTGCCATCTGCTCGTATCACCCTGCTGTACCACTTTATTCCCTTACCAACCCAAATGTTCATGAAACCTCATGTTGAACCTGATCAGGATTCTGAGTGGGGCTAAAAGTAACTGAGGAAGAATAAATGGCTAACTGTCAGTTAGCCATTAGTCCCTTATCTGCGTGTGAGTAATTGCTTCAATGCAAGGAAAGCATAGGGGCATGAGCGAACAAGATGGACAGAAGTGGAAAGCTTTTTGGTCATAGCAAATTCAGCACTGCCCATCATAAAATTACAACGTAGGAGCGTGCACTTCAGAGAGTTAAGATGGCTCAGCTGGTGGGCAGCACAATAATTGCAGAAGAGCAGAAGTGCTCCCCTCTTCAAACTCAGTGATGTACCCGTATCCTAAGGCAATAAACTAGTAGTTTTAAATACTGATTGTTAAGACACTGAAAACTTACGCAGGACAACGTGCAATCATTGTGAGCCCTTGGGGAAGCAAGGAAGCAGTTTAGCTGCTCAGTTGCATTCTGAAATGGCCTCAGCCTCACAATGAATTTCAAGAGGATGTCTCAGTAGAGTATGTCAAAGAAGTCTGACCACTAAAAAATTTTCTTGCAGACTTCTATGGCAAATGATTACTAGGGAAATAATTTAGCTTACTGATTCATGTTTGCGTGCTCTCTTTTTTTTCCAGATAAAGACAGAATACATGAAAAGAAAAGGTACAATCACTGTGGATGGACAGGAATTGGTAGCAGTCAGTGCTCTGGGAGACGGTAGCACTTTGGATGTGGAGGGGAAGCTCTACGTGGGAGGACTCCCCTTAGACTACGTGCCAAAGAATCTTGGGAATGTAAGAAGCTTTGGGGTGGTGGGGCGTCTCTGACATTTTGAAATGCCAGAATGAGTACACTGTATCAAACCTATCTAATTCAGTATCCTGTCTCTGACGGGCAAAAAAGAAGTACTTAGGGAGAGAAACAACAAAGGAAGTAATGACCCTTTACCAGATAAATCTTTCCAGCTTTCTATGGCTTAGCCACAAGCTAGAGCTTGTATCCTTGTGTTTTAGTAATAGCCTGTAGTAGATTTTTTTTCTTCTATCAGTCTCTCTGTTAAAAATGGATAAATAATATAAATAACTGTGTTTCATAGTATAAGATAAAAATATGACTTAGAATCTCAGGCATTTCAGTACATAAGTCCTGTTGCATTCAAGTAGGAGTTCTGTGCCTTAAATATCTCTGAAAAGCTGGGTTTAGCTGTCTGAGATTAAAACATTTTACACATGCTTTTAGAGGGTAGGTTTTTGTTGCCTTCCTCCTTCTGCAGCCCATTATCTCAGGGAGGATTCCAGTAATGATAATGATATTTATAAATTTCTGGGCATACTTTCTTCACCAATGCTTTTTAATTGGATAATGCGGCTAACAAATATTGTAATACTTTGAATCTGCAATTACTGAAAATAGTAATAGTGAGAAATTCTAATGAATCTTTTTGCTGGATAGAACTCTGGTGAACTATACTTGCAAAATGTCATACAAAAAATCTTGATTGACCTGTTAGTTTGCTGAAGCATGTTTGGAATGTCTTTAACTGTTAGGCGTATCCCAGCTCACATTCAAACAAGTACAATTCTTTCTATATGTTATCATGTATACTGTATTTCTAAACTATTTATTTTGACTCGAAGACAATGATGTTTGTAACCTTATGTAAGTATATATAATAAATAGAAATGTGATTACGAAAATATTGTAGATCCTGCTGGTTTGTTCAGAGAATTTTTTATTTACAATAACATCGGGTGAATCACTAAGAGAGCATTGCAGCAGTTTGTATGAGACATTAACTGTTATATTTCATTATGCCTAGGTGACTCACAGTATTCCTGCCTGCATTGGTAGCATGACGATTAACAGCAAGCAACTGGACAACGAGAGCCCTGTCTCTATCTTTGCTGTGAATAAATGCTATGTAACAGTGCAGGACGGTACTTTCTTTGATGGGAGTGGCTTTGCTGCGCTTGGTAAGTATCATTAAATGAAAGCAGTACCTTACTGAATTAATGTTAATGAAAACACGCTCTTTTTAGGTCTTGTGGGAACTGCGTGTAATTAATTGACTCCTCACACAAAGAGTGCATGCCCTGCATATGTATTTCTAGCTTAGTCCCTTTACTCCATGTGTCCAAAAGTGGCCGTTTCTGGACAGGGCTATCTTCCACAAATGAAAGGGCTAATGATTCTAGCACTGGGAAAGAAATGAACTATCTCTTTCTTCAGCTAAGAATATCCATGTTCATGGTGTTAATATCTATTAAAGGGTACGGAGACAAAAGATGTAAAGGAATTGTGAAATAATGTGAAGGATTACATTAATATGTGGTCTTTACTGTTTCTTAGAAATGAGATGGACTGTATTAAATGTAAATTAATGAAAGAAAACTTATTTGGGAATTTATCTTTTCCAGTATAAAAAGTGAATTACAACTTCGGAAAACTTACTTTCCAGAGGTTCTGCAAAGTTGTATCCCAGCAGAGTAATTAACAATCTTTTTAGGCCTTTTAATGACAATATATGTATTCTACTTTGTACTGTGGGTTACAAGTCTTCTGTTAGAATCTTCTAACTTCTTTTCAGTCAGAGAAGGTTACAAAGTCCGGTCTGATGTGAACATCACGCTGGAGTTTCGTACAACAGCGCTGCATGGCGTTCTTCTCGGGGTCAGCAGTGCTAAGGTTGATGCCATTGGACTGGAGATTGTAAATGGCAAGGTAGGCTGCACTGTGCTGGCCCTGTGCCGTCATTTCCCAAGGCTTGCTTAAAACTGGGAGGGTAGAACTGTTGAGTAGCACTAAATAGACAGCAGTGAAACGTGATGAAGGCAAAATGTCCAAACCAAATCCCCGCAGAACTAGTATGGAATAGACTTTCAGTCTTTCAGGTTTCTCATCATCATCATCTGATAAAATGTGAGATTAGCAGAAGTCACTGGAACTTTTTGCCTCTTTAGTCTAATTTATGTTAGTCTGTGGCCACTGTGATGTCCTGGACTACATACCTTGTATGTTAGACCAAATATGTACCTTTCTTGTAGCTTAATACTTTTTCTGCCATAGAGCTACACTTGTCCTTGATAAACTTATTATTGCATGTACAAAGCACCCTGTTTTGTAATCTCTTCTTCGATGTTCATGAGCAATTAACTCGCTCTCTACTTCTACTGGCCATTATGCTCCATAAACCTTTTAACAATCAATATATAGTTCTCCACTTATCTAATGCATAAAAAATGTATACTTGATTGCTCTTAAGTATTTCCTTTTCTCAGAAATAGCTCATTTTTTATTCAAAAGTTCCTAGCTAGAGACAGCGTTAAATATCACTGTTTCTGTGGGACATACTTTCTCAGTTAATATTTACATATTAATCAGCACCACAGAGTTGAGGAAATGTCTACTGCTTTGAAAAATAAATACATGAAATAAATCAATATGTGTATTGGCAATGACAAGTGCTTTCAGGCCATTCTCTTTCTATTCAGTTAGATATCGCGGATCTTCTTTCAGATCTGAAGTCTCAGCTTCTATGAGAAAATGACTTGATTTTTATTTGTAAGAAATATTGAAATCCGAAGTGAAGTATACCAAGCTAACCTAACAGACCATTGCATGATAGATCTAAGTCTTTTAGATTTTAAAGATACTTCGATGGGACACACTCTATCCATCAAAATAAACATTAGCTTTGCATAATTACCAAACATTTATTATAACTGAAATCTCTTCACCAGCATGACTGTGGTTTTATCTAGGCAAATTAGTTCATGTATTCTTACTTTATATCTTTATTGGCATCTGGCTGTTTATACAGGTTTTATTCCATGTCAACAACGGAGCTGGCAGACTAACAGCTACATATGAACCAAGAGGCATGAATAGTTTGTGTGATGGAAAATGGCACAAGCTTCAAGCAAATAAAAGCAAACATCACATTTCACTGATAATTGATGGGAATTTGGTTCAAACTGATAATCCCTACATCCAGTCAACCTCTGCAGATACGAACAATCCCATTTATGTTGGAGGCTATCCTGGTAGGTACAATAATATTTCTCTTCCCTGCTCTTCCTCCTGCTTTCACTCTCTCTCTGACTCCTACCACGTGATCTTTCTCTGATTCATGGAGTTCATAATTGGGTTATAAATCATAGTTACCATTTTCCACACTTGCTGAGATCACAGCATATTAATATTTGTGTATACTGTCTTTGTGGAGGACTGCATTTAGCTGCTGAGTGTGTTGGCAAGATCAACTGAACTCGTATCACTTTCCTACACAAACCTGCTCCTTAGTTTCTGAGGATTTCTTCCATGTGGTTTCTCTTTCACAGCCTCTTTCAGGCTTCACAACGCCCTTGCCTGTGTATGTTTAGGTGTGATTCTCTTGCAGTCAAATTCATATTAAGGCTTGCCTTCACATTCATCTAAGTAAGGTTTCGCATCTACTTTATTTTTGCAAATGTTTTGTGTCAGGGGCTGTGCAGCCAGAAGTCAAGCTGCTGCAGATGAACATGGATTTCCCTTGTTCTGTGCAAATTCCCTTCTGAAGTTAACTGTCAATCAGACTACGATGGTAATATAAAAAGATAGTAACACAAGAAATGCATAATCAAATTTTTTTCAATTAAGCTGTGCAACTCATCGGTTGATAATTTGAGCCAAGACAATATATTCATTAAGAGGATTGAATTTCAAACATCATGTTTGGCCTTTTTGCAGGCATACTTTTTAATGAACACATCAGTACTGGGAGTGAGTAGGCTTCGTATGGTTTTGAATATCTTATGCTTTTAAAGATAGCCTAAAATGCCCATATGAATTTGTTTCAGAAACAGCTGTTACAGTTTTTCAGTTCAGATATTTACATTTGTGTGAAAACAGAGTGATGAGGTCTGAAGGGCAAACTCAGCTTTTAAATATTTGGAAAGCTTTAGGGATAATAGCTTGAAATGTTACAGAGCCTTCTGTGGGACAAGGTTTTGGTGCTTTTTGAAAAATGAATTAATGCTAATTAACCAGATCTTGATTAATATTTGGTCTTCCTCAAATACCAAAGTGGCCTTACCAGCATCTTTTTTTTTTTTTTTTCTTCAGTAGGCTAATATGATATTAATTGCTTTTTCAGTGCTCCATCTGTAAAGATTAGGTTTCATAGAGAAGAGAGAAATTCTTCAGTTTAGTTAAGTACTGCAGAAGTGGCATGAATTGTTTCACAGGCTGTATGGAAAAAAGGGTTGGACTGTCTACCAGCCTCATGTTTTGGTTTGCCAATTGAGTCCATGACTGTGTACAGCTCAGCTGTTGCTTCATATTCTGCCAGTTTCAATTTTAACTTGGAAGACACCTATTAAGAGTGGCTTTGTCCTCTCTTTTCCCCTCTCTAATCTCCCATTGTCCCCTGGGACAAAGTATTTGTTCAAACTCTGCACAAGTTTTCTCACTTGCGTGGCTTATGCCTGAAGGCAGCAGTGGCTGTCCACGGTGGGATGTCCCATATGATCCAATCCAAACATTAATGGAACTTGGTGCTCCTCAGGTGTTGGTTTTATCTCTTCTTTGGATGGGAAGGGAAGCAGTTGAATAATAACCTGGATCTTGGTATGATTTCAGTTCACGGGAAATAGATTGTACATATTTCACGTTTGTTTTTCAGCTGACGTGAAGCAAAACTGCCTCACAAGCAAGAGCTCATTCCATGGCTGTTTGAGGAACCTCGTGTTGACCAAGGGCCAACAGGCAGAATTGTTTGACTTCAGCAGAGCTTTTGACCTGCGTGGAGTCTTTCCTCATTCCTGCCCTGGGGCTGAGCACTGAATGTAGCAAAGCCTGTCTGGACTGAGAGAGGTTTTTTTGTTGATCTGTTATTTTTCATTCTCATTTTGTAACAAAAAGAAGAATCGGTGAGAGCCTGCACCTCTTTGATTTTCTGGTTGTTTTCCAACTCAGGTCATTTATTTTTTTAGTCAGAAGCTCTATGTCTGCATTTTAACTACAAGGTTTTAAACAACAAATACCTCTACTACAATGTTAATGGCATTAATTGGGTATTTTTCTTTTGGGAATTTTTATTAATCAGTGTTTACAGTATGTTTTCTTTTGATTACTTGACAGTATTTCATTTTATTGTGTGTTGGTCGTTTTATAAAAAGGTAATAATTTTGGACCACATAATAAAACTACAATAAACTGTGCATTATTTCATGTAGTTCAGTTGTCCATATGTTTCATTTAGAAGAAAAAGAGCCAGAAGGCTAAGAAGTGAAAAGTACAAGTGGACAGAGTCCAGCAGAGGGAGCAGGAGACCCAAGGCATAACTTTGAAGGTCTTTGATTCAGAGTCTAATGAATAGAATTTTCTTATTTATACTTTGTGGTAGCTCCAATCCCTTTTCCTTCTGCCTTAATATCCAGTGCTTCTAAGCCCCATTATAGTCACATTGTCTGGGAGGAAAAGTACAAGTGGACAGAGTCCAGCAGAGGGAGCAGGACACCAAAGGCATAATTTTGAAGGTCTTCGATTCAGAGTCTATTGAATAGAATTTTCTTATTTATACTTTATGTGGTAGCCCCAATCCCTTTTTCTTCTGCCTTAATATCCAGTGCTTCTGACCCCCATTATAGACACATTGTCTGGGAGGATTATGTTCCTGTTTATGCTTTCATGTAATCAGCTGCAGGACAAGCAGCAACTCCACAGCACAGAGAAGCATGTGAAATGCTGTGTTGGTGAAGAAATTATTTGGGTCTGGCTTGGGAACACCTATGTATTTTTGCAACGAGAACTAATGCATCTTTCTTGTGGAAAACAGTATTTCTTAACAGGACACAGGGAAGCACCTCTGGTGCCCTGCGATTCCTAATTCACAGGCCAGTCAGCAATTCTGTATTCACCTTTTCCTATGGCTCCTGCCTCTGTTTCAAAAACGAGGCTTCCAGTAGTTGCGCTTGCGCCAGGTTTGGGGGACACGTGCTCAATCTCACTCAAGTAAGTACATCTGTTCATCAACTGGCCAGCTCATTGAGCGGTGACAAACATGTCTCGTGCTTGAAGAGACATCTATAATAAACATGGTTCTCTACACGTCTCTTCCATCTCCTTTTTTTCTCTTTGAACTAGCAGTATTTTCCTTTGCTCCATAAGTTTTGTTTGGCTTTTATTACACGTTTTTACAATTCATTCTTAAGTCAGTTTTGCTTTATGTATTTCATACTAGTCTAAAAACAGTAGCTCAAATGAACCCCCAAAGCAGTTTGTCGTTGATTTCAATGAGGCAGGATTCCAAGCAGTGTCATTTTGTACCTTGCATGGAAGTAGTTCAAGAGAAGAGCTCCTGGAGCAAGAAACTGCTCCACTTGAGCAAGGGTGGCAGAACGTGGTGCTTTATGTAGCTAGCTGTTCAGGTGCTATAAAAACAGAGTTGCTTTTAAGACAGGTTCAGCACTGCTCTTTGCAGTTTCTGTCACCTGCTTCTATCCAAAAACCACGTGTTTAGATTTGAAGAGCTTTCTTTGTATTGTTTTTATTTTTGACATGGATACAATACAATGGACACATTCTGCTGTACAAACACACTTACGTGTGGGCTTACTTCAACAAAACACGTAACATAATGAGGATTGTAAGGGAAATGTACATACAAACATTTTGCTTTGATTAGTGGCATTGTATTATTTTCCAGAGAAGACACACATTAATGGAAAGCTATTGAAAAATAAAAACTGTGAAACACAGTATGTTTGTAATTGTTATCTGTTAACCCCGAGATCTGATCTCATAAAGTTCACATTACAAGCAGTAATTGAGGCAACATGGTTTGGAATAACATTTCATGCATATCCTGAAATATGTCTTTTAATATATACTTTTCTGGTAATTTCCAAATTAAAGGAGAAACATTTTATCAATATAAAAGACTAGTGGAGAAGTGAAATTAATAACAAAGTTTTGGAATATTAAACCTCTAAGCCAAAATTTTTTTTTTCCTGGAAAATGCAGAGTGAGGTAGTTAACTTTATACATAGACACTGACATATTTGCACACACGCACACATTCTAGTGACGTTAGCTGCATAAACAGGTTAGAGCATTCCAGTCTGTTTCCAATACCTGCTTCTTGCATTACTCCCTCTCTCGCTATGTGTTGATATGCAAAATGCTGTGTTTGTAGAACCATGGAGTACATAAATACTTGAAGCATCTTTGGAGTTTGCTGAATAAGTTTCTCCCTGCTTGCTACTACTTTGTTATTAATAGCTTTCCACATATGTTGGTTTTTGTTAGGTGGTAATCCTATCATAGCTTGGTTTTGACTTCAACTTCTGTTAGGAGGAACACAATTCCAGGTGCCTCCACCAGCATTTTGAAATATAAAGCCTGAAGTTGAGACCTCATATTAAAAAATGTCGTAGAGATTGTTCAGTTTGTCTGCTGTGTATTAAATAGGGGTGTGTGGGGGGGTGGCTTTAAACTGGAAGATGGCAGGTTTAGATTAAACATTAGGAAGAAATTTTTCACTTTGAGGGTGGTAAGGCACTGGAACAGGTTGCCCAGAGAGGCTGTGGAGGCCCCATCCCTGGAGGTGCTCAAGGCCAGGTTGGACGTGGCCTTGGGCAACCTGGTCTAGTGGGAGGTGTCCCTGCCTGTAGCAGGGGGGTTGGAACTCGATGATCTTCAAGGTCCCTTCCAACCTAAACCATTCTATGGTTCTAAATCAAGTTTGTGTACCACAACAATACAAAACAACTTAATGTGTAACAGTATTAACCACAGTACACATGGGTCATTAGGCCTATTTGTATCAAATAAGGATTTTGCCATTCTGTTTCAGAGACAGCAGGCATTTGGCCATGCTGTAGTAGTCTGGGCACTGTACGTAGAATCTAGTTCATCTGCAAATATGCATGTCTTATAAAGTTATAGGCAATTTTAGTATAAAGCAAGTGTTCACAGGATGGGTTTCATTACATCAGCTTTGGCTTTCCTAGGTTTCAAAGTGGTAAGAGGTGAAGGTCTTTCAAAAACCCCTTCTGTTCTGTATGGAATACAGTGAGATCTATTTTAGAAATAATTTTGATGAAGTTGTCCCTTCAGGGTCCAGAACATGCTCAGCAAGTCACCGTGTGAGCACATGGGTGCCCTGTACTTTCCCTTGCAGGGCCATTGAGAACACAGATTGAAGTGAGTGGGCAAGACAGAGGAGGTCAATGTATTTGTCTGAAAGTACTGTAGAAAGTTATCTTATTTGCTACATCATTTTGAATTCTTTAGTTAATGTTCGGGCTTTCTGTATAGTCATAAAAGCTCTTTTGTTGGCTATAAATACGATGATGCTTAGCATTTATATGATGCTCTTCATATTCAAAGCACTTTCCACATAAAATCCCTTTGCTGAGTTTGTCCTTCCTAGATGGATGTTTATAACTCCTGTTCTGCTCAGGGAATTGTTTGACTGCATCTGAGAGCAGAATTTAACTCAACTAATTCTCATGTTACCTTTATAAAAGGAAGGACTAGTCCTGTTTTACAGCTAAAAGAAAAGGGCAGCATAGTAGGAAGAGTTGTCCATTTTCACAGAGGGAACTAAAGGGAATCAGGAACACAGCACTTGACAAAACGTTTATGCTTAGTCCTGTGAACAAACCACAGATCTACTCTCTCTCATGTGCTTAAAATAAATAGTTGTCAAAATAAGCAGCGTATTTTATAATACGACTGTCCTGGTCTTTTCCTGGCTGCAACTCTGCATCCATTAGTGTTAAAGATGAAGAAAAAAAAAAAAAAAGGAAATTAGGAAATTTAAGAATTTCAGTGTTTTAAGAATAATGAAAGCATAATGTCACTAAATTTTATCATTTTTTATCTCAAGACAAGAAATAAAGATAGGATCTGCCTTCTGTAGGTATTATTGTTGCTGGTAAAATTACTGATTTAACATTGATTTCTTTCACTGAACACTAACAATGAAAGCTAACTACTGGAGAACAGGATTTAACTTTGAACCAGAAGTGGGATTTCTAGAATGTGAAAATCTTCATCACACAGCTTCAGTGGTGCACTACGAGTTACAGGCGTTCTCTGCAGGACAGCGTCCTTTTTGTTCACCTGGAGGACTTCGTTCAGAATCCTTTTAGGTTGCTACCTGGTAAACAGGGCACCAGCTCCTGCCTCATCTGTGTATCCAGATCCGGAGCAAACCCAACTGCTCAGACTGTAGGTGAATTCATTGTGCAATATCGTCATCCAATAACGGAGACATTGCAGTGCAGTTGAAGGCATTAGTTCCCATTTTTTGCACAAGGCAAAAGATGAAAGAAATACTCGCTGTTTTCCAGAGGCTTCTGATTTCCCTACTCAACAAACATGCTTTAGTTCTATAAAGTATAGCCCAAAACGAGGGGATTAGGTGAAGAATGGTGCTCACCCTTGTGACTGGCTACAAACTTGACATACTGTCTGATATTTGCTGTGCTGCATTCCCAATGTGGTTGTAGCTCCCTGTTCTCTTGTCAGGCTGTGTGTTTTCAGAGACTGCATGCTATCTGTAAAAGGAGCTGCAATTTGCTATGTATTTGTAAAACACCCCGCATAACTGGGCCTAGTTTGGCTACTATTTAAGGCCCTAATCTTTAAATGTTAAATAAGAGTATTAAATCCTTCTGCTCACTGGAAGCTCTTTTTCTTCTCCATGCTGTATTATACAAGATCTAGACAAAGATCTCTCTTCTCAGTGCAGCTGAATAGTATAAAAGTTGCTTACATATTAAAGCTAAAATAAACAAAAGAAAAAGAATTAGGTTACAAATTAAGAAACTATAATGTTTAACAAAGAAGGTGATGGCTGTAAGTGGCACCATTAACACATATCTCATATTATGGCATTACACAGACTTAAATCTGAGAGTATCAAGTGAAAGATAAGAGCTGGGGTAGTAGGCCCTTTCTCACCTAGTGTTTGTCTCCCGAAGCTTGTGTGTATGACAGGGGAAGGAAGGAGAGAATGGTTTGTGGCGCTACAATTGTACTCAGTAACGTGATCCAGACGGACGATTTTGGAAGACAGGTGGTAATATATACAGTGGTACATATATAAAGCAGTATAGCTGTCTATACAGTAGTTCTTCCTGCTGCCTCCCTCCCTCCCCCCCCCCCAGCATCAGGTACTCGCGAGGAGTGACTGAGAGACATAAATATTGCAGTAATGCACACTGTACAGGTTTACTTTCAGCAGAAAGGTTTGATTTTTGTCACACAGCTACATCTTGGCACGGCCGCAGGTCGAGCTCCTCTCTTCCATGCTTGACAGATACCTTCTCTTCTTGGATGTCTCTGTGATGCTTCTGTGTTACGCTGTGGTCGGTAGTGTTTCATGCATTTGCGGATGCCGCTGGATTTTTTCCAAAAACTCATGTTCTAACAGGTCAGGAAAACAAGCAGCTCTGTATACGACAGGTTGTTTTCTGTGCACCGTACCTCGGTCCGCCCTCCTTAACTCCTGGGCCAACTGACAAGTGTAACCCATATGAAGCATAACTGATGTGATATTTTCAGATGGTCCAGAAGCTGGAGTGATAATGCTTATACCAAAAGTAGTACATGGCGAACATCAGTTGGACAGTACAGTAGGAAGGAATGTTATCCTATAGCTACCATTTTGTTTCGTCTCTGCCAAGAGCTTCTTAAAATGACAGGTGTCACTCTCATCCATTTGGCTTTTGTCCAGTACGCCACAGCCTTCTGCTTCAGCTTGCTTTTGGTTTTATCACCCATTCTGCCTGAGGATTTGCACGGTAAACATCTAACATGTATGCATCCGGATCCAAACAGTGCTGACCTGAAACAGAAATCGACAGTCATGAATCATAGGATGTTTTGGGCACATTAGTAAATGGGACAGAGCTATGCTAAAATGTCCTTGGATGTGTCGCTGACTCGCACATAGCGAGCCTAGTGTGGTGTGTCTGGCTCTGACATCTGGCCTGGATACAGATGGGGGCTTTGGTAAATTTGCCTGTGATTTTACTCAGTGAGAGTCATGAATTCGCTTTCACTTCCAGGCAGGATGCCCTGTATTCCACCGAGTTATGGATAAGGCATTTAGTCAAATGGTGAACAAATATGGTTTCTTTAGAAGCATTAACAACACTGTTACTGTAAGGGCCACAGTATGGTGGGGTTTTTTATTTCTTTGGGTTTACTGGACTGGAATTACAAATCTGACTTCATTTCTACACTATTTTTAAATGCTGAAAAAGGAGCTCTGTAAACCATGAGTTTCCATCCAGTTAGGATCTTGCAAAGAAATATAGGGACTATATCAAGGGTTTTGGCAGTTGCTGTTTTGCTGGTTAAAAAAAAAAAATAAAAGTCCTCTGAAGTCTGGCAGTTTGCAAGTTTCATTAGGGGTTGAGTGGGAATAGGAGTTGGTTGGGGAGTCCCTTCTGCTTTTGCCACAGAAAGCAGCGTTTGGTGCCTCTTGATTGAGTAATATTGCAATAAGTTCTTGAGTTAAGTTGATTTGTTGGACTATATTGCATTTACACTGAGTGATGAAGCCATTTAACTGGTGAGGTTACATTGCCGTGACACAAAGGATTAAGGTAAAATTTTTGTACAGTTCCTTACAAGGTCACTGGGCTCCTAATGATTGTATTAAAGTGAGAGCCATATAAATGAATTAATGCATAATCAATGGAATAAGGTACCCTGGAAGATCTAGGACTATAAAAATAATTTTAAATTAA
>NW_009647242.1:1355234-1394297 GCF_000708025.1 Charadrius vociferus | reverse complement strand
TTTAGGGTCTTCTCCTGTTTTAGGATCAGTTGGTCATCCTGTTTGGCCAGGCAAAATGAATCACTAATCAAATTTAGCTTTGTGTGAGTACATCCTCAGTAATAAAGACTTTGCTTCTTGACTGCTGCTGAAGCCAGTCTGTGATGTTTTGTAATAACTTCATAGAAACTGTTTAGAGCTGAATCTAGAAGAATGAAGGAATAACCTAATCAGACAGTTGACAAAAGACTCCAACAGAGCATCCAGAATTTTAGCATGAATAGAGAAAGGAGAGTCAGGACTGTGCAATATCAAATTAAAATCTGGTTTTTGACCTTTAGGCCAGGAACTTGTGTGGCCAGCCGCTGTTGTTATTACAAAAATGTCACTGCGTGAAACACGGAAGACGACAAAATCTCTACTGCAAGGAATTTACAATCTAAACAAAGCACACGGATTAGTATGAGTATAGTACCCCTATACATGCAGGGGCTGAATTCTCAATTTGGTATTTTTTATTTGGAGGAGGTTAACACTTAAATACACAGAGGAAAAAATAGGTCTTGGGAAAAGGCTTGACAGTGAGGTGGAATGTGCTCGCGAGAGGAAGACTAAGGGTCTCTCAACCATGGAAAAATGCTCAGTTACAAGAGTGAGAAAGGTAAGTGAAAGGTCAGATGAATTTGGCAAGACTGCCAGGAGTCCGGCGGAGATCCAGCCATCAGGTCACTCTTTCCTGCGGGGTGCCCTTCCAGTCATGCTGGAGTTGGAAGGAATCATTACATTGATTTTAACAGCTTTTGGGTCAGACTGCTTTCCTGCAGATGGGCTGGAAGGTAGGAGAAACCCAGCTGGGTGAAAACAGCACTGTCCTGAGGCATTTTAGGAGGATAAGGACATTCAGAATTAAATTTTCAAAAAGGAGACCTACCTATATTTCCTCCAATTTCATGTAAACTTTGGATCTGGCCTCTCATGTTCTGTGATGAACTGCGGCTAGGATAGAAAAAAAAACCTTCAGTTTATCTTTCTGTTATAACCTTCTCAACCACCACCTATATTAAGCTAAAAATTGGTATTTTTGCCCCTGTGAGCTTACTTATCAAAAGCAAGGACTGCCACCAAACCAAGCAAGGCAGAATACTGAATCTGCTACAGAGGCAGATTACTGTGTCACAGTCAACCAAGCCTTCTATGATATAATGTATTTTTAATTTTTTATTTAAAGTATAGAATTATATGGTAACATGGGAAGACTTTGCAGAAAAGACTTTTGGATACAATTTACCATTTCCCATAACTGTTAATAATTATTACCTTACAGAAATAAAAACATTAACATTTTATAGGCAGATGTAAGACAATCCCTCTGGGTTCTCTATGCAGCAAGTCTATAAAACGTATGTTTTTAGTAGCAGCATAACAAAGGGCAGATTGATTCTGTATAGGAGCCAATTATTAAGTAAAATACAAAGAATAAAATCAGAGGTTAAAATTTCTTTGACCAATGTAACCATAGATTAGCAATTTTAGATTAGAACAAGAGTTCTTGTAACACAATGAGTCTTTGAAAAGGAGACAATCCATTCATTAGTGGTTCTGACATTATTGTTCAGGAAAAACAAAATGTTCTGGTTTACCCACCTGTTTTCACAGTGGAATCGAGCCAGGATGTCTTTGGCTTTTGTTTGGCTGTTGAGTTGAATTGCCATAGAGACTTTTGAATGCAGTGGAGCATAAACTCTTATCACCCCCTCGGGTATGTCAGACTGCAGGTATGGGGGGAAAGTGACAGCTCCCTAAAATCAATATTCAGTAGAGTTAGTCTAAGGCAAATATTGCTGTATCTCCATTCAGAAGCAGTTCTGCAACTCTTTTGAGGTTGCTTGCAAAACTCACTGTCCTGGATTCACTTCATTATTCAAAAAACAGATTTACAGTCATACAAACACAAATTTATAGATAGGGTATAATAAGATACGACACAAAGACACAATCTCCTTGGTAAGCACCACATAAATGCATGCTGAATAAAGTACAGCCCTTGAATTTTAATTGCTTGCAGTAATATCGAGTCAATTTGTTATCTGAGATTTGTAAAGTTATTTCTGCTAACATTGGTCAGTGAACCAACTACTTGTTTCACAATGCATAAAAATGACTAGGAATATCTGGTCTTCCTTTCTAAGATGAAATTCTCCCGAGGCATGAAGATCCAGTTCTCTGTTTCCACTTCCTATAGCTTCAACTAGATTGAAGCCTATGTACAGTATCAAAGTACCATATGGTTTCTGTTAATTTGAAATTTGACCTTGTGTAGGGTTCAAACGATCATCTATGATGTTTATGCACTCTTCCATGATTAATGGCGGATAAATCAATTAGCAAGGTTTGCATTCCAGTTCTAATCCAGTTAATACCATGCTGAGCAGAGCACAATAGTCTCTCCAGTCTCTGTCCCTGTGTAATTTAGAACATCTGAGACCCAGGGGTTGTGTTAAGTGCTCTCAAAATTCAACTCAGTTATCCAAACATGAGTTTGCCTCCAGTTTAGCCTTCGTATTTCAGCTGCCTGCCATGGCTAGTCTCGTTTTTATTAGATGCAAAGCCAATTACTATGATCAATGAACTTGCCTTCCCGAAGGTGCAATGACTGCAGTAATTGACTCTCCTCAGAAGCTCTCACTGTATTCCTTCTGGGGTGAATACAGTTTTGCAACACAGTAGTCTACACCACCATTTTAAACAAGCATCTCTGTCTCCATCTGCAGCGCAAATGTCTATCCTACCCACAATATATTTCAGTCAATGCTGGCAAATGAATTCTCCAAAAAGCTGAATAAGCATGGATACACAATTCATACATATTATTTCTCTTTCTATTTTTTCCCAGATGTTCCCTGCTGCATTTTCTCTGTTGTCAGGTGGCTTATTCTCTATTTCTTACAATCTCTCCTTCCTAATTTGTCTTTTCTTTTGTTCTTCAAGACTGTTTTTCAAGAACTGTAGAGACCTTGAGCAGTTCCTTGATTACTCCTCTTACAATTCACCAACCTCCATTCTTTTAAACCTCCATGGAAGACACTAAAGACTTTCTCTCCGGGTTATTAAGGGTACCTATTATGTGGAAATACTACATATAAGCTGCTATAGGGATTGTCTATGTTGTGCACATGTACACAACATGCTTTCTTGCCCAAATTATGTTGTACCTAATGCATAAGTTAATTTTAGGTGTATTGAAGTAGCATACCTCAAGTAAGTTCCTAAACTCCATATCCAAGCAGTGGAGAAAAGCTGGTGGCTTTAAGACCTCCAAAGGAAGATTTTTGTATCAGACTTTCCTAAGTCTGAATTGCACCTGGAGCTCTGGAAATCCTCAAAAGTATCCCCCTCTCTCCTCTGACTATATGGGGAATAACAACACAAACTACTTCATTAGGCACATAAAATTTAGACCCATTTTTGGTGTCTATGTTAGGCAAACTGGATTTTCTCTCTGCTTAGGAAGTCAGTGCAAAGCTGTAAAACTAAAGCTTGCAAGGAGAATATTAAGTGGCTTGGACCGGGGCATGGGTAAGTGTAATTAATCCTGATAGGAACCGTCCTACTACTCAACTACAGATCCATGCATTTGTTGAATACCTACAGATCATTGCTGTCAAGGACAGTCCACATATGACCGTTTTCTTATAAAATTGGTACAAAATCATCATGTGTGTGTAACAGTTTATAGCTTGGGCTGCTAGAAATCTTTCTGCCTTCCTCACCTTTTCTCAATCAATCCTCAAAGCTTTGTCTTATCAGGATGTTGGACTGGAAAGCACATCTTTCAAGATAGATCCCAGATCAGTTTATTTTATACGGCAAAATTTCCTCCCCACTCTCAGAAACTTTTATGTGATAAGAAAGGAGGGAGGCTGGTTAAGGCTGCCCTTGAAAATTATATATTTTTATCACACCTCTGGTCTTTCAGGTCTCTCCCGTTCCATGGTCTTTCTCCTTAGAAGTTTTCTCACTCCTTTGTCAAACATCAACTGCCTCTTGCTGTTGTTCATTGCTGCCTCATTCATTTTTCTCACTTGGGAAATCAGGAAGGATGGGACCTAAAGGAGGAAACCAGAGCTGAAAATACACAGTAATTTTTTCTCCCCATAAAAGTGGTGTTGGGGATTTAGAAACGCATGAAATTATAGGCTGCAGAAGATACTATTTAAGTTTATTAAGATTTATTCTAACAAGATACATGCAATTAGTAGCTCCCTTTAACAACCAGCAAGGACTATGGGCTAAACTTTAAACAGTCGTTTAATCTCATTCAACTCTTGATATCTCACCTAGGCATCTAGATTATATCATTCTCCCATGCATTCTCCTGTATAATCAGTGGTGTGGGATAGGTACCTCCAGAGGGAAGTTTGTGCTAAAATGGATGCCTTAGGTAGACGAGGTAGATCTCCATCCAGAGGTATCTGTCACCCTATCTCATTCTAGATATAGAAGACTCCAGCCAGTTTCCAAAGAATAGCTAACTGTTTCTTCTAGGAAGGTCAGTTTACTTTGATTTTGACAGAGCTGCTGCTTATAGCTAAAGACTTCTCTGTACTGGAGCCATAAAGAGGGAACCAGCATTACTCACTGTCCACAGGATGTCCTGGTACCGAATTAAAAGCCGCACAATGTGTGCTGTGGTGGCGGCTGCTTGCATTTCTTGTTGGTTAGCCCGTTTCCCTTTGTAGATGAAGAGGTTTGGTGCAACAATCATAGAAACATTCCACAAATTCATTTTATTTTTCCCTTCATTAGCAACCACCTTCTTCAGGAACTGAAGAAAGGCCTGGAAAAACAGCACTTGTTAGGCTGAGTCGCAAAATAATTGACCTCTGAAATGCATCATTTCAAATGCACAATGTGTCTGGCTTGAAAGCTGCTATTTTTGCACTTGGAGATGAAATTCAGGGGGTTTTTGCATTCTAGTTTGGCTTACTCAGATATTTGCTGGCACAACTTCCTGTGTCAATCACAGAGGAATAGTTAATGTTATCAAAATATACATTAACAAATTTTCTATCGCTTAAAGCATAATCCCAAATCCATAAGTCAAGTACAATGTCTGCACTAAGGCTCTGAATCCTTTAGTAGATATGATATGAAGGTGTTGCAATGGAATATTTAACATATCCATTTTGATGTATCTCACCAAGGCTTTTTATATTGCAATCACCAGGGTGATTAGCCTCTCTTCAAATGTGCGCCAGTCCTGTATGTGATATAATCTGAGGAATTTCTGCCAGCAACCCCCAAACTTTTAATCTGGGATAATGAAAGCAAGAAGCGCTCAGTGGTTGTTCGTTGAGGTCACTTCTGCACACGCATGGCAGAATCAAAGGAAACTCATTTCCCTTTTGGCCATTTTATTCAGAATTTTGCTTGAGTGACTGAATAGGATGGATTGCAGCTGTGATTAGAGTTGGGGTCTGCCAATGACTCCTTTTGCAACACCACACCATTAAAACCACTGTCTTTGTACCCTGACATTGCAATTAAAACATTTTTATAAACCCAGGAATTACAAAACAGAAACTGCGTTGGAGAAATTTCTAAAATCTCATTATAGATAGCAAGTAGAAATGCATTCAGTTTTGTCATCACTTCTATTTTTGTATAAAAGCCTAGTTATAATTAAGACTACTCATCTAGCATGTTTTACATATACAGCTCTATATCAATATGGACTTTGGTAGAAGAAATAACTCCGATTCTTCACAGAGCACTAGTAGACCTCCAAATAAGAGAATTGT
Organism: Charadrius vociferus; assembly: GCF_000708025.1. Lineage (NCBI taxonomy): Eukaryota > Metazoa > Chordata > Aves > Charadriiformes > Charadriidae > Charadrius > Charadrius vociferus. The sequence goes on along the minus strand of NW_009647242.1, from coordinate 1,388,517 downwards.
TATTCTTGTCCTTTGTTATGGTACAAATAAATACAGGTAAAGAAGGCACCTGGAGTCATAAAGCTATATCTAAACTGACCAGTGGGAAACTTTCAGAACTGGGGACCTGCAGGGTCCTCATGAGCAGGGGACATGATGAAATGTCTGGGGGCTCCCAGACAGCTTGTTCACCCAGGTTTCCTTTTTGTGGGAACAAGTCCAAAGATGCAACCAGTGTCTTTTAGGGTCAGGACATAGCTGCAGCCAGATCTGGGAGCTCCCAAGCACCCAAAATGCTTGTAGCCACCGTGACTCTACCAGGAAGTAGTACATGGGTGTGGGCACAGGTTTGTAAAGCAAACCAGCTGAGGCTGAGGTCCTGACATCCATGCTACAGATGTATGTTTCAGGGTGTTTTACTTCAGACTACCTCCTCCAGTCTAGTCCAGTGCCCTGGAAGACCTTCAGCACTGGGAGTGCACTAGGCAAGCTCCTGGGGGGCAGCTACTCATCTCAGAGAATTCCAGTTATGCAGAAACCCAGAAACCGAACCTTGTTTTTCCAAACTATGCGAGGAACACACCTCTTTGACACGGATACTCCAGAATAAATGATGCCTGGGAGCCATTTGCTGACACCAATGGCTGGATACCTCCAGCAACTATTTCTTAATTGCTTGTAAGAGAAATGACAATCAGGCAATTGGAAAATCTTTTCAAGGAAATGATAAAAAACACAGATGGATACTTTTACGGTGCAGCATCCGATCATGGGCTGTTAGAAAAAAAATGGGTTTCATTTAAAAGTCAAAAGCACCACAGATGGCAGGTGATAGCAAACAAAGAACTTACCTTGGCCGTGTCTCTGTTGGCTTCAGGCAGCAGCATAATCAACAGATGCAGAGCTTGTAGCTGTAACTTGATCTTGGAGATTTCTAAGAGTATAAATAATTAATATTTTTTAAATCCCAGTTACAATTGGTTTGTTCTAAACCCCTTCTTGATCAGCAGTTCTAGAAACACAGCAACCACTGGCCGGTTGAGACTAGAACGTTGAGATATTTATTAACCATAATCTTATCCAAATATAAAAACAATTTTAATGAGTGGATTTTTCCTCATCATATTTGGTCTGTCACAGGGGGAGACAAGGTTCTATAAAATTCTGTCTAAATATCAAGGAGCCAATCTTTTTCCGTACTAGCCAGTTTCTCTTTGATACCGTGTTCAGAATGTGTTGTATACAGATCAAGTATTTTCCTCCTTTCAAACTGAAATGGATATTTGTTTTCAGAAAATTTTTTGACTGTTGATTTTGAGTAATTTGCTGAACACTTGTGCTATTGGAGTGGAGACTGATTGCTTATTACTTAAAAAGTGTTTTTCCCAAGTCTAGCACTCTAGATAAATGTAGAGTCTTGTTACAAAATGTAACTCTTGTCTGTTACAAAATACATCGTGTTTTCCGTAATTGGTATACATTGATACCGTGCAATGCTCACTAGAAGAGCTGGGGTGGAGAAGATGGGAAGAATAATTCTGTCATTTGCTTCCATCCAGGGTGGATGAGAGAGGTTTGGGGAAAAAAGGGTGTGTGTCGTGGACAGCATATCTGTTAGACAGAATAAAGCCACTTTATTCTGCACAGACACCTCATGTTCAGTTTTCTCCTCCAAACTGCTAAGCAATCATAACTGCATGCAGCCTGGAACTCGCAAGGAGTGCAGTCAGGTACATGAAAGTTATAGGAAGGGGTCACCTCCTTGTGCCCTTTATACTACTTCACGGAGACACTGAAAACTTGGCTGCAACCTTATATAGAGGTTTGAAGTTTTCTGTACCCATTTGCCTAATAAATTCACCATCCTGATAGTTTCACTCTGCCCTAGCTCAAGTGACTTTATAATGAAGTCAATAGGTATTGCAAGGTACTGCTGCTTTCTGCCTGGAAGAGAAATGAACAAAATGTACTGAGCAGGAGAGGGTGTATGTACACTGAAAACAAAACCCAACTGCCCGAAGCTTTCTGTGACCACATATATCTTTGTACAAATATTCTGACCTCAGCATAAACCTGAAGAGAAATAAAATAGATCCAACAGAATATCAGCTAAAGGTCAGTGACCTGAATATACCTTGCAGGAACTTTCATTTGTGAAATCTATAATTTGTGTGAATCAGAGTCTATATATGAAAGTCATTGTGTTTGCTCACAGGTTTCAAATCTCACATTAAACAGTTGTGTCACTCACAAAACGAGTCTATGCTATTAGCTAAATGCAGAGAATTTTTTCCATTTGAAAAGGAAAGCTTGCAGAAAATATAAATGTTTAGGCAATGCACTAAGCCTTTTTTTCTCTCTCCTTCAGAGAGAGAAAATAATGTAATGTCTACTGTTACATTTTCTCTAGATCAGTCCGTACTAACTCCTTTTCCACTTACTTTCCACTAGCGTGATGAAAGCAGGCAGATATTCTACAGTGAAGAGGGGGCTTGGCAGTTCTCTTATAAACATTTTCAGCAGTCCGGCTGCATCATTATTTCGTACTTGGTCCCAGTCAAAAGTGTCTTCATAAAATTTTGCCTCAAGTTCTTGATGGAGATTCTGAAAGATAAAAGGAACATCCGACCTTTAATCATCGCTTCTGACCCAGCAGTTTGAGATCACTTCAGAAATCCCATTATAAACAACAGGCAGGTTTACAGCGTAGTTAAATTAAAGTAGCCCTAGACCAGTACCAGGTTAGGTCCAGCTGTGTGGAGTAAAGAGCAGCTTACCAGATCAGGGTCCTGGGGATATTTTGCAACCCAGGCTAAATTTGGTTTGCATTAGCTACATTTCTGCCAGTGACCTATTTGAAGCATTTTAAAGCAAGACAATTTTGTGCAATGTTTTAGAACTAGAAAGAGAAAATTCAGTTAAACACGATTTTTAGCACAGCTGCTCTTTTTGTTTAAAACAGTGTCCAGAGGTTTTGACCCTTAAATCACAAAGGAGTGATTTAATTTAAGTTCTTCCTCACTGCCGGTGAACTTGCTGGACAATCTGTTGGCATCCAAATCCATGGGCCTTGAGCAAATGGCTTTAACTTCAGGTCTTCCTGTCTTTAGAAGGATGTTTTCTTTAAGGATAGCTATAATTAGACTTGGTCACTTCATAGAAAAATAAAAGGTATCAATCATTACTGTCAGAAAACCTCCACTTAATATATGCTAAAAAAAGTCCTCAAAACCCACAAGATATCTAAGACAGAATTGATTTTGGGTCATCTGGGTGCCCATTTAATCCTCTTGTTCTCCAATGTTAGCATCTTGCTGTATAACAGGGGTCTGTTTAGTTCTGGAGGGTAACTAATCAATGTTTCACACACGTGTGTGAATAGGAAATATTCAGTAAGGTTCCTTGTAGGAACAGAATTTGGCTTCAAACCCAGATGACTGGAAAATGCAAGCTCCTCAAAAATTTGTTGGGTTAATAAGATTGAAGGAGGCTATTGTAATAGAAGGATATCCATAAATAATGCATCTTTCACAATTATTACTGGCCAAACACTACTTTATCTATAGGAAGTTTGTTGCTGCTTTTTGTGAGACCATTTGTGACAAATCACAACTGTAGCTAACATTCAGGTTTCAGATCATGTTTTTGTCAAACGTACTTTGATATTACACAAAAAAAGTTTAGTCCATTCAGACAGAAAACTTTAAAAAATGGATTCTGTTTCCCGTGCCTCACATGAATGGAAGGAAATAACAGATCAAATATGGTCACACATAATGAAGTGAAATGGCTGGCACAAAAGGAAGTAGAAAGTCATTCAGGATTTGGTATATAATGTTACAGTCTCATTCTTACTAGCACATTTTACTGGTTGTAATCTGGGCTATCTCAGCTTCCTCTGTATTCACATCCTTTGCACATAATCCATACAAACACCTGGATTAAATGCTCGCCTGGTAACTGAACGGGAACTGTGGACCAGAAATCCTCATCTCATCAAAATCACAAGGGGAGAGAAAAACTGCTCCACATTTGTTGCTGAGAACTGGAAAAATTCGTAGACATAGAAAGCAAGGTTTTTGAAACATACTCATTTAATATACATATCCACACAGTCAAGCATATATGTATATTTTATACACTCCCTCCCCATATGCATACATATATATATATATGCACCTAAGTACTTTTAAAAAAAGGTTTTGCTTTTTTTTTTTTAAGTGTGACTGATCCTGCAGTAGACTATCATGCATTTTGGGTTCACTGGAGCTTTTGTTACAAACTAGATTACAGAGGGAAACTTGTAGTTATTTCTTCTATTCTTTGTTTTATAGAAGAATAACCTTTAATCACTTCCATATGCCTCTTCTTTCTCCAAACAAGACTGAAATAAAATTGGAATGCTCTCAAATCCTAATTTCATAATAACGTATGAAGGCTTTGAAGGGTGAAATCTGGATCTGTTTTGAAAAAAATCTTTCTCTTGCTGGTTGGCTTGTTGGACAGACTTAAATGAAGCCAAAACTCAAATAATTTAAAACTTTCATATGGGCAGTCTAATTTACCACCCAGTATAGGAGAGTTACATATAAAGTCATATCTTATAGTAGCTCCCTTGGTATAGGTCGTGAATAAGAAGGGAACAAGACACAGTACAGTATATGCAAAGAATATGAAAGTAATTTAATTAGGTAGAGCACAGCCCTGCTGTGTAATCTCCCCAGAGAGGCTGGAAAAAAATTGAGATTGTGTGAAATAATACTTTAAGTATTTGTATGAAAAAATGAGGAAGCTGAAAAGTGCAAGCCAAATTAGGAGCGCCCTTCTGCAAGATGTGGCACTTTGCAAGGTGCTGAGTGCTTTTATCAATCCACAGGTGAAAGCAAGCTGGGATGCTGCTGCCTATCCTCAGTGCATTTCACGTAATGATGCTTTTTCTTGTGCAGTCATTTTTTATGATCCTTAGCCCATCAATGTTTAGCAATCCCCAACATTGCTCTTTGTGTGGCTGCCACGACGTTGAGACTTTCTGCCTCAGAAAGCAAGACTAGCTTTCTTGAGCACGAGAAACTGGGATTGGGATGCACTATAAGAATTTCTTTAAACCAGATTTAAAAAAAAAAAAATGTCTGGGAAAGAGGTAGACACTACTAAGCCCAGAAAAAAATTGCTTTCCTAATTTGTCTCTGCCAAAGCCTTCCAGCTCCTGGAATCAAGTTAGCCTGGAGAAACAATTGCAAGCATTACCACACCGCAATGTCAGGTTATTGAGTACCAACTAGCCTGTGTTCATAGCCTGCAAAAAAGCCTGTGAAAATGCAGTACTGAAAGCTGCCAAACAGTAGATGCTGGCCAAATTTCTCTCACTTGGAACACAAAATTGTAAGATCACAGAAGATAAATGAGAAATAAAATGACACAAAGGTTAAAATGACATCGAATAAGATCTTTATCTGAAGTTCACTCAGTTTAGCAACTGAAATAAATTAAAAGAGAGATAAAATCACAGCAGTTCTGGATGACAGAGATAAACTGAAAGGACCACTCAATGTTTAGCGGAGAAAAACTGCATTCAACATCAAGTCTGTGCTTTATATAGAACATTAACAAATGCAAAGCAATAGACCACATGTTCTGTGATTTATCGGTTCCCAGGAACCAATCTGACCTTTCACTGGTAGGAATAGAAACGCTTATCTACACACATCTGTATTTATGTGCAGTGTGCATTTGCGTGTGCTGTATTATTTTACATAGGGTCTGTGGTCCAGGAGACTGAAAACTGGCGTGAGCGTGTACCTTGACTCTGGAGGCAGATCCAGGCACTCGTAGAATTCCTTCAGTTTCTAAACCTGTTTCCTCAAGCTTGAGCAGCAACTGAAAAAAAAAACCCAACAAAACCCAGGAAAATACTCAGAAGCACTTAAAAATACTATTAACTTTTTTTCAGTCTAGGTATTCTTGAAACTAATTTGATAAAGATACATTTCTATGTAATCTGCTAATGAAAACAAGTTAGCTCATGTAAGTAAACCTTCCTAATTTGTTCTCCATATTCCTGACCCTGAAATACAGAGTATGCAGAGTACAGAAAACCCATAATGCAGTAGGCACCTCTGTCCTTGATTTGAGACTTGGCACTGCTATAGAACAATTGACATATAAACATATTAATAAAAGGGCAGATACACTGAGTAAAACACAATGGTGTTTTGAGGGAAAATTAACCTCTGAGAAATGTTTAAGTCTTTCCCCAAGGAGCACAATGGAAAGGTCTATAGATAACATACGTTCCTGGGAACTGAGAACTCAGATTAGAAAATGATCCCAGGATATTTTAGTTTGAAATTTCTGTGAATAGAGAAATAAGCTTTCCATTCTAGTTCTTTATGAAAAAATAAGTATGTTTTGATTTAACATAATTTAGAATGAGGAAAAAAAATATCATTTCCTAGCATTTATTCATACAGCTCTGGATTTTCACCACCAGCTTTGATTCCTGTCCCAGCTCTTGGGCCCTTCTAATTTCCCATGGTAATTTGACAGGGGAGCTGTGGAGCTGATTGCAAACTCATGTAAATATTCAAGCCATGTTTGCCTTTCCCCTGAAACTCCACACCACTTCCCCTTTTGTCAGTGTTTACAGGAAAATATGTTGTAGTTTCGAGTCCATGTAAACCTGTGTAATTACATGTATGCTTGTGTCTGTGTACCTGTCTCCAAGACATCTACTGTCAAATGACTTATACAAATGATGTCTTCTCACACAAATCTCAATGAGAAGATACCACTTCTGTTTTGGACATAATAGCTAAGTAATACCGATGGTTTGAATACATGTGAAATAAAAACTCCTGCGACAACTCATCTCTGCCACCTCTGCACACACACAAGATTTTGTGTGGCTCTCTAATATAATAAAAAAAGGGAAACAAGAAGCCAGATGTTTGCTTCCTGAAGTTTTCTGTATGGTATCATATAACTACAAAAATCGAAAGAGGTCTCCACCACAGATAAAACACAAAAAAGGGCAAATTTTGTCTCCTTGTCACAAGGTTTTCAAACCACAGCATACAGACAGACAACCTGTAGACACCTTCAAGTCTGTGAAGTCTGCATCTTCTTTTATCTGATGACTGCTTTGAGTGTCAGTGCAAATGATGGAGGATCAAATCTTAGTGGCTGAGTAGGCTGAGTTATACTCACTTTTTGGAAGATGAGGGGAACTTTTATTCCAGGAACCTTCTTTTGATCGTTCTCCAGCAGTATGGTGAGAGGGACTCCAAATAGACCATTTTCTTAAAAATAATAACAGCAAACGTGAAAGAGAGAAAACACAGCCTCGTACACATCTTCTTAGCTACGCCCAGGTGGCCACCATGGGGATGCCACAGCACGGTACCTCGTCCCCGCACCCTCTCTGCACGGTTCCTCTTCAGCTCCACCCCCAGTGCATCGTAGAAGGCCGTTAGCTCAATCAGGGAGAGGTAGCGGATCTTCTTCATATCTTCAGGAGAGAGGTCTCCAACCTCTGTCAGTCCGAACCGGCTTTTCCGAACTATGAATTTCTACAGTAGAGAAAGGTAGCATCTTTATTTGCACAAAAATTACAGGACATGAATTTTTGTTTTTGAAGGGATGCCCATATGGGATTGGAAGTCATATTAGGGTAGATGGATAACACCAAAGAGCTGAACTACAACACTCTATATTGGACTGGTATGTTGACATAACTTGCATCCAACTGAAACATAAAATCGAGCTTCTTGCTCCTCATGTTCCCTTGCAGTTTGACAGGTAAGCGGTGCTGGAGCAGAGGTATTAACCTCACTGCTGGACTTCAGCTGGGACAAATGAGCTATGTGCTACTTAAACTTTTGCCCAGTTTCAGCAGGATATAGCACTTTGCTCTGCTTCTGCCTCCCCCAGAGCATCTTTGAACGCTGTTGAAGCAGCTGACATATTTCATCATGGATACGGTGGTATATCAATTGTGTGTGTGCGTGTAATGAATCCATGCCTGCTTTGCACATCACTATTAATTTATGAGGTCTTAAAGGACAGTCCAAACTGAAGATCTGAGGAAAAGTCCAGAAGCAAAATCACTTAGTCCTGATGCCAATCTGCCAATTTAGTGGTACTTTTTATCACTCAAGAAGCATTTAGGCTTAGAAACAGGACTCCCAGCAGCTAAGAAATAATTTATTCAAGTAGGCTTGAACTAAATGATACTTAGTGATTTGGGGGCATGTGAAGATGTCTACATATTTTAGAAGTTGCAGTGTCATGGACCAGAGCCAGGAATGTTGCGTCATGACAGAAGCATTTGTACAAATGTCAAAAAGAACAAATACCCATTGGCTTTTGACATAATTGTTAGACATAATAAAGAAGTTATAGTAAAAAACATACTTTTCAAAGAACTGTGGATCTTTGGTATTGTATTTTTTTTTAATTTAATTGTAATTTAAACCAGTAATTGTTACTCAGAGGTATAAATAAATAGCATTACAAATCATCTCCTCCCTTTAGGGAACCGAGTGGAAACCCAGCCTTTAATAATGTTTTGCTTCTGGATATTTCAGCCCAGTCCTCCCTTTTTTAAACAAATACGGCCTCAATAGGTTTAACCCATCTCTAGATGAAGCCAGTCAAACAGATTAAGAAAAAAAAAACCACAAAAAAAGAATTAAACTTACACTAGGTTTTAAAAGTAAGAGAGGACAAAGGACATCTAGATCATGTAGGTTAGGACTTCTTACATCATAGTGCGCATGGTCTTTCAATAGGGGTTAATCATAATTGGGGGATAAAGAGTGCACGGGATGGAATAACTAATTTACATACCATCTGGGGCATTTTAGACCAGAATCTTCCCTCCCCGGAATGCAGCAATACCACTGTTACTCTTATGCTGAGACTCAATAATGTAATAAAAGCTACACAGAGGATAGTATTCTGAAGACACAGAAATTACTAAAGAATATCTATACATTTTGGTTCCAGTGATGCAAAATGTCCACAAACAGTCAAAGCACAATAAGCTGTCTTGAAAATAAGGAAAAAAATACAGGGTATACATATATTTTCTTTTTGAAAGAGAAAAAGTATGTTTGCCAAGAAAAAATGACAAACACTCCAAAACCGATTACAAAGAATAGCTACAATGATTTTTCCGTGGTGGCTCACTGTCTCCTAGGTTCACGATGATGCGATGCAGTGTTAACACAAGGTTTGGGGCTGGACCTCTTTCTTCTGTCCTGTGTCACAATTTTCCAGTGATTTTTCTTACAAACAGTGGAGTCACAATATGCACCACTGAAGGAAGCTGTGCTATCCTGAAATTAAATTACTGGCACTTCGGCTGAGGATCATGTCTGATCTTGTGTGACGTGTTGTTTCTATGTGGAAATATAGAGTGTACTAAGATGGCCTGAAATGCTTACTGACTCTTAGTTCTATAGTATCTTCAGCTAAGTCACATTGATCATGGTCCCACATTGGGGAAATTGCACGTAACCCTATGCAGACAGTGGTGTTGAGCTGGGTCTTCTGGGAGCTTCAGGGGACATGCCATTTAAGGGTCATCAGGCATTGGAAGGCATTACCCAGGGCAGTGGTGGAGTCCCCATCCCTGGGGGTATTTAAGGGTGGTGTAGGTATAATGCTCAGGGACATGGTTTAGTGGTGGGTTTGTCAGCATTAGGTTAATTGGACGAGATGATCTTATAGGTCTTTTCCAATCTAGGAGATTCTGTGATTCCGTGATTCTATGATTTTATGACATATAATCTCTATCTGTGCAGCTCAGTATATGCTATCCATGAAGCTAGTTATATTAATGGGTCAGACCTGCCCTGGAGAACCCTCTAGCAAGGAAGTATGATGTGTAGACTTCAGTCTGTCCCTGTTGGCCCACCTTGAGGAAGGGGGGACAATCCTTCAGAGTGTAGGTGACTGGTCGCTCTGTGTAACAGAGCAAGAGGTGATTTTTTGCTGGAGCCCATTACGGTCTGACCCACTACAGAAAAAAACAAATACCGTGTGTGGCAGCATATGAAGAAAATTGCCAATGTCAACATCTATGATTGTTGACTTTATTTAGAAACTCTCTGTTTGTGATGACCTGGCATATTTCTCATGTACTCTTTCAAGCACACAAAATGATGTCCTGCGTGCATGTTCATCTCCAGCATAATACTGGCCTTCTCTAATAATAACGAATTATGCATCCACAGGTCCATGATGTTCATTGTAGCATCCTCTCTTCCCTGTTTGTCACCAGTTTCCCTGCTCTATCAACTGGAAACTGTCTGAGCTATTGCAAAGAACGATTTGTATGTGTTTATGTGTATGTGTTGTAATGAAGGCTGGGGTCCTAGTTTTGCCGTTACAAGAGCAAGGATGAACCTTTGATTTGTCAAAATCATGATGAGATGCAGAGATATCCTTGCTCTCCACAAGGCACCAAGTTATCCCCACCACAAAAAAAGCCAGACACACTAAAGCACGGGGATTTCACACCACTTGTAATCTACTTGGTGTCTTATCTATCCTTTCATCAGGGAAGCTTACTTCTGCATCTCAGATTCTTCTTTTTATTTGGTGGTGCCTGAGGTGGACAAATGGATAATTCTCAGAGAACTCAATGTCTGTGTGGATAGCAACAATTTCAGATTAGTTCAGGACCTCAGGGCATCATAACATTCAGGAAATGCTTCCAAATATTTTACAGTTATTTCATACATTTCACTAAAAAGGTGGTATCTGAAGCATAAACCTAATGCTTCAGTTTTCAGCAATGGAAATGGCTGAATGGAAACAGAAAACTGACTTCCTTTACTTGAAGAAATAATTTCAGATAATGAGATGACTTCTCAGTGTATGTCTGGTCGGATGATATGATAAACTTTCCCTTAACCATTCACATAGTATCCCCTATAGTGCCATTGCACTGAATATTGATTTAAGACAATCAGTACTGTTGCAGGACTGAGGCTTGCTTTCCCCGCTTCATCGTGAAGCAATTTTCAGTTCCTGTGTTAACAAAGACAGATAATCTGTGGGGGAATAAAGTAGGAAAGCAGACCAGAAATGAAAACGATTGCTAGTTTTAGTGCCAGTACCTGGTCTTTATTTCTATGTGAAAAATGTGTGGATGATGCAATATATGTGGATTGAGTTACACATATTCATCTGCAATGGGTACAAGTTAAAACTGAGCTTGAATATCCAGTTTAGCTTTGGTGCCTCTCTGGGAGTCATTCACAAGGGGTATGGTGGCACAGCGGGCAGCCTCTATGAAGCACGCATAGCAAAGGACAGCTAATGGATCTTAATGGACTCCAGTGTGCTGGGGATATAACGCAGGAAATTAATGGGTTAAAGAAAACAACTGAGGAAATACATCGAGAACAAACTTACAGGCAAAGCAGAGTCTTCCTTTTTGAACCTCTGGTTTTTCGGCCATTCTTGGTTTTTTGGAAGGACTGTGATGGATTCTGAGAAAGAGACCTCATAGGAGAGCTCTTCTGTTATGGACGGGCTGCCTTTATCTAGTCCGCAGTCTAGGCAGCTATTAGCTGGAAATAAGGGAAACTATATATGAACACTGAATGCATGTTTGCATTTAGTACAGAGACATTAAAAAATTGAACTAAGATGACAAAAATCTTGAGAAAGTAATAAAGGAAGTCCTTCAAAAGGAATTTCAGTGTAAACCTCAGCATGTTCCTGTTTTGTCTGGAGGAAATAACCCTTAGAAATAAAATCCCTATTTTCATTTTAGATTATTTAACTTGTTGCTTTTCGTGAGAAAGATAGTCAAGCTGGAACTTCCTGTTTATCAGCAATTATCAAGTTTTTGTACTCCATCCTTGTCTACCCAGGCCAGCAAACTGTGTTGGCACTTGTCTAATGAACAGTTAAAAATAAAAGTTCCTGACAGAAAAAGGCTGCTGACACAGTTTCTCAGGTCACTGTTGACTTATTTACAATCATAAGACACTGTGCGTATATTTTGTATGCTCAAATACATATCATTCTCACAGTTCCTAGTTTAGGTGTGTAGCACCAAAACAGAACTTGATGTACAATCTTCCAGTGTGAAAAACACTATATCTACTGGAATTTCTGGTAGATATTGTGAAATTACTTATTGCTCTGCTCTAAAATTTAGTCACCTGCTGGAATTAGTGGATGTCAGAGGAAAATTTTTTATATCAGTACAAGCAAGTACAGAAATATCCTATTGTCATGGAGTCCAAAGTGTGATAAGATGCATGAGTTCCAGTGTTGCCAACTTTCATGACTGATCTTTCACATCTCAGAACAATTTTACGTTTCCCCTTAAGGTCCAGCTCCTAGACACATGCAATTGGAACAGAATCATAATTTTCATTGGAAGTGAAGTAAAATCTCAGCCCCCAGGATCGCAAAGAAGAGTTTACTAACATGACTCAAGTGCATTCAAAAGCCCTGGAAATCAGAAAGTGAATTAAAAAGCATTACGTGTTTTATAAACATATGCATGCCCCATGATTTTTGAATCATTACATTTATAGATACAGGGACTTAAACATTTTTTGCAACGCACTTTGTTTTGCAAGCATGGTTTGAAAAAGCTAAGTGTGTTATTAAGTGGTTTCTGACTTCTGAACTGTGGCCTTAGATGTTACCTAATGGCCAAGCCATTTAAGATGTTTTCCATCTCTCTTTCCATCCTTGGACCTGGGATCACAGACCGTCCATGGTATCCCTGGCCATTGGCTTCCCCATCTGTTCTAGTAAAACTGCTTGCAGAGCAGAGGTGTCAGCAGAGCAGCTTTTGCAACCAAGGAAGGTGTCTGTGGCACTATATCCAGAGTTAAACATCTAAGAGACTAGTTTTGAAACTCAGGTATTGATATCCCTTTAGTTAAGCCCTGAACAATGGTGATGGGAAGAGCTTTCCAAATAAAAGATAGACATTCCCGTAGAAGGCTGCTGACAGTTATCCAGACACTGAATAGAGCAGAGCTATCATTTTCATTAGTACTGCCAGTCGCTGTCAGGGCAAAGTCTTTAAGGGATGTCCAAAATAACACCAGTAGTAGACCAGAATAATAGGGGAGAACCAGAAAAATGATAAATCTCTAGCACTACAATTTCTGCAGTACTGGAGAAGAAATGTGAAAGAAATATGCATCTTTCTTGTCGTGATTTGCAACGAGAAAATATACTGCTGACGTATTTTGGACAAATTCTGCACCGTATTGTTTAGAGGTTATTTTTACATTCCCAGCCTTGCAATGATGAGTACATTTTAGACACCAACGCCTCAAGGGCAGCAATCTGTGTCTGTACAACACCAGCCTTGAATGGGAAAATTTGGTTCCTGCATGACAATAAGCTGAAAACGATTTTAAGGAACTATATGCAGCATGGCCCCAAAACAAAAGAGGGAACTAACCTCAGAACCACAAGAGGATCTTTCTGTCTATCATTTTCCTAGGAGGAAGTGAACACTGGTTACACGTTGGCATACTCACAGCTAACTGATTTCCAAACTGGCTTCTGCCCAGGAAGCTGGATACCATTAGAAGGAACTGGTGACACTGGAACTGTCTCAAATGTGGGCTGATAGGCAAGGAAAAATGATCAGACTGCAGTGAAGGTAAACGTCTATGGACAGAAACTGCTAAAGTTTAAGCAACACCGTTATCATTCTCACCTTACACTCTTTTGCCAAGTTTAAACAACCTGTAGCGGTTAACCAGAGCACATTTTTCATAGCCAAGCCTGAAAATTAATCTTCCCCAGGCTGCACAGGTTTGGATCATGTTGAGGTCAGTAATATTGCAGCTCGCTGTAGCTAATGAGTCCTGTCCTATATAAAGACTGAAATTTGCTAAGTAAATTGCTGTACATAATTGTACTAAGTGAAAGGTCCTTGTCAAATTGTAATCCATCCTGCTTTTAATCATTTTAGCCACAAATCTTTTTGAGGACTCTCTGACACACGTCAAGCATCCGCTGCTCCCACGCATCTGTCAGAAACCAGGCTGTTCAACCCCTTTCAGGATTTGAGCACCAGCAAATTATTAATGGACAGATGTCCTCTCATAGGTTATACACCAACACTTCATCAGTGAACTGAAAAAACAGGTTTTTTTTGAAAAAAAGACCTTTTCTATAGTCAACTTCATTTCTTTCTGCTCCAGAAATCATTCTGCTCTGCATGAAAGTGGGGGAAGCATGTGTGGCAGGGCAGAGATGGGGCTCCGAAGCCCAGGGGGTGACTATCAAGCAGTGTCACCTCATCTTGGCAGCCGAGTTTTGCCCTTGTTCTCAACGGTTTTGGGACTCATCATAAAGGCAAGTCTGAGCATTTGTGCATACGTGGGGCAGTAGCAGCTCACCTCCACATTCTTGGGTAAAAAAAACCCCAAATGTCAGGAATTTAAAAAATACTCTGAAGGGTACTCAGCGAAAATAACTACAATGCCCCAAACCGGCCTTGTATTTTTTTGTCCGTCTTTGCATCCTGGTGGGAGCCCTGGGAGCCCCCCTTTCTCAAACCTGCTGCCTCACTCCCACGAGCCTGATGGAGCAACATCAAGCTGAAACCTGCAGCTGAGGGCCCAGATGAGCCCGGAACAGCCACTCTTTAAATTGCTCTTTAAATTGCTAAATTGGCTGTTTATCAACAAGCAGCAATGCCTCGGGGCAGAAATTTTATCTTCCCCATTTGTAGCCAATGCACAGGAGCAGCCTTCAAGCTGCTAAAAAATGGCAGATACTTAAAAGACAGGCAGTTCTTCCAATTGGATGCCTGAAATAATGTTGCAGTCGTTTTATTTGGTCTTATCCTCTGAGCTATTTGGGTAACAAAGTCAAATGTAACATGAATAAAATCTCTCCTGAGAGAGTACATTAAATGGCCTGCAAACTTGAGAGCAAACAGGATTTGAGTCACGTGGACTTCCTTTGCCAGAAGACTGTAAGGACCATTGATTTTTTTTAAAGGAGAACTGTAGGATGCTTTTATGATAAAATCCCATAACATTTACACAAAAGGTTTTAGGACATAAAAAAGTGCGATAAATTTGAGGTGGGAATATGGAAGTGAAGGGGACAATTAAACCTGCCTCAGCAATTTGGGAAAAACAAACGCAAAAGTAGTGGTTCTGCCTGTTAAGATCCAGATGGAGAAATTAACGGTAAACATTAGCAACTGGTTTTCACTGCTCAAAATGTCTGACCCCGCGAACAGCATAGATTTACAGTGATTCAAGTTTATTAAGAAAAAAAAAATATCCTTCCAGCCTTGTTACAGAGGTGAAGTCAATAGTGAAGCAGCTGCGGCACTGCGGTTTGACTGAGCACTGTGGAGCCGGTGGTGGGGAGCCAACAGCACAGCTCAGCCTCGCACCCAGCACTGCTCGCAAGAGCCCCCAGGCTGCTCTAGCCTGTGGCAATTGAATATCATGAACCACGTACAATATCAGGGGTCGCTAAAAACATCATATTCTTGGTCTCATTTGCCAGTTTTCACAGGGAGACTGTATTAAGAATTCAAATCTCTGTCTCTCTTGTGAAAATTTCTTCCAAACAGGAGCAAAAACTATCTCTAGCCCCCTTTTTTTAAATCTTATGATAATGCAGTATAAAGAAAGAGAAGAGCAGGGAAAAAAGTCTTTTTAATGCATGAATTTTCAAGATCCAGATTTTTTATTTAGTAAACAAGAAGATTAAAAAATTTTGGAAGCTCATGTCTTAATGAATGTGAAAAGCCAAGAGTCAATTTGGGTTCTTAACTACGTCAGGACAGCTTTGTTCATTTGGCTAGGGCTCCAGTGAAGGCAAAACCTCTCATATCCTGATTTCTGACTGAAAGTGATTCATTAGACAGACCTCATTATCCAGTACTAAAAATGAGCCCAGTGTTTACTGACACAATGTACACAGGAATTTCCAATGGGAAGAGGAAATCAAAAGAGCAAGAAAAAGATGGAGATGAGGTAGATAGTTCTTTAGTAGTTACCCTCATTGTAGAAGATGTAAAAACAAATCATTGGAGCACCAAAGCAACCAAATTCTATTGTCAGCCCTGCAGCTAAGGGCAATAAAGGCAAAGGAGGTCCGGTCAGGATACAAGTCGCCCATGCTTTGGATATATTCATATTTCTGAACACTATCATCACAAATGCCTTTTCATGCGAATAGCTCTGGGTTAGTTAGTGATTCTTCTTCAGTTAGGACATAATTTTCTCATGCATTGCTCAAGTAAAATGCTCCTAAAACTCTTGAAGAGTTTTGGTTGAACACACCGTACAAGATTGGGCTGTTAATTAGCACAATGCTTCGTTTCCGCCCTCCAATAATAAAATCAATGTTTCCCCCCAATTTGTATTCAGCTGTTGATTTTTCTAGGCTTTGAGCACTACCAGAGCCGATAGCTTCTGATGGAAGCAGCGGGGTACAGCTGTAAGGAAAATCAGGCCACTGTGATTAATAAACCATCCAGTTTCAATCTCTGTTGTGTGGCTGTCAGTTGAGCCTGCTGTGTGTAGGCCTGTCTGAAAATGAGCAGAGGCACCTCAGCTGGGGCAGGCTGCTCCACCGAGGCATCACTCTCGGAAGGGGAAGGTACCGCAGGTGCTGCATTTTGTGCCCGGGATCACAGTACCTTTCCAGGGTGGCTAGCAGAAAAAAAAAAACCAACAACAAACCACAACCCCTCCAAAAGGAGATATGGACTCATTTCCTTTCATTTCAGTCCACTTGGGCTGTTGAGGGAACACTCCTGCCCTGAGGGGATGGACCTCAAGGCAGCGGGAGGGAAAAGCACCCTTTGCTCTGTGTTGACCCACATAAACACTGGCCACTGGGCAGTAATAGCAAAACATCTAGCAAGCGTTTTTTTTTCTGAACAGAGAAAAGAAACTACCCCCCCCCCCCACTCTCTGGATGACAACTATCTACGCTTCTTCAGTGGTTCACTAAATCTCATCTCAGGTGACCCTAGTGAGATAATCACCTTTTCTGTCATCATTAGCCACAGAAGAGAGTAATCCTTCCTGTGACCCATCCCTCTAGGCTCCCGTAATGCTTAGGTTGTTGGGAAGAAGGTGTGAGTCCATCCTCCTAATGGGGAGGATTATAGAGTTAGGTGAAGCAATTAGAGTTGTTTTGCTATTTGCAACATGTTTACTTATTCCATTCCCAACTGAAAAACAGGATGGGAAAGCAAAGCTCCTGCTCATCATTTCAAGCAGTCTTTTTACCAGCCTCTCTTCAGCAGCTTTGCTGAAAAGATTTGCCCTTCCCTGTTGCTCTTCTTTTTTGGCTGGGTGGTTTTTATTCCAGATCACTTTCCCAAACTGATTCATCACAAAGATTCACTGATAGCTGTAGTGCCATGACTGGAGAGGCAGTCGAGCATGAAGAGCTGCTGCAGCTGAGACCCCCTTACAAAGGGCTGCTCAGGAAACCCTCAGCTTGGGGCACAACACTCCCCCTGCAATGCACCTGTCCCTGAGGAGCTGATAATTAGGTCAAACCTTCTAAATCCCATAATAAGCAGCAGAGATAGGAGCAATGGTCAATGGGAATGTCCAAAGGGTGTTGGGAAACTTGCAGACTTTTAGAAATACAATCTGTTTTGTAGCCCTTTGGAGGGAGGTGATGGTGTGCTCTGGAGTTGTATTTGTGTGTCTGTATTTAACATTTAGGTAAGCATCCTACAGAACTGCATACTTTTGATAGAAGAAGAATTAGTCTTAATTACTTTTTCAGTCTTATCTTTCAGACTTTCAAAATGCAGAACTAGTAGGTGAGCTGAACTTCAGAGGAGGTAAAACAGTGATTTGAAGGGCAATGGCTCTGAAGCTTCTGATTCCTTTAGCAAGTAAGAAGCAGAGGTGAAAAATAAGCAGGTCAAAATCAGATCAATAATGTGCCCATCTGAGAGAATAAGTACAACATTTATTTGGCTGATTGAAATTTATTAGGAAAGTTAGGCTTTATTGCCATTTTTAAAAATTTTAAACATATTAAGGTTTAGAGATACTTGAAATGGGAGAAGTGTGCTAATCTAATAAGAAGTGCCATCAACTTTTTAATGTTCATGCAAACATGCCTAAGGTTTTCTCATGCAAGAAAGTCTGCCCACAGGAAACTTCTGGATGCTTCTGTATGTATTTGTGGGTATGTGCAAGAGGTTCAAAAGAGCCCAGATACTTAAATTTGAGACAAATAAGTTAACTCCCCAACCATTATGCCTTTGTAATTTTAATATAACTATGCAGCTACAACTTTGTCTCCCAATTTTTTGTTTTAAATTCACCCAGGATGCCAAGCCTTGAGGAGAAGGTAGGACAAAACAATTTCATAATGAAAAAGTTTCTTGGAGCTTTGCAATGGTGAGAACTTTAATACTAATTTAAAAGGTGAGCTTGTAAGCTTATTGGCGACTCCCATTTAAGATATCATGAGTGACATACCTAGAGTCATGCATGTTGCTTTGAGCATTGGACTGAGCTTAGACAGCTGACTGCATTCACCAAAATCAAAATGTGTAGGGACAGGAATTGGCGAGTTTAGATCTATCCTTAAGGAAAACTGGATGAAATCACCAGTGGCAACACTAATTTCTGAAGCCATGAAGCAAATGAACAGTTAATAGATTTTCATTTGCTACGTAAGTGAAATGTAACTGCTAGTGTACTAGTTGCAATCATGCTGGCAGGTGTTTAATTGCTTATGCATATTTGAACTCCAGTTGCTTCATTAGAGAAGTTTTACTTTACCGCTGAGACTGCTGAGTAAATAGCAAGTGTCCCCAGAAGCCAGCAAAAAATTTGAATAGCTGCCAAGAGTAACTCACCGATTTCCAAAAAATAAGGGAGTAAATGTTAGTCTTGATAGGAGATTGCAGGAGGGAGGCTGGCAACAGATACAACATTTTGTTACAGGTTAGTTGGAAAACTGTGCACCATCTATTTTATTTGGTTTCTTCCTTTTCTCTCAAAATGTACTAAATACAGCATTAAAAGTCTGGACTTAGTGGCAGGAACTGCTACTGGCTCTCTGTACATTGTCAGCAGAAAAGGGTTGCTGTCTGGTAGAAGCTTTGACAAGCTCCTTGCAAAATGCATAAAAATTGAGCTCAAAAGGATTGCTAGGGTGCAATGGCTACTTACAGAAGAGTCGCTGGTGCCAAAGATGTCTCTCACATCCCGGACCGTGTGCTTGTTCTTCTTCCTCAAGGTCTGAGTGTAGGTGTTGTACCTCTTCTGTACGGCAGCAGCTTGAGTTCGGGTCAGAGTGGACAGCAGGGCTTGGCCGTCCTCTTCTTCAGCTCCCGAGATCAACGTAGACAAACCTACATCTTGCAGCCATTCTGCCTCCAGCTCACCTTCTGTGGAGGAAGAGACCGTGTTACCAGGCCTGGCACAGGAGGGAGAGGGGGCTGAAGGAAGGGAGGTGGCACGGTGGATTGCTGCCTTAGCCTTTACCTTGAGAAGACTCCACTTCCAATCTTTCTTAGGCCACAAGTGTGAATTAATTTAGTTTTATCAACATACTGTCAACTTTCAGTTTGGCAGTCTCTGCACAGGAGAGGCTTAGGAGAAGAACAGAAGAGGTATTTTTAACCTGTGCATCAACACACTCATGTGAAGAAGGCAGTGGAGTGCCAAGCTCGACACAGCAAGGTCGCAAAAAACTAACCCCTCTTTCATTCAAGAGTGTAAATCACCTCGGTTACCATTTATACCACTTTTTGTACTGGGTGAAGCCATTTTGAATGTGGAAATTAAATTTGTATTCCAATTAAAATAAGCAAAAATACTGAAGCGGTGTATACAATTGAATAATGTCTTTGGCATCTTAAATCTCATATTCAGTGTGCAAAGTCAGCTGGAAATCAGACACCCAGCGAGGATGCCACACTGAGAGAAGTATGATGCCCAGTTAGTCCAATAGTCTGTTTTGAACAAGATGATTAAGAGCCAGAGCTGCTCACTAAAGAACAAAGGCCAGGTAGGGTAGGTGTCAAAGAGGTCAGGTAGGGGTGGAAGATGCAGAAATAGCTATCCTTGCATGCCAGGTATCATCCTGATTTCTAATAATAATCAAAGACTGGCTAGCACTTTCCACCCCAGAATTTCTTGATATCTTGATTAGTGAATAATAACTTCTTGAATCCTGTTCAATACCTGCTTCTTAACTGGTTCAACATGGCAACTGGTTCCATAGTGACATTATGCACTGTGTGAAAAAGTATTTTCTTTCCTGGCTAAATCATTTAGCAACTTTAAATTTTGCCTTTTTACTTGTCTGCTTTTTAAAGTAAACAGTCGTAGTCTTTTAAAATCTCTCTTCACACGGGAGACTTTGAGGGCCTTCATTTTGGTTCTGTGAACAATCCTAGCTCAGCAATATGCTGCTTGAGACAAGACAATAATTGCATTCCATCTTTGACTGAAGAAAAGGTATTACAAATAAACATGTCAAACAGGAAATGGATTAATTTGCAGCATGTTCTATAAAACAACTAGTGAATGCACTTATTGTTCTTGTCCCAGCACTGGTCTTAATGGCAGGCTGGTATTTCCACTCTCCCTTTATTGCCTCTTCTTGACACCAGAATGCAACCAGATTGATAGATACCAGTTTGCTGTGCTTTGGCAGTTAGATACACAAAAAAGAAAATTACAGGGCTGGACCGTAAGGACAAGTGAAAGCATCTTACACATGTGCCTCCACTGACTTCATTGTTAACTGCCTTGGCTCTTTACAAAGCCCTACAAAAATACCTGCTTCTAAAACCCCTGCTCTGTGTTAGATGGGCTGTGACCAGCCCTGTATCCTGTGAAACAGTTTTTCTCTACTCAGACCCTTTCTGCATCCACAGATAGGATGACAGGTTGTTCTTTTTGCTCCTTTGTAAGCTTTGAACCAATGGTTCTTCTGCTGTCCTCACTCTTTCTAACAAGGTCTCATTTCTGTGTGCTGCTGCTCTAGCCACATCCATTCATGTTCAAGTTTCTTAATTATATTCATTTTGGCTTTCATCCTGACATATTCTTTCCAAGAATTTAGGTTTTAATCAAACTTGGCTTTCATGATGCTATGAAAAATAGTAAAGCAGACATGAAATTGTGCCTGCTTACCAGCCACCCCTCTGACTTGTTTTCTCTGGCTATTGCCCTTTTCCTGTTCCAACCACTCACAAACAATAGACTAAGAAATAACAACAACAACCAGTGGAGTAAAACTATTAAAGAGAAGGAATTTCTGCATTAAAAAACCCTCAAAATTTTATGACATATAGTTTTAAATAAGGGCTAAAAGAAAACCATGTTGTTTTACAAAACATTATTTTTATAGTGGTAGCTACTTATACAGCAAGGTCTTGATACTGTGTTTGATTCTGCTTCACCAGAAGACAAAAAGATAATCAAGAGGGTTCCCTCTGGTTGGTAATTCTCTTTTTCTCATAGAGATTGCCAGGAAAGAGGTGTGCCTTTCCTTGAATTTCGGATATAACCTCAAATAACTCACAGAATCCCAGCTTTGTAACAGTAAGTGTTAAAGCAGTTCTGCACATCACTGCCGTCTTAAATACCTCATGACTTCCTCTTCCCCTACATTTTCATCCCTTGTATCACTTGTTATGATCTTCTGTTCTTTCTTGACCTTAATTACTAACATCACCAGAGTAAGTGTGCTGATGTCTTCCCCTTGCACATGCGGTCTGGCAAAAAACAGCCTTGTGGTTTCGACAATATCAGTGGTGCCTGGCTGCTATCACCCTTTGGCTTCCTTCTTAAGGATTCTGCACCTCTTCCTCTCAAAGACAGCTCAAAAGGGTGACGAATATTTGTTTTTATTTTGCCCTGAGGACTTCCTCATTGATTTTCAGTGTTTTGATCCTCGGCAAGGAGTATTATCCTATTAGGAGCTTAATGGAATTCACTATTATTTCAAAGATTTATAATCCCAGACTGAATATATTCCTGAAGCTAATAACTAGAACAAGCACTGCCTGGTTGTGTGTGGATGTATGCAATATATATGTGTTTAAAAGAACAGTATGAAGGTAAATGAAGTGTGGAGATATATTGCATTTTACCTTGCAGTTTCATTTTTAATTCAGGACAGAGGGAAAAAAAATCAATGCAATGTAATATGGTGTAATCAGACAAAAGGTAAAATGGGACTGCAGCAGAATTTGCACTGTTGTGAAGGTTTAGCTCAGCAGTGATGAAACCGATGGAAAAGTTTCTGAGAACATGGAAAACAGGCTCCTGCATTGCCTTGTCCTACTAAGTTATCCAGCTTGGTAACTCACAGATATGTGACATTCCCCTGACCATGCAGACAAGTCAGGGACACCCAGTTCACACTGACAATCGCATGAAGAAGACACTGAGAGGTTCTCAATCTCTTTCTGGCGTATCCAAGGTAGAGAGCATGATCAGACAGGAATTTTCCCTATATGGTCAACATGATTGAGGCAGACTGCTTTTCTGCCTTCCCATAACAATAACCATAAAGCTTCAGTGTTACATCTTGCTTTATTTTTATTTGGGTCCGTAAGCCAGCACAAAGAAGTGCACTTTGGATTTAAGCTGCCAGACCATAACCCTCATGGCAGACCAAGACTTCTGGTGAACACAGGTCTTCTCCTTTTGCTTCCAGGAACTAGTTCCCTACCTGGAACTAGTGAGTGGGAGGTGTTCCCCATGGAAGCAGTATGTGGTTGGAGCTAGATACCTCTATGTGGGATACTGATCATGACTGGTTACACATTTGATTGCTTAATAAAGTAGCACCCTTTCCCCTTTTTCACCCTTCTTCCTGGTAGCAGAATTAATGACATGTCATTGCACAAGAAGGTAAGAAAAATACATCGTCATTCACGTTAATAATTGTATGGCAAGAACAGGCCATTGTTTCAAGATCTGTCCCTAGATCAGTAGTTACCAGAGTAGTGGCCATGAAAAGGGTTGCAGCAGTTATCAGTGGGTCATGACCTTAAATGAAATTCGGTTTCACCCTATAGTAACACCTGATATTTTGTGTTGCACAATATAACGCATTTGTAAGTTGGGTCATAACTGGAAAAAAACAAGAACTGCTTTTAGATATTATCAAATCATATAACACAAAGCCGCATTGCAACAAGCTAGTGCAGACTATTACATGTTTTTCCAAATACATTATGAAAAAGTAGAGGGGAAAACATTAAGGTAACAGAATGAGCTAGTAATACCTTCAGCATAATTTGTATAATTGATTAATGAATTTTGACAAGTGGGGAGTCTGAGTGATGTAGGCATACATCTATTCAGACTTATCTCTTATCTCTCCTTGAATTATATCTAAATTGGACAATCAAAGAAAGAGGCAGTTATCAAATTTCTGATAGCAGCAAACAATATCTAACTAAAATCTGCTTCAAGACTTTCATAACTTCTGCATTATATCCTATCAAAAGCCAAAAAGTTGAAAATTCCAATATACTAAATGAACTTTTTGGTACTTTTATATGCTTGGTTTATTTTATTTAATATGGGAGATGAATTTTACATTTAGTGCCTCTCTATTCTGAATTACAACATATGACTCCTCCTGAAGTACAAATAAAGTTGGTGGAAAAAAAAAACCTGCTTCAGAAGCCAATTACCAGCCCTGGGGCAAAAAATAGGTTGAATTATTGTTCCTCTCCAGTGATCTCTTGTACATTGACTGTGACATTCAGAAGTAGAGCTACAATGATCGTAGACCCAGCCTAGCACTTTTGCTTATACTGGATGACAGTAGGAAGGAGACTGGGGCATCGCTAAAGAGATGAGGCAAAGCCAAGGTGTGAGGAAGAAGTGGTGTTTATGCTCACCATCAGCAGGTTTGAACTCCAAGAGCGTTGCTTCTTCGGATCCATCTTCACTGCTCTCCTTGATGCTCTCCACTTCGCACCAGAAGTCCTCCATGGAGGTGCTGTCCATGGAGGCCTGTGAGTTGGAGCGACTGAATGCAGGAGGAGGTGCTGACTCGTTGGAAAGCATCCTGTTAATTCTTCGACAACGAGGGAGAGACTTTCTGAAAAGAGATAGAGATGAAAATAAAAATATCTTTCTATCACGCTAACTTGTACCACAAAGACAAAGCACACACTAGGGCTTCAACTGTGACCGTACCAATGAGCAGGGAACAAGATATTGGAGGCCAAGTGCACAGCTCTGGTGATCTTCATGATCTCTGTTCCAGTTATGGCTGGAAATTTATTTAACATCTAATAATTTCTCTTTTTAATATCCTTTAGTGTTTTACACCCTAGAGGGGGACTCAGTATTTCTAACTCTGATACCCATCTAATGAGACACTGGAAGCACTTTTTAACTTCTTTGTGCCTCAGTTCCTCTTTCTATCTCTTCCTGTTTGGCTTACTGGCTGAAATGGTTCTGTGCAAACTTCTTTGGGGTAAAATAATCAGACTTGGGAACCATGAAATATTTTACAAACTCATCTTGACTCTAGAAAAGAATTAAAAACTTGAAATATTTTAATTCAGAAGAATAATCACTTTTTATTTGAAAATCCTTTAAAAAATAATCAATTTCTGAAATGAAATTAGAATAAATGAAATCTTACCAAAATTTGTCTTTGAAATGAAATAGTATGTTTTAGGCCAAATAGAAGGTTTTGATCACAGGTTCAAAAAAAATTATGATTCACTAAAAATCAAATTTCAAGTGATGGTTCAATAGAGTGATGGAACCAGAACAAAGAAGTTTGTTCCTTACTCCTTTGTTCTTGTCTTTTCTCACTTTAAATTCTTGCAGCTGAAGACAGTTATACAAGTTAATACAAAATCTTGTAAAATACCTACCACAAAAGTCTTGTCTGACTTTGTTCTTTCACGTTATTATGATTGCAATACTGTAAGAAGCTTTTGTAAGTGTAATCAACAGTAATTACAGTAAACAGTAACAACCACAACAATATTTGTACAAAGGATTCAGGAGGTAACGTAATTATTGCAGAGAGCTAGACTACAGGAATTAATGGAAAATTCTGTCATAAGGTCTTCTGGCCTTCAC
This sequence comes from Charadrius vociferus, assembly GCF_000708025.1. NCBI lineage: Eukaryota > Metazoa > Chordata > Aves > Charadriiformes > Charadriidae > Charadrius > Charadrius vociferus. Next base: position 1,363,447 of record NW_009647242.1, on the reverse strand, counting down.
TTATCTGAATTAATTCAAATGCAGTTTCCCTTTCTCTTCCTTTTCTTTATAGCATCATCCTGCCAACAAGCCTTTGTTTAAAACCACAGGCATCACTTTTACTCCACTAAAAAAAAAAAAAGTCACTTCCTTTTCTGTATTTCCCTCCTTGTCAAAGTTTTCGTAATGGATGTGTAAACAATATATTATTTAACAACGCCGACAGGACGTGCTTTCCCCCCTTTGCGCCGGTGCCTCTGCTGCATCCCCCCTTGCCAGAGAAGGGCTGGCTTCTTCCCCGAGGCTCCTGGAGCCTCCTCGCTTTGTCTGGGTGGTCCCAGGCCATGCCTTCTGGGTTAGGTCCGAGCCCCAGGTTGGTGCGGGGGGAGCACGGTGGAAATGATGGAGCACAACAAATCCAGCTGTGGATATTATGATCATTTTAAAAGGGCAAAACTCAGGCCTTTGCTCCTTTTTGAACACAAGAGGTGTCATACAGACTATTCAGCTACCAAACCTGCCCGTGTGCTCACGGTCAGCTGCTGGGAAGCAAAGCCTTCTGATGGGTGGCAATGTTTCAGCAGAAGAAAATGTTCTCTGGTGCTGTGGAGACACGTCTTCCAGGAAAAGAAGTGTTATCTTCAGTGTTTCTATCCTTTTTTTTCCCTCATAAACAGCAAATGATTGTTTGCTTTTAAACATAGCCCTGAAACTGTTGCTGTTTTAATTAGAACAAGCCACTATCACCAAATCTGAGAAGAATTTGTGACACAAGTGTCGTTACAGCTATTTGAGTGCTTTCCATGTAGCTATCCCTCTGGGGAGATGCAAGCTTTTCAGTTGGCTTTAGTTTGCAAACTGTCAGATGTCTGGGGTACCTGCTAAATCGTAATTACGTTAATTATGAATCTGGAAGTGGCGGCCTCTGTTTTTTGTGTTTTTTTTTTTTTTTAATTAATTCACCTTTCTTCCCTTCATCAGCAAGGGATAAAAAAAAATAATAAATGCAAGTCTCACAGGGCTTATGTATGGTGAGTTAATACTGTGCCAAACGTCCCCGAGCAGAGGTTGTAACCGGCAGAAGCAGAATACCTGAGGAACAGCCAGAAAAATCCCACTTCTTCAGCTGGGAGCTGGTGGGGACGGGGGAAACAGCTCTCGCCAGCCAGTTGCTTACTGCTGTGAAAAGCTGCGCTCTTTTGTTTAAAAGGTGATAGTGAGCACAAATAAGGAAAAAGGCAAAACTTCCTGCCACTCTTAATGGCATTTGGGGCCCCTTTTCACCGGGCGCTGTGCAAGCAGAGAGGAGAGGCCAAGGCCTGGCGTCAGGGGTGCGTATCTCCCACTCCGGCCTCCTCTGTGGCCCCAGGGGCTCTGCCTGAGCCCCCCATGCTGCTGTCCACTGAGCAATTCGTACCCCTGCTTAGTACAAACCTTCGTCAAAAATAAGTCCCTGCATCAGCTCTACAGCACAGCCTGGAGCTCCCGCACCAGCAATCTTACGAAGGAATGCTCTTGCCAGTCTGGAATCGAGCACGTGCTGGGACAAGAAGAGGGCTTTTCCCCTGATAGCATCGCTGGCTCCCATCTTTTAGTCATGGTCAGGGAATTTAAACATTTCCTGCCCTCCCAGTGTGAAGCTTGACCATGACCCTTGTGCTCTTCATGCACCACACCAGACTGATCCTTGGGCTTTGGCTCCATCAGCACTTCAGCTAGCTCAAACCAGGGCTTTTTATTTCACCATATTAGGAAGAGGGAGGCTTGGCGGGTTGTTTCTTTTCTCCCCACAGTGAGTATGCTATTTTGTAATATTACCATACCAAAAAGTTAAATGCAAAACAGACCACGTAGCATGGCAACAACTGCTGTGACAACCAGATTTACCAAGTACGTCTAAGGTTCCTGGGTAATTAATGTGCACTTACAACAAAATTAAAAGTACAGCGCTTGTTTGGAAAATCAGCTGAACAAAGTCTCCTGAGAACCTCATATATGAGGCTTGTTATCTCAGCCTGGATTAAGTCAAGCTGTGTAAAATTCCTGTAACAAGAGAGGTTAGGCAGAGGTGCTTTATCCTTATTGGTAAACAGCTGAAGTTTGCTTCCAGGTGGTCTGGTACAAACCTTCTGCAATTACTCTGAGTCCGCCTATTAAAAGCTCACACGTTTGAAAAGACCTCCAGCTGCCGTTTTGACCCATATACCTGTGGCTTTTGTCCTGGAGGAAGTGGTCTTGCTTTTATGTGATAATGGCAGTTGTCTCCGTTTCCTCCAGGCAAAGCTGCCCAAAACAGTTCCAGGGCAAAAAAAATAAATCCTACTGAGGAAGCAAAGCATATTCTTCACCACTTTTAATTCATTCTTGAAGGACACTAAATGAGCACTGACTCAGCAAGCTGCCTGCCTGTCTCAGAAACAGCTCAACAAACCTAGGTAGCCCACTGCCTGGGAACTCTCCTAGCAGATATCCTATGTTCCTGATACCTCTTTCACCTTCAGGGCTTTCTAGCCTGTTTGTTCTTTTTCTCAGTGTCTTTAGAAAAGTTTACAAGAATAATTTTTTTTTCACTGTGCATAATCTGTTGTTCTTACAGAAAATTTGAAAGGCAGCCTTGCTAGGTAAGTAGCAGTCATGAAGCTCATGCTCAGTTTCATTTGCTCCCTCACACACACGGGCAGTGGTGAGCTAATCTGAAAGGCTGACTAAATTAAACACAGGAGGGATCTCAGATCCTGGCTTGCTAGATGGAAAATACTGGGAGAGAAGGTCGAACTTTAAAGCACTGAGCAAAAATTACAGTGACTTTACCGAATGAGCTGAAATTGTTTTCAGGGTGGAATTAAAAAAAAAAAAAAAAGCCACAGACGCACAAACTCAAACCCTTTAAAAAGGAAATAAAAAGAAAGAAGAGCAAAATATACTAGAATGGCCAATGTTATCAAAGAATGCCTCTATTACTGGATATTGGTCACAGGAGAAAGGGTTAAAGAGTGCCCATGAGGAAATACATGATGATATCATGTAGAAAGCTTTCTGTGGAAAGATTTTTGCAAAGAAGCAGGGTATTTCCATGGGGCACAAGGAGACTGATTCAACTGTGTGTGACTTCGGTTTTGCTGGATGTTTTGGTGTATGTTTATAACGCTGACGAAATGCAATAGCAAACCAGGCCCACTGAACCTATATTTTATGTTCCGTATATCATGCAGAAGAGTGCTGTTCGGAGTCTGACAGCACATATTGATTTCAGGATAGCCAAGCCAAATCCAATAACCAATTCTTATCCTACCCCCAAAAGGAAGGTTTGTCAAACCACACGAAGAGCTGGCTTGGTGACATCTAATGATTGCTCACAGGCTGACTAATGATAAAGCGAGGCTTGTGTTTTCAGTTTAATTAAATAGTAAGTGGTAAAGAATCCATAAAACAAACTGGAGCAATAAAGCCATTTGGTAGCTAAAACCAGTATTTAATCCTTGTTTACACAAAGAGACAGGACACGTTACTCTTGTGAGTCATTATGCTTCATTTCATTCAGCAGGTCCTGAACCTGCTTCACCACAATTAGGCACATTTATAGGAATGGGGAAGATGAAGGAAGCAAATTCTCCTGGTCATTTTAGGAGCAAGATCCACCTTTTCATATTGCAGTCATTCTACCAGTATAGCAGCGTAATCCAGTGAAGTCAACAGTGCCTGAAAAACAGAACAGTGGCAGAGTACAGTGGTGTTTCCTGTACCCAGGTCTTTCTATTCTTCGGTTTGTCATAACAATTCACCAATTTCCGACAAAAAATAATTACTTTCTCTCTACTCAGCTCTTCCCAAATGTAAAAAAGGGGATGGTAGCTTGCATTGACAGGGAAACAAAATTTATTGCTCTTTATTAAGAGCTGTATTTTTCTCTGTTCTGAAATGTTAGGAATCGGTCATGTGCCAATATTTCTCTCTTTTTTTTTTTTTTTTATAAAGTGTATTCAAAATCCAGGCAAAGGAAGAGTCCAGCAATTGGAAGTAGTATCTTTGTGCACAGTTCACAGCACAGTTCACTCTTGCCCCAAATCTCTTGTCTTCTGGTTCCTTCCTGATGACCCTGTTCCAGCACTGTTTGCTGCCTGCTTGTTTCCTTCTTTCCGTGCTTGGTGGCTTCTGCTCACAGAAAGGGGCAAATCTCAGATGATATCCCCTCAACTCTGTCTGCACACTTCTGTTTCTGATTATCTTGCAGATGTTAGGGGAGTAGTAGGCAGTGAATCCTAAAGTTTCCCAGTCCTTTCTCTAATGTCTAGAGTAGCAAATATTTAACCTCTCATGCTCATTGATTTCACGGAGGTGTCACCCAGTCTCCCTTGTAACACAGTGAGAAGCAGAATAGTATTTTATTTCATTAATCATTTTCTCATCCTGTTGCCTAGCAAGACTCCAAAATCATATGAATCTCATTGCTCTTTGTTACAAAGCTGGGTTTGAAAAGAAGCTGAGTTATCACCTTACTGTATCGGCTAGACTTGAAAACACAGGAATTCAGTGCTTTGCATGTCTTTGTATTCTACAAAATATGCTTCTGTCAACTATTAGTTTTACCTCTAAACATGCTTTTCTGGTTCCACAAACATTTTTTGGGCCAAAAGGACTTGTTTAGTGAGTCTTAAGATTTAAAGACTTAAAAGACAAAAGACTTCTTAGATTTAAAGGAATTAAAAGAGTTTCATTTATTTATTCGTAACTCATCTGTAATTCAGCCAGGTGCTGACAGGAGTTAGGAGATTCAGCTGTAGAGTTTGGTCACTGGTGTTACGTGCCAGCTTTTAAAAATGCATTTCACCTTGGGTTCTTCAGCTCTCTCTTACGCAACTTTTTCATAAGTGGTACAGAAGTCCCCCGTCCAGAACAAGGGCCACATTGTGACCACTCTGCGGCTGAGCATGGATATTGCAGAAGAATCTCTCTCTGTTTGTGCATTTCAGTGTGAGGGCTCTCACAATCAGACCCTTTGAGCCAGGGGAGCGCAGGGAATATACTGTCTAGGTATTGCCTGCTGGCAACGATGACCTTTGGGGACATGACCCAGACCTCTCTTCCACACTGGCGATCACATCACTTCAGCACTGGCCTGATGCGATGGAGACAGTGCACTACATGGCTTCAATGCATCTGTCAAAGTCTGAAAGGACTCTATTTTGTCTTCATTCTTCTAACAAGGCTGTTCCTAAAGGGCAGCAGGGATTCCCAAATGATGAACACTAACAAGAGTACATTCTGTTAACCTTTTTTTTTTCCAAGTGAATTGGAATATTCTTTTCATATAGAGGAGGATAAGCTAGTTTTGAATGCTGAAGACTTAAGGACATGAGCAGATCATGGCAGAGTATGTTAGATGTAATTTTCAGTGTGTATGGGCAAGATAAAAAACATCTCGACATGGCCAACAGCAGGCAAAAGCTGGTTGTGAGCAACCAGTTTAAACATCTGAAACATTTTCAACACATTTTTATTGTTAGGGGTGACAAATTCTTCTGTTGTGTTGGCGCTTGCTTAAGTCAAATTGCTTTTATATGAAACAAATCCACGTATCTAGGGCAGAGCAAGGTTTTCCAGGAAGAAACATTGGCACGTGGGCCATGTACTGTAGGCTTAGGAAATCCCGTGCTTCCAGGAAACGTTTGATCTATTGTGCATGTACAGTACAAATTATTTGTGTCTGAGCATTGAAATCACTGGATGTGACAGTTCACTGTACATATGCCTCAGAGCTGATGGAGACCTCCAGGACCGTTGGGCTCACTGCACCATACAATTTATCCACTCATGTTGAGTAGATGCCTCCAAAATTTCCAGCTGTCTGGCACTCACCCAGAGAGATTGCGAGGTAGCTGAGCACCCCAAAATCCAAAGCAAACCCTTCAAATTCCACCCAGACTGAATTTGAAATCAAGACGTACGGCAACTCTGGATTTACTACAGTAACTTTCCCAATCCTTGGCATGAATGACTCAGTTAAGCCACACAGTAAGCATGAGGTAGACACATTTCATTAAAGCAGCTGCCTAGTGTCTTACCCAAAGTAGCAAACAAAGATGAAGCAGAGTCACAAGAATGAAAAGGAGAGGGGGAAGCACAAATGCACTAGATCCTGTCTAAACTCTGGTACTGCATGAAGTTTAATGCTGTTGACTCGGTCCCTCCTCAGAGAGCTATCTGTAGTAGAGAGGAAGCTCTCGCAAAAGGCGGTGGAAAAGCTGTATTTCTCTTTTGCTTCCTACTGCTCTGGCAGTGTCACTTCTAAGGTAAGCAACAGCCATGTGAGCACACCCCGGGGATAGCATCGTCTCAAGCCAACTGGAGTATATCAGGCCACTATGCATTCATGTGTGTGCAACTACAGAAACCAAGGAGGCTGGGAGGAGGAGGGTAATGTGTAGACTAATCCAGAATCTTCTCTCACAATAAAATTGATAAGCTTTCACCAGCAACTCACACTTAGCCAGACTCATTATTTATAACACAACAGGATATGGTTAAAACTGCAGGAAATGCACAGGTTCAAGAGCTCCGAAGAGGTTTAAATCATTCAACAAGCAAAGAAGCAAAGCAAGGAAAACCCACAGGGGATGTAAACTGGACAGTGTTAAAAGATTTTTGGCTCTAGAAGCACAAATGAGATTTTCCAAAGAAAAAGAAATATTAAAATAGTCATCAGAGATCACAAAACACTGAAACATAAGGGGTCAAACTTTCTATAGCTTTCAGTACAGCTTCTAAAATTGCCTGCACTTATGTGGCAATTGTGGAAGAATATGTACTTATTTTCATTTTAGATCATTCTAAAGGAGTGTCCTTTCAAGCAGCATGATTATTGTCATTAAGGAGCTCACAGTATTTATAGGACTTTCTCCCTCTGAAGCACTTCAAAAGACAAATTCATTCATTTTGCTTGAATTAAGGTAATAACATAAAGAACTGGACCATACTGTCTACTGGAAGGCATCTAATGCAACTATACACATTGCAAGTGTAAGCTCTTTAAGCGTCTGACATAATCAGTGAAGGGAGGCAGATACTTCTAGAGTGAACATGTAAACTAAACAGGAGCTCAAAGTTATGCAGTAATTCTTTGAAGATTTCCTTGTGCTTAGTTTTAAGTGAGATCCAACTGTTACTTTCTCCTTTCCTATAATTAACGCACCCTTTTAAGTAAATGTCAACACTCCACCCATTACATTTCTTTAAAAGGCTTCAGGACCTAAGCAAACAAGCAGTACTTATTTTCACGAGTTATTGGGTTTTCCTTGAAATGTGTTTTAATGTATATGGAAGGCAACAGTTGAGCTACAAAACATGAATTTGTAAACTCGCTAATGTAGTTGTTTACATTTTCGTCACAAATGGTATCAGTTGCCCTGCAATTCTCGAGAATACTTTTTGAACATTGTGCTTAATGGTATTCACAGGACTGGACTGAACCTTTAAAGCTAAGTAACACACAACTTTTAAAACTGCTTTATTGAAAAAAATCCTAATGTGGTGAAGATACTCTTGAATATTTTGACAGAGTGGGGAGCAACTTCACATTGTCACTATAAAAATCTTGGATCAGATTCTCAGATAGTTATAAACTGTTACAACCCCACTGGCTTAATTTATCCCTTATGTTTAAATTCAGAACGTCCTTCTTTGTGGTACTGCTAATGTTGAAGTTATTACAAATCACAAAAATTTCATAAGCAAATATACTTCTCACCATTTAGATTTTTCTCAGCAGCTCTGGGTTGGCTGTCAGGCAATTCTGAAGTCTCAGCTTGTATTTTCCATGGCGTATTGTACTTTGTGGCATACTGAATCAGTCAGAAGGAATGAAAAATTTGCTGGAAAATGCTGTAGCCAAATAAAAATCAAGATGTGTGCATAATTCTATTTTTTGCTTCTCAAGCACATTGGTAAAGACTGTATGTGTTACTTTGGAAAGAGTCCCAAATTTGCTGAAAAGACTGTTCTTTTGTTAATGAGACTGCTTAATAAAGCAGTGTAGATAAAGAATGTGCAATGAAAAAAGATTAATAACAGAGAATATCTTAAAGCACTATGTTCCCATTTTTATCTGAAGAAAAATGGTTGTGCATCAGCTGGAAACTGATGGAAAGTACATCAACATGGAAACTCTTGTCAATGTCCTGAACAGTCTGCGACTTTATTCTGGATGACTTGAGGCAGCATAAGGCCTCACCTCTATC